>NC_050581.1:126127400-126727400 GCF_011100635.1 Trichosurus vulpecula | reverse complement strand
AAGAAGTGGAGAAATAATTTGACTGAATCGTAAGTCCAAATGAGGAGTTTTTTAAGGATGAAGGAATCTTGCGCATGCTAATAGACATGTCAAAAGAAAAAGTTAAAGATTAGAGAGATCATGAAGGAGTGATCTCAAGGGTAAAAAATAGAGGGAATAGGCTGACCTTAATGAGGAGAAGCACCATGCTTCCGTCACAGACAGAGGTAAGTAAAGAGAGAATGAGGATAATTTACAAAGTAGAAAGCCTAGAAAATGTACTCTATTAGACAAGTTTCCATGCAAAGGAAAGGGGCCAAGGAGTGGTATAAGTGGGTTTGAGGAGAAAATGGAAAGTTCAGAACAGCTGCTGTGGGGAATGGACTACAGAACCAAATAGAAAGAAACAAAAGGAGTTCCTTGCTGTAGAGAACATCTTGTTGAGCTTAGGTCCAACATTAGTAGTGAGCCCAGATAAAACAATTGATTGACCTTTTCTAGCACTATTTAGTAGCAAGTGAGTAGGAAGAGGCAAGTGGTGAATTAGTCCAGAAATTACTTCGGGTTGAGGTTTGGCAAGCCACTAAGAAGCATAGAATGAAGGGGAAAAGAAGAGGAAGTGTAAGGTTGAAGTAATTAACTAGGAGGTTGGAATGGGGGCAAATTGAAGTTAATGTAAATGAGATGAGCTAGGAGAGTTCTGAAGGTACAGAAGAAGGGAAGGAAGGAAGGAAGGAAGGAAGGAAGGAAGGAAGGAAGGAAGGAAGGAAGGAAGGAGGGAGGGAGGGAGGGAAGAAAGAATGCCTTAAGTGCTATTATCTGCCAGGCAGTGTGATAAATGTTTTACAAATATTTTCTCAATTGATCCTCACAGCAATCCTAGGAGGTAGGTGCTATAATTGTATCCATTTTTCAGTTAAGGAAATTGAGGCAGATAGAGGCTAAGTGCTTTGCACAAAGTCCCATAGCTCCAGGGTCGTCACTCCATTCACTTTGCCACCTCACTTCTGAGGGCAAAAACTGGATTTAGGAAGAGCAAATTTTAAGGAAACAAAGAATAAGAGGAAATTATGGTCAAAGAATATGATTTCAAATCTAGATTCTTCTTTATTTATTACCTATGTGACCTTGGACAAATCACTTGACCTCTTTCAATCTTGATTTCCTCATCCATAAAATGAGGGTCTTAGACTACATTATCTCTCTAGAGGCCTTTCAAGCTCAAAATCTATGGTCATACTATGAACTATTACTCCTTGATGAAAATAGTGTGAGTCACCCATTTAATTTGCACCTTGATTCTTGTGCCCACTGCCTAATTGCCCACCCTTATGTAAAAAGTATGGACTCACCTTAAAAATCCCTCCATTTATATCAACACATTTTCCTCCTCAGAACTGGGGTTTAATCTCTTCAGTTTGATCACGAAACTAAAGAGCTTGGGGGCCACTGATTCATTGGCCCAGAGAAGGACATTTACACATTAATTCTTTTATTCAGGCCAATCCTTTCATTTGCTACTGGGTAACATTAGCTAAGTGAATTTGGGCAAGTTCCTTAACTTCCCTCAGGGCTCTCAGGCAATTCTCTAAAAGCTGCAGACTCTGAGAGAATTGGCAGGAAGTTGTAGACTAGTTTACTGTCTGCTTCAGTGGAGATTCAGATGCACACTGATGAAATCATAGGTCAGAACAATAGCAAAAATGGGGGTAAAACAACTGTCGGGACCCAAGCTAATTGTTCCCATTGCAAACTGTGGTGCTCATGGAAATATGGCTCAGGTCCTACAAGAAGTGAGTGTATTTTTCCAAGAAAGCTGCTTGACTTTGGAGTTTGCCTTTCAGCTTTGGGAAAAGAAAAAATGAAAGAAAAGGAAGAAAGGAAGAAAGAAAGAAAGAGAGAAAGAAAGAAAGAAAGGAAGGAAGGGAGGGAGGAAAGAAGGAAGGAAGGAAGGAAGGAAGGAAGAAAGGAAGGAAGGAAGGAAGGAAGGAAGGAAGGAAGGAAGGAAGGAAGGAAGGAAGGAAGTAGAGGAGGAAAGAAAAGAAATAGTTAGATAGAGGGCCTTCCAAGCATTCCTGATAAAAAGACTAGAGAGGCATGGAAACTTTGAAATGTAAACATGTCAAGGGACATAAAAAGTTAACATGAATGAACAATCATAAGGCACTAAACAAGGATAAATTGTTGACACTCCAAAAAAAAAAAAGAAAAGAAATAGTTTTGGAGAAGGCTTCTTTATTGAGCCAGTTGGGTAAATGGTAAAATCTTTTATCCTGGATATCCTCATTATATTTTGGGCAATTGAAGTTAGTTTCTAACAGCTTCTTTGTTATTCAATTCAACAAATGTATGTTGTGTCTACCTGGCTTAAGATAGGGATGCTGTGTACCAGGTGATAAAAAGTAAATTAAAAAATAAGTCCTTTTCTGCCATGACCATCTAGTACTGTAGTTCTTTTCCTCCCATGTTATATATAAGTTGACTTAACAAATGGGTTTGTAAAATATCTTTGCCAAAGAGTCCATTGTCCACTATCAAATCTAGTGATGAACCTTTACTTAGGTTGCTTGGCCTGAGGACATCAGACACTGCCTATTAATAGCTAGGACCTTACACAAAGACTTTCTGGCAATGATAGAACTCTCTGGGTCTTGTACCTTGATAGTTAGCCTCTGAGAACCTAAAGCCACCTCCGCTCCCTGATGAGGCTTTATAGAAGGACTTCTGAAAAGGGAAAAATGATGGGACTAGGCTACATGAAATACTAAGGTCCTTTTCTGCCTCTTTTTGAGTTGCTGAGTTCTCTTCAGTAGTCTAACCATAATGTTTTCTTAACCAGGGTTACATAAATAGATATACAAACGTATGGAACCTATAATATCTCAAAAATCTCTAAACTGTAACTAAATTTCTCTGAAAAAGAAAATACTTCCCATTAAAAGAAAATCATTTCCAAAATACCATAGCACTTCCTGGTTATAATCAAGAATTAAGGCAAACAAAAAATCTGAGAGACAATAAGAAATTTTTCCATATTGATTTCTGGTTGACCCGAATCAATTTTATAAGAAGATATATTCTCATGAGGTTGCCAGATGTATTTTGAAAAGCTAAGCATATTTGTGTTTGGAGAAGAATCCAAATTTCTGGATGTACTAATCCAAATGAAATCAACCTTGGGAATTTTGGAAACTTGTCTAACACTGCTATACTATTACTTCGCATTTATATAATGACCTAAGAATCATAAACACTTATCTCTCAATAACCCCATAAGGGAGTTATTACAAGAATCTTAATCCCTAGTTTACAGTTGAGGAAACAGAGGCCCAGGGAAGTAAAATAATTTATTCATAATCACAGAACTAGGAAGAATAATAGCCAGTAAATCTAGTCTCCTTTCCACTATGTTAACAGTTGCCATTGTCAAAGGAATCATATTGTATCATGAGTGTGTCACATAAACCATATTATGATTTTTAGTGATAGTTGGAACAATTTTCACCTTCTTCACTTTTTTTTATGAGGGACAGTACTCATTTCAATATTCAGTTAGTCAATAAATATTTATTAAGCACCTATTATGTGCCAGGCACTGTAGTAAGTCTTGGGAATACAAATACAAGTTAAAAAATAGTCTTTTTCCTCATGGAGCTTACAATCTAAAGGGGTAAGACAAAATAAAAAAGAAAGCTGAAAAGCAGGGAGGGTGGGATGCCCTCCAGCCAGATGGCCCTGGCCACTGGACTCAGATGTGAGTAGAGAAGGTGCTGCCTGCTAGGGACCAAACTTCCATTCTTTCTTTCATCTTCCTTCCTTCCTTCCTTCCTTCCTTCCTTCCTTCCTTCCTTCCTTCCTTCCTTCCTTCCTTCCTTCCTTCCTTCCTTCCTTCCTTCCTTCCTTCCTTTCTTTCTATCTTTCTGTCTTTCTCTTTCTTTCCCTTCCTTCCTTCCTTTCTCTCTTTTTTTTCATTTTTTCCCTTAAAGACCAGCCTTAACCCCAAATCATTCTCTTCCCAGACAAAGCCCTACTTGATCACTGTTTGAGCCTGATTGACTCAGAATGAATATAAATAAACATGTATTCCTGTTTTCCCCAGAAACCCTGAGGGTCTTCCCTTTCCCCCTCTATTTTTAAGGTGATTTTTTGCTTCATTTTTTATTAAGCCTTAATCACTGAATGGGCACTGCCTCAGTCAAACTAAGTCCTGTTAAAGACCTTAGCTTGAAAAGGCTAAGGACCTCCTACTGCATCCTGGACCATCTCCAGTTTTCCTGATCCATACCTGGCCACTAGACCCAGATGGCTCCAGAGGAGTTAGTGAGACTGAGGCTGGTAACTTTGCACAGCCCACCCTCACTTAAATCCAATTCACTTACATGCTGTGGTGTCACCTCCCTGATGTCATGGTCCTTTTTGGGAATGAAAGGCAAACAGCAACAGTAACCAATCAGGGGATGAGAGTATATCATGAGATATGAGTGCCAGGCAGATTCAAGTTCACAGGATGAGATTTCAGAATGATGAATTTCCTGGGGAAGGAAGCCATGATGGAGAAATGTACAGTTCAACAACTCATCAAGTGTTTATTAAGTTCCAGCCGTGTCTAAGGAGATAGAAAAAAAATAGAACAAAATGCCCCTGCTTTTGAGGAGCTTACATTCTACTAATAGTCATTAATCTATATTCAGGTCTGAATTCTTCAGGTGAGGTCTCATATACCAGTCTAGTGGTAAAAGATTCACCATCAATCAGTGAAGATAATCAATCTAAGTGGGTGCAGGGGAGGGAGAGCAGGAGAGAAGTCTATTAAATTGCCTCTTTGGAAACATCTAGATACAAGATAAAAAGGAAGAATAGAATCAATCATAGATTTAAGATTAAAGGGATAGAGGCCATGGAGAACAATCCTTTCATTTTTTAGTCGTAAAACCTGAGGCTGAGACTGACTTGCCCAGAGTCACAGAATTATTTGGAGAGTTTGAATTCAGTTCTTCCAGACTCCCAGCCCAGAGGTTAAGTGACTAGATCACCCACCAATAGATGACGTTCATATGGTGCTTTAAGAGTTACAAAGTGCTTGACACATCTATTATTTCATTTGATCCTTGCAACAATTCTATAAGGTAGGTATCCCCATATTTCAACTGAAGAAACTTAGTCTGATTAAGTTTCTAAGGGTTACACAACTTATAAGTGCCTGAGTCAGGATTTTATTTTAGATCTTCTCATCTCTAAATCCAGCTATCTTAGAACATACTTAGGTGGAGGAGAAAATTATGAAAAAGAAAAAGAGGTGAAGAAAGAGAGGGAGGGGTAGAGGAGGAACAAGAGGTAGAGGAGAAAGCAACATTCACCTATTAATTAAAAAAAAACATTTAAAAAGAAGTGTGATGTAGTGGAAACAGAGCTACTCTTGAAAAATATAAAGACCTGAGTTCGAGTGCCATCTCTGGGCAAAAGTGTTGGTGACCTAGATAACTCTCTAAGATGCTAATTTGCAGAGAAATTAGTGGCCTTCATTGTTAGAAGGAATTTCCATGTCTGGAGGTACCCTATGCCAACAAACTCACAAATGCAATTCCTGTTCTTTAGGAGGCACATCTTTTAGTATTCTTCCCATGATACATGTCTATTGTTTTTGCCTTTTGTTTGTCTGTTTGGGATTCCTAGAACTTGGCACAATACTAAGTTACAGGTTCAAAAACTATATACACTAGTTGGTCAATAAGTACTCATTGATTGATTGAAATGATTGGGTTTTCCACTTTTATTCTTGTAATGACTTTGTGAATTCTCAAGATTAGGTATTGGGATGGACAGAGGAAGAATTATTTCCAAAGAGAAATGTGAAGAAAGTGAACCCTAGAAATGGAGCCATCTGGGTCCAGTGGCAAGATATAGATGAGGACAACTGGAGATGGCCCTAGAGGCAGTGGGAAACCTTGGTCTTTAACAGGTCTCAGTTTGACTGAGGCAATGCCCAATCAGTAATTGAGTTTAGGTAAGAAGTGAAGCAAAGAATGGCCTCATGACCTAATTTAAAAAAAATCAATCTGGGAGGAGGAGACCCTCAGGGTTTATGGCTAAACCAGAAACATTTGCTATTTATATTCACTCTGAGTCAATCAGGGCCCAAAAATGACAAAGTGGGGCTTGGCTTGGGACCTATTAGTCAAACTCAAACTGAGACCTATCACAGTCATCTTCAAGAACAAAGGACAAACAACAAGTTCCTTTAGAGAAAAGACACTGAGCTCAGAGGAAAGAAACTCATAGGCATTTGAAAATTGAAGAGTAAACTTATTTCAGATTATATCAAGATACATGCATTGGGGTAGAGGAATGGGATAATAGACTAATGCTTATAAACTCTATTGATCTACTGCCAATTTAATTCAAAGTGTTGAATTTAGGCTGAGATCTTATGGAATTTAGGCATTAAGTTAACAAGCCTTCTCCATCTTTAAATACATAAGGTGAACAATTTTAATACTTATTCTTTCAGTGATGTTAGGTGGGCACAAGTCATGGAATATTGATGTATAAAGAATTTAATTTGAGAATCTCTGAAAAGTCAGTGGAAAAGCACAAAGGAGATAATATCACATTGTTGAAGCACACTACAAATGAGGAATAAGATAGAAATAACATAAAGGGTTTCATCAGAGAAATATTGTGGAAAAAAGGTGGTCTGGTGTGGTCACATAGAAGAAGAGATAACAGATAGACCATCCACATTCTGAGAGAAATTATTATTAATAACCGATGATTTGGGGAGATCCAGAGCTCCCCTGTTTTCTAAAGTCCTCATTTCAAAAACTCATTCTCTGAAGGTTGAACTATCTCTATCAGACTCTACCTAACCTTACAATGAATCTTCAATCTAAGATGAATCCCATTCAATCAAGCTTGGGTGGAGGTAGATCCTTTATCTAGATTGCCCAAGTCTGGGGGTGGTCTGGCTATATGGTAGTATATCTGTCCAAGAATGACATGATGTCACTGTCAGCCCCTCATTGTAATATTCATTCTCTAGTTAATTGTTAACCAATCAGAGTTGATTGCCACCCTTAGGGACACCTCTCTTCCAAAGGCATATAAGCTGTGGAAAATCTACCACCATGATTGTCTTAAGCATTCAAGAGCACCACAGACAGCTTTTTATTAAAATGCTACCATTAGTAATCAAATGATTAATTAGTCATCTGAAATTTTTAAACACCACACTTCTCCACTGGTACCTATTCAATGTCAAGAGGTTTCCCAGAAAGATCCTACAATGGTGGCTGGATAAAGAGTAGCAGAGTTACAGGAGGATATGAACAAATGTTGCACAGAGTGGGTTGGCATGAATGGATACTAGAAAGAGTAGCAACATCAGTAAGATCCCAGAGGTAAGACCCCAGATCCTTCTCAAAGAAATATATGCAAGCACTAAGCAAGGAACTGGGAAAGAGAAAATTTAAACTATTATGATCTTTACGTCCAAGGAGGTCACATACTTCTTCCTGAAGTGTTTGTTTGCCATAACCAGTATGTTCTTTCTGGTAGTTTCTCTCAGAAAATGAATGTAAGGGATTTCTGTAGCACTGACCAGCTTTCAGATAGCCAGCGCTGAATGTGAAGCTCTTTTTTTTCAAAACTAGTCTCACTTTTTAAGGATTCTATATTTGAATTGTATTAATTGCTTCTTCCATAAATTTTATGCAGATTGATAGCTTTAGTATCTATGGTGGGCACCCTAAAGCACAGAGGCAATGATTTTTATGATTAAAAATTACACATGATAACATTGTAAAAATTCAGCAATAGTGATGCAAGAACTACTTAGGATCCTCAATAATTCTAAGGCTTCATTCAACTGATGTCAATAGGCATGTTTAGGTGGAGTTGACTTGGCTTAATGAAGAGAATGTTTGGCTAAGAACCAAGAAAAGTTTAATCCAATTACAATCCAAGCTTTGCCATTAATTTGTTGTGTGATGTTGGGAAAGTAATTATACCTGGGTTAAAGTTAACTGTATGAAAATTAACATTCCTTCTAACCTGGTAATTTTATGCCTCCATGATTTATGATAAAGTGGAGATTCAAAAAAATAGATATCCAGGAAAAATAAAAATATTTAGTTGACAAAGTAAATGAATCAATAAACACATCTAAAGTTAATACTATATTGTTCAGAACTGCATTTTGATTGAAAAATAGGTAAAAACCTATACCTACTACAATCATGTCAGAAGATGTGGTCAAACAGAATTTTTTGTAAAGAGCATAAGAGGAACCCAATGAACCTCTAAGCCCTGTAGAGCCTGTAGTTCTTGGTCTTTGGTGTTCATGGGTCCTCATGTGATTATCTTCAATTACCTTAAATTTCTAGAGCTAACCTTGCCAAAAGACCTGTGTGCATTGACATCTGATCTGATTTCTGACTGTTGACCCTGTATTCCTCTGTCCTTCCAAGTTTGCTGTCTGCTATGTTGATTAGGAAATTCTTTTTCAAGTATTAGTCGTATTAAACTATGACTCAAGTCTTTCTAGCTTAAAACCTCTGTGATTCTGATTCTTGGTAGTCTCAGGTTTGGTCTATGTAGCTCATATATCCTCTGAAGATGCTAATTCCAAATCTCATAGTTGATTCTAAAGTCCTTGGGCAAGGCTGCATGTTTCCCTTACGGCTGTAGGGATAGCCTGAAGAATTCTGGAGTGATTCTTTAGCAATACTGGCCTAACCCCCACCATCACTAATATTCTTCCTTTCAAGATTATCAGTTGAGAATCAATTTAGTCAGTCATCCTTAACTAAGTTTTAGAAACGGATATTTACTAAGAAGCTATAGCAAGAATAGATAGTACAAACATCCTCACAAAAGTCTGTGCCAAACTCTCAAACTATCTTCGAAGTACATATGAAGTTCAGGAGAAACTGGGCTTAATTTTCCCCATCATATGTAGTAAAATGATAATACCCAGCTCCTAGTTGCTGGAAATCCATTTCTCCCGTTTGTACTCTCCTACACTTGGTTCCTGATGGAGACACCATCATCAACTCATCTGGGGATGCAGCCAGGACATCAACAGTAAGACAAAAATTCCAGTGTCTTCCATATTCCATGCTCTTCAAAGCTGGTAAGATCCTCTCCCAGCCAAAGTGCTTAGGATTGGGAGTAAAGGATAGGGAGACACCCCGAGCCAAAGCCAGAGACTTCCCCTTAACGTGATTTTTTCTCAGGGGTTTTGCTGAATACCACAGGAGAAATCTTTCTTGTGATTCTAAGTAGCTTGGTAATTTATAGATGACCCCTGGGGCAAAGCCAAGTTTTGTAAGATCTATCCAAAAATTATTCCTGTTCAACCAACACATGAGTGTGGAGGACTTTACATATATATTCTATATGTAATTGAATGACTGAGATATGGTCTTACCTATTTAAGGTATCAAAGCTAAAATGGGACAGGGAAATTTGGACTGTACTTTACTCTATAGGTTTATGTGATATTACAATTAATTCAGCATTATGGTGAATTCTGTTTTCTAAAATTTGGAGTCTTTTATACTTAAAAAAGCCCTATAGCCTCTAAATCATTGTCAATATTATACGTTCATAGGACCACCACCTTCACCATTAAAATATTTTTGTCCTTCATGACATTCATGATTGCTGCTGTGTAAAACTGATTCTCATCCTCCCTTCACTATGCCCTCCTCACCTCTACATAGTTTTCCTAGTCAATCCTCCACCACTGTTCCTCCTATGTTAGTTTTTATCCTTATAGATCTAATGCTATGAATGATCCATTCTTCTTAATGATCCATTAATTATATACAAGGGTAGCATATATAAGAGGATTTTTTGTTTGTTTTTAGGAGAAGGAATTAGTCTATAATTAGCATACTTTCTACAATCCTGGGATACTTGGATATTTGGGTTTTTCTAGCCAGTTTCTTGGCTTTTAATGACACTTTTGTTATTCTTACCCAAATACTTCAGCACTCACATTGTAGTTCTGATCTCATCAGTACAGGTCATAACCCTCAATGATACACATCACAACACATTCAAGGCAGCCTATGTTATGCAACTCTCGATCATCTCTTTATAGAACTCCACCATAGAGGTTCCTACTGGGAGTCATCTTCATGTTCTTCTGACATTGTGTGGCTAAAAATGGAGCAATGGTAGAGGCACTTCTCTTCATTGCCAGGTTCTGTTCAATCAAAATGGAATTTTGACTCATCTTCGTTTGAATTATGTGTAATTCAATTCGATGTAATAGATGGTAGTTGTTTAGTCATGATGATATGGAAGGAGCTTTTGAGGAGTTAGGGATATGAGAAACATAATTTTCTTGTCCTCAGGAATATGGCAATTTAGCACATTCAACTTCACAAGAACTAAACAAAGGACTTATAGATTGGTAAACATGCTTCTTTTCTTTTTCTTTCTTTTCTGCTGAGGCAGATAAGCATATATATATATATATATGTGTGTGTGTGTGTGTGTGTGTGTGTATATGTATACATGTATATATGTATACATACACACACACATATATATGTGTGTGTGTGTACATAAACACACATATATTTGTATTCATGTATAAATGTACACACACACACATACACACATTGGAGGTAAGAATACTGAAACACATCCCTTAAATGACATCTCTTAGATTCCATTTTAAGTTTTTTTACTCATAATCTTAGTCATGTTGAGAAAAGGCTCAATTTTAGTTGCTGGCACAACTGTTCAGATTTGTTACTGCTTTCTCTATTTCATGTAGAAATTAATTATATGTAGTATCTGAATTTCGAAAATGATGCACATCCATCTTCTTATACAAAGACGATATTTCAAAGTGCAAAAGATGGTCTAATTGGAACAAGATTGCTTTTAATTAATCTTCCTTTCTTAAGAGCACTGAAAGCAAGCTTGGATTAAACAAAATGTCTTTTTTTTCTCCCAGTGCAGTAAGTGAACCTCCAACTAAGTTGACTTTTCAGGGATCAAAACAAAAGAATTTTTGCTACTCATCTGGGGGAGTCAGCAACTCTTCCCATTCAGATCTGAAGGAGGGTGCATTCAAAGGGATAATGATGGATCCCTTTTAGAGTCATGATCTGAACATCTGCAAAAATCTCATTCATCAACTTTATTGCCTCTCTGACATTGTGAATTTTATTGTGTTTCTTCTTTTGTTAAGATTTTATACTATAAATTAAGGGGAGATATGGCATCATTTGGAATTTTTTAAAGCCACTCAATCTCATTTTTGTAATCCATGCTGTCCTTTGAAGATAGCCCAATAGCTAACTTGAAGAGTTGATTGTCTTATTAATGTTGATATACTTGGTTTTGGAGAAAGGCAAGAACATTGGTCCCATTAATCTTTCTCTTGCATCAACATGAAGATCCCAATTTGTTTTTCTGTGAGGACTGGCCTATTCCTAGGCCGTAGCTGACAGAAATGACTCTATGTTTGACCACTGATTGACTTGCCTGTGTACTGAGAAATCCTTATGTACACAATACTGATTTAGTAAATTTTATGTAGGCAAGTATGCAGAGCTTTCCTGATTACAATCAGCTTAGCAAACTTTATTTTATCCAAGCATGCAAAGTTAGCAAACTTTCTTAATCACAATGCCCTTATGGTTGATAAGGAGGTGGGGATGTCTTAGTATAAACCACTCACAGATTAACTATCTCAAAGAAACCCCCTTCCTTCTTAGTTCTTGTAAATCTGATCTACAACAAGGTATATAAAGACAGAAAGCCAGAAATCCATGTTCTTGATTGGGATATGTATCTCACTGTATGCCTAAGCTACTGCTCCATTCTTTCCTGTGGGATTGTGGAGTAGGAGAGCCTCATGCTTGCATACCTGTGAATAACAAATTGCCTGACTTGTGACCCTTTTATCACCTATGTTCCTGCTTGGTACTTCCTCAGTCACTATCTCACAGTTTTCTTGCTTTGAGAGTTATATATTGCCCTTTTGAAATTACCAATTTGTTTTATATAATTATAGTATTGTGTATTCAGGGTTAATTATTATTATTTTAACCACACTGAGTAATTAGGCATACAGTTTTACACATAAATTGGTTTTTGGAACAGTTCAAAACCTTTACTGGCATCAAAGATAATTTTGTTTCTCCATGGTTGTACTATAAAGCATCATAGTCCATTATGCAGAAATGCAATATACAGAAAAATGTTAACCAAAAAAAATCTGTGAACTGCAGAAAATAGTTTCTACCTGAAGGTTCAATGCATCAGATCTTCAAGTGTCCTTGGCTGTACGTCTTAGGGAATATTCCTAAGGAGGAAAATATGTCTGTGAACTGAAGAAAATAAGATCTTGGAGGAAACCTGGAGATTTGGTGAATTGAGCCTTCAGGTAGAGACTATTTTCTTTAGTTCATAGACACATTTTGTATAATAGATTTTATATATTGACTTAATCCTTTAGTTTGAAATAATTTTTTTAATGTTTCTATGGGGAATCCTTTTGATCATAGCCTCAGCTACTTCAGTGTCTCTTCTCTTTAGCCCAAGTTAATATGTTAATTTCCAAGAATCTGCATTAACCACAGAAAGGTAGGAAACATGGTCTGATTTTTCCTGCTTTAATATATTGGGGACAAGAGCTTTAAAAAAAATGGAATGACTTCTTGAGCTTGCAAAAATGGAATGACTTCTTGAGTCATTGTCTTCAACTAAATCTATCTAAATCTTTGACTTTTGTCTTCTGATTACAAACATGGAACAGATTTCAACTTTTCAGATTTGACTACTTAACAAATATTTACATTTTGTTGCAAAATCTTTTATCCTCTGCTTACTGAGTTTCAAAAATTCACCCCTTTCTTAAGTTGAATTCTATCATATACTGGTATTAAACTCTTCCTTTCCACAAAGTAACTTGTATTCAACTTTATAAAGAAAATAATTAGAAAAAATAAGATTTGATATGTTACTATTTCGTGATAAACACATTTTCAAGTACAGAACACACTGTCCTTCAAAGGTAGTTCCATTTAATGCTAGCTTCCATTTAAAAGAATCAGGCTACACAATTTAAGTGTTTCACTGAAGAAGAAAATCCAGCTTAAGATTGTGCCTACATCTATGAGAGACATATTAATGGAAGCTTGTGGCATTTTTATGTGGCAGTAGACATAGGCATAAGAAAGAGCCTCAGTTTCATTTTCACGTGATCAGGTAGAAGGAAAATGCAGATAAGTTTTCCATCTCCATTAGAAGACAGGGAGGGTATGGTAAAGAAACTATGTTAATATACATGTTTTTTCAATTTATTAGCTATATGACATGTACCCATTTTGTTTTCAACAGTCTGATAAGTACTATTGGAAGACAAAAAATGATTGTGCATGGCATTTCCCATGACCTCAAGAAGATTATCATGTTGTGATGAGTTTTGGAGATGGAAAAACAATGCAATTATTTAGAAGCACATCGGGTGTCTATCTTATATCTTATCACAAGAACATAAGTTTATAGCTGGAAGGATCATGAGAAGTCATCTAGTCCACCCCTTTCATTTTATAGATAAGGACACTGAGGCTGGGCAACCTTTACTGTATTACCAAGGATCAGTTAATAAGCATCGGAGGTAGATTTGAATTCTGTTATTTACCTCAACATTTTGAACCTCATTCCTCTGATTTGGGAGCCAATATCATTTCTATGGTACAATCCCCTCTTCTTGTTTAACTTTGTCCTTACCAACTTGCCTTTTTGCCCATTCTTCTCTTTTATTGTCCCCAAAGACATCTTCCATATTTCTATTCAGAAACCCTCCTGACCTCTGACCGTCCCCCTCTTCCTCATCCTCAGCAGGCATAATCTAATATCTCCAGGGCTTTCACAATGTGAGTGGTAACTCTCCCAGTACCGGGCTGGGATAGAGATACAGTCAGGATAGAAACAGAGCCATCCAATGCTTGGCACTTAAAATTATAAAATGTTAAAGCTGCTGTTAGAAGCTCAGTGATCATCTAGCTAGATCGGCTTCTTTCATTTCACAGATGAAGAAATTGAGGCATAGCAAGATTAAGTGGCATATTTTAGAACACATAGTGTCAGCTCCAGAGGTATGACCTACTGGGTGAGGGATCCACAGATTCAGTGAGAGGGCTATACTTGAGGACCTAGAGGGCGACATGTGGCCTTGAGGCTGCAGGTTTCCCATCCCTGAAACATTGTGATTTCTAGTTCTGAATTTTTTCCCTTGACCCATTTCTAATATTATATGGAAATATGAGTTTAACATTCTTCATTATCAAATGGAAAAAAATGTACAATGGTGTGTAATGCTTTAAAATACTGTGCCTCCACAGTTAAAAAGACAATCTGGAGCTATTTGTACTTCATAGAAACTAAATAAGGAACAATAACATTCTTGGAATGTTGTGTTTATTGTCTATATTTTTTTCAGAGATTCTGGAATATATAAGTATGGCCACTTTGATGAATTTTTTTCCTGTTTTTCCTATCCAAGTTGGATTGATATATTACAGTCATAGGATTTTAGAGTTGGCAAGGATGCCAGCAGCAATCTCATCCAACACATAGCTGATCAAGAATTGCTAATAAGACGTAACAAACTGTTGTTCACCCAATCTGTTTGAAGAACTCACAGGAGAAGAAACACACATTACCCATTTTATTTTTCCATCACGTTGTTGGGATTTTTTCGTTTGTTTGTTTGCATTGAGTACAGCTTTGGCTTTTTTCAATTCCCATGCATCACTCCAATTTTGCTCAGTGGGGCCAAGCAAAGCAAGTCTATTCCCTCTGCACATGACAGACCTTCAAAAGATTTGAATTTTGTCACATACCTTGGTATAGGTTCATCTGTCTGTTTTGATCTGTGTCAGGTACACTTCAAAAAAAGAAAGGAACACACAAAGTCAACTTACAGAATTGTCATGAAAAACATCTGCCCCACCTTTAAAGAAAACATCATTTTACAGTGCTTTTTCCAATAACATGTCTTGCATGTGAGGACAGCACTGGTTTGGGGTATTTTTAAACATACTATTTCAGAAGATTTAGAGCTGGAAGGTACTTTAGGAACCCTATGGTCCTACTGCCTCATTTTACCAAAGAAGAAATTCAGGCTCCTGGATTCACACTTACCCAGAATTACACAAGTAGTACATAACTGAGTGGGCTCAAGTCTTAACATGTCATAATATAACTCTGCTTGTTTAAGAAATAGACTTATTGAGGTAGGAATATTACTGTTCTTTCCAATTGTGAATTAAAATTTGGTAATTAAATTTCTCGATTCTATGCTTCTTATAGCAGACGGGAAGTCTGTTTCTCACATAACTTAAATCTAATTGAGTTTGTGGTTCATATTCCAATGTATGGTATTTATCCTAGGCTGCCTGCTGTAATGCTCTATTCGTATTCGTTATGCCTTTTTACCCTCTTTGATGGTGGTACCATGGAATGCATTTATTATATTGAGGTGTGTCCTGTGATAATGCAATTAAATATACTCATTGACTTACAAATTGGTCCCCTTTCATAATTGAAAAGTATATATCTAATGGTTTGTTTCTTTTTCTCTTCCATGGAATTTTTATGAATTTCTGTGGGTTTTCTGCATACTTGTTTCCTTTGGTTACTATTGAATCAGCATTGTCTGGTGAATGTTAAAGTAATAGGGTTGGACTACCTCCTTACATCAGGGAAGAAAAAGGGCCTTGAGGGAAAGCCATTGAGTGAACTCTTCAGGTCTCCAACTGAAAATACCCTATTTGAATATATCAGAAAAACTCCCCTTTATAAAGTACTGTAGAATGATACAACACTTTACTTTCAAGTTACTTCAACTGAATTTTATATAGTGGGGTCTCTAGGCCTCTCATTATTCTAGTCCCCTTCCACAAGATGTGCTTCAATTTCTCAAAGTCTTTCAGAAAATGTGGACGTTAGAACTGAATGCAATATTGCAGTTGTGATGTGATTACGGCAAAGTAAGGGGTAATTATGCTTCATTGAAGGCATTGTCCTGCCCTTAACATAGCCAAGGTTTATGTCATTTTGTTATTTCTATTGTTACACTATTGATTCATTTGGACTTTGCCCTTAAAAATTCAAATAAATGAAGTTCTTAATGGCCCAAATGGACATGAAGCATCTCATTCATTCATTCATTCATTCATTCATTCATTCTCATGCATTCATCAAACAGCAAAAAGAACACAGGCCCTGTAGACCTGAGTCCAAATATCTCCTTTAGCATTGACTACCCATGTAAGCTGGGGTCTTAGTTTCCTTCTATGCTTCTCCTTCCTTCCTTCCTTCCTTCCTTCCTTCCTTCCTTCCTTCCTTCCTTCCTTCCTTCCTTCTTAGATTTTAGTTTCTTCATCTATAAAATGACAGAGTTGAAATAGATGGTTTCTGAAGTCCCTCAAAGTTCTAGATCTATGGTCCAACCATCCTATTATGTGCTGGAGAGATATAAGAGCTGGGAGAAGAATAGATTAATAAAACATGGTTTCTTCCTTTAATGAACTTACACTCTAGTAGGTGAGAAAAGACACACATGTAAAAGTATAATACAAATTAAAATATAATAACTGGAAGAAAGAACTGCAAATAAAATGCAATGAGATCAGAAGGGAGAGAGAACACTGCCCATTGGCAGGTTCAAAGAGGATTTCATAGAGGAAATGACTTTTGAGCTAGGCCAAAGGATTCTCAGAAAATGTAGACTGCTCCAAAAGTTAATCTTATCACACCATTGCTGTAGTCCTTGGGAAAATGATGGGCAAAGCCATTTACAGAGACTCCTCCCATCTGCTGGAATAAGGCAGGGGCTCCTTCTTAGGTTCCAGTTCAATGGGAACTTCTGGTCAGATTTCATAGGAGTGAGGTTCAAGAGGTGAGGGCAAGATCTAGGCTTGGGCTCTTTCAGGCTCAGTGCAGTGCCCCATAGCCGCATTCATGTGTCCTGCCCCAGGTCCTCTCTTCCTCCTTGACATGGAGTGTTACCACTCTGCTTACATAGCCAGTGGTTTTCCAGAGCACTGCTTTTTGTGAGAGGATCACACTAAATAGTGTTCTGAAGCAGGGCTGTCCAAAATATGGCCTGCGGGCTGCATGAAGCCCACAGTGCAATTTTATGCAGCCCACCTGTGGGTTTTAATTTTCATGAGCGAAAAAGTAAAATAATAATTTGCATGGAAGGTGTATTAGATTTTTTAATTCCATCACTAATAAATAATCTCATTGATGTTAATTTTCTTTGGTGTTTTTAAGCAGTGTTATGGATGGAACATATTGCACAGAATTTTCAATCAATCTGTGGGATGCGTTCTGTCTGTACTATGCAGACTGGCCAGTATGCACCTACCTTTATACTGTTGTGTTGTTGCTTTGTTGTTTTGTGTTTGCTTTCGCACCTTCGCCTGTTGTATTGATGACACACGTTCTCCCACTTTCTATTAGTGTATTGTATTTTTATTCTGGGTGCGGCCCTTGGATAATTATTTTATTTTAATGCGGCCCTAAGATAACCTAAGGTGGGACACCCCTGCTCTAAAGGATTGGTAGTTATTCAAAGATAAAAAGAGGGAAAGAAGACATTTCTGAAACAGGAAAGACTGAGAAAGGCATAGATGTGTGAGAATACAATGTGCATAATGGGGATGATTGGGGCCAGAATATGGGTTGTTAACCTGAGGTCTGTGAACTTTAAAAAAAAAATCAATAATTACATTTGAGCGTAAGTGATGTCCTTTGTAATTTTCCATATTTTTATTGTATGCATTTAAAATCTTATTCTGAGGTGTCCGTGAGCTTTAACAGACAGCCAAAGAGGAGCATGAAACACGAACAAGAAGGTTAAGAGTCCCTGAGATAGGGTATCAAAAGTAGGGAAGGTAGTAATATGGTATACAAGTTGAAGCAGTAGGGTGATACTAGATTGGAGAAAGCTCTGTGGAAGAGTTTAAACTGTACTTGGAAGCAATAAGCCCCCAAAATTCTAGAAGCAGAGGAGCAATGTTATGAGGTCTTTACATAGGACAATTATTTTGGCAGAATTATGAAGGATTGATTGACTAGGTGAATAGAGAGAAGGCCAGGAAAACCTAAGAGGAGACTAACATAACAATCTATTCAGGTGGCTGAGTCATGAATATTTGTTTATAGAAACAAGAGGTGTGTCTGATGGAAATTCAAGACCAGGTGATTGCCAGAAGAAATTATAGACAGGTAATCCTATGAAGTTCATATTTATCAAAGAGTATTATGGAAGAAAATGGTTACAAGTGAGCAATTTTTGTAGGCTGCAAAAAATTAGCACCTACTGAATACCTAGCAAGAGGCTCACTATCTTTCACAAACCAATCTATGGCAAACTCACACACTGAAAATTCATTCTTCAAGATGTCCTTGAGGATTCAATAAAATTCACTGGAGCTGCTCTATTATTACAGACAAAAATGTTACCTACAATCTTCCAGACAGAATGTTGATCAATAAAAATTTAAGAATGTCATTTTAATAGATTTTGCCATATTAAATATTCGTAGTCTCTGAACTACATGGAATGAAAAGCTTTCAAAATAGAGAGATCTAGAAGAAGTAATCAAAATTGTACTAGAAAACAATGCAGTATATATCATCCCTGTGATACTGTTCCACGCTGAAATTGGCTGACGACGTTTCCAGTGAAACTACAAAAGATGAAATTGCAATAGTGTACAAATTAATTGTAATAAAGGGAAATGATTAAATTTATTGACTTGTAAAATCAATCTTACCACCTTTTACATTGTTAAAAAAATTAATATCCTATAAGTTCTGCTGTTGCTGAAAACACACATTTTACAAGAATTAGTATTAAGTCCATGACATTCTGACATGCATTCTTTATCATTAAACCACACTTCTTATTCAGTGGATATTAAGTATGCCTTTGGTGAATGCATCAAGTGTAGCCTTGATGATAGCTTAGAGGTTTTCAGGGAGATTTAAATTAGCCAAGGCCCAAGGCTATTAGATCATATTTATCTGTGTCTCTTAGATAAATTTCTTAATCTTTAATAATTTATTGCGTGGTATGAGATCTTGGTATAGTAACACTTGTCCCTCTAGGAATTTCCAAAATTGCAGAATAAATCTGTTTATCAGTAAAGTAATATACCAATCAGAATTTATTTTCTCATTGGAAATAATGTTCCTACATCCACTTAAAGTAAAAAAAAAATCTCCAAAACATTTTGGGAATGGCCAGATATTTTATTGCCTAATGAAGATGTTCAGATCTTACAGGCCTGCCTGGACTCGTTATGCAAAGCATTTTTGACTATAGCCTTTAGTGGAAAAATAAGGATCATGAGTAAAGATAACTTTTTTCTAACCTTAAGTACTAAAGTTTCTGTAGTAATATGTCCATTACATGTATTTTTCTTAACAACGCCATTTAGCAGCTTCTAAGAACCAAAATCACACTGTAGATCAGGGCTTCTTAAACTTTTTCCACTTGTGAACCCTTTTCAACCGAGAAATTTTTCTGCAACCCCAGGTATATAGGTATAAAAAATAGGTATACAAATAAAATATTCACTGATGATAAATCCTGAAGAAGTTTATTTTAAAACAGTTCCTTGGTGTACATATAATTTTACCATTTATTAAAGACAGAAGCAAATTTACATACTGAGATTGACATGCTTGTTTATTTTTAAATAAGGAATTAAATCTTGGTGGAATATTTGATATTGCAGGACATGGAGCATCTTGAAAGCTTTTCAGAATTGACTGATATTTCGATTTTATAATCATCAATGTTGAAAAAGCCACTTTGCATAAATATATAGTACAAAGGGCCAGAAGTACGTTTATGGCCATTTTAGAACTTGTTGGAAATTTTGTTCTAATCCCAAGCCAAAATTCATTTAATGATTATTTTTTAGGCAAGTCAAGTTTTAAATCTGTGTCACTTGGCAACTTGGCAAATTCTTCTTGAACTTTTAATATCAGATGACTGACATTTTTTTTTATTTCATTTGAGTATGTTTTGTGAACCCAACTTACTTTTTTTAGAATAAAAATTTGAAGGGAAGTATTCCTGAAATTGAGTCTCCAGGCACTTCAGATGACCAATTATAACTCTTTCAATTAAATCTTTGGGAAGTTTATTTTAAATTATAAAATCATCTGTCACTATAAATATTTCTAAAGAACCATTTTCCACCCTATCCATATGTTAACTTTTTTAAGTAAAACTTTGAATTTTATCTTTTAAACAGAAATGTTTCAATTTTTCCTTGAAGTGACATGTATAAATCATTGAATTTTTCAAAAATATTTGACAAATAACACAGTTTTGAAAGCCACAAGTCATTATGAAAAAATTAATAAAATCAGATTTCTACTCAGTCAAAAATGTAACAACTTCATGTTTCAATTTCAATAATCTGTTTAAACTTTGCCTTCTTGAGAGCCACCTTATCTACCTGCAAGCAATAATAAGCTTTTGTAATGAGAGTCCATTTCTTTCCAAAGGTTTGAAAACAAATGACAGTTAAGGGCATGGCCTTTAGTGAAGTTAACAATTTTGCTAAAATCACAAAGCACAACATTTAAGTGGTGATAGAGATAGATAGAGATATAGATCTCTCTCTTTCTCTCTGTGTGTGTGTGTGTGTGTATATATATATATACATATATATGAATGGGCTACAAATACCTCCCAATGGATCATGAAATCATGCAGTGAGTTAAAGTGATATGTTCATTGCCACCAGCTTTAACTTTGGTACAAATCCAACATTCTCACCATCATTACTCTAGCACCATCTGGACAGACTCCAATGCAATTTTTCCACTATAAACATTCAATTGTGAAAAAGTCATCAACTTTCAGATATACACACATAGATAGATAGATAGATAGATAGATAGATAGATAGATAGATAGATCTCTATAGACGGATAGCTATCTCTTTCTATCTATCTATCTATCTACCTATCTATTACTTCCCCTCTTGTGTGCCCTTCCAAAGGGTTAAAACAGTAATTCCTCATGCATGCTTCCTTCATAAAGATTTCTTACATAAAGTTAAAACTGTGCCATGTTAGAAATATCAGTTGTTTCATCTAACTCAGTTGCAAACTTTGGGCTGTCCTTAAGCCTGGTAATAAGCTGCAGTAATTGGTCATTGCTAATTTCAGACATTCTTTTGGAAACAGTAACATCTGATAAAGGGATTTCATGAATTTCATCCCCATACTTTTTCCCATGAACTATTTCTGACATGTTAATAGCAGCAGGCCATGTGATCTTCTTCTCTCATGAAGGGCTTTTTTAGTTTTGGCAATTAAACAAGAAGTTTCATAAGCTGCAAGTAAATACTTTTTGCTGACAGTAACACATTCCTCAAAACACTGTTTTTCTTTATTTGAAGATTTTAAAAATCATTCAAAATCTTCCTTTGGTTTATTACAGGATTCTACATGCTTGATATTAAGATATCATTTTAGTTTGGCTGGTTTCATGCTTTCTGCAGCTAAAACTTCATTATAAATTAAGCAAAGAGGTTTTTTCCACATCATCATCATTACTAGAAGTAAATTCATATTGCAAAAATGATTCAACATATTTTCTTTTTATTGTCAATTTAGGTGTACTACAATCTGGTAGTGAAGACTCTGTTGCATTGTCATCAGTATTTTTACCTCTTCTGTCTAAATTTAGCCACTTATTTGTAATTGAAAAAGTTTTTTGTCCTAAAATATAATTATTGCTAATGATTTCTCAAATATATACTAGCTTTAGTTTATGAAATTATATTTGTGCTCAGTTTTAAAAAATCAATATTCACACATATGCACATACAGTGGTGATGGTGTAGAAATATTATTAAAGGGCTTTTGTCTTTACTTGCTACAATTAAAAACTTATGCTTCTAAAAGAGGGAGGCAACAGCCATTTTACAAATCAAACATTCTAACACAATACAATCCAAAAATATATGAATTTAATACTTACATGCTGAGGAATGATGTTAGGAAAATATTAAAAGTCTTCATTTTCTTTAATTAAACATTATGTTTCTGTAAGAGCAGAAAACTTTGCATGTATAGTAAAAACACTGCAATTCATAACATCCAATAGTCTCTAATCTTAGCCGAGGTGTTTCTGGCAGCATATATTGGCACTACATGGCATGAGGGCATGCACAGTGCAAAGTGCACATGTTATATGTTCAAAACCAAGGCTGCAGTGAAATCACGTGATGCAACATGGACAAGAGCTGTCAGAATACCTCAGATTCATTGCGTTTAATTTTGAATTAATATTTGGTTGCTGCATGGTCAGAAACATTTACTGTTGCCAAATTTTTCATGACCCCACATTCAGTTACATGACCCCATATGGGGTCACAACCCACAGTTTCAGATAAGCACTGCTGTAGAGGAATCAATAACAAGCCCTCAGCTGCCAGGGTCCTTTGAAATATCTTTGCTTGTTTTCTGATTAGCATTAGCTTCATTTTCAGGATTTGTCAGTTTTTGGCATCTTTTATCTTTTTTCACCTTTTATTTTGTACCTTGGGGTAACTGATCCTTTTTCATTGCTGGTTTGAATGACTTTTGAAATGTTTGACTTTTATATAATAACCATTGCAACAATATCTCTAGTTGTCATTGAAGTGTACTCTTTAAGAGCTACAACTTTTGCATGTTTCCTTACAGATACAGTCATTATTAAAAAGCACAGAATAAAAATCACAACAAAAGAGAGCAATAGAACACACTTGTAGCAGCAGTTCTAGTGCTCTACTGACAGAGAACTAAGTTAAATGGACCTAGCTTAATCTAATTTAATCTAATCAACGATCTGAGTCAGCATAGTATCAGTAGAAACACACACTGATGGTCACTGCTATTACAAAATAAACCATATCAAAAGCATTCAATTTCTTAATAATTTACACACTACCATACATCTCATTAATGTTAAATTCAATTACAAAAAAGCAATTATTTCATCTACCTAGTCAGTAGTCTACAGAACATTAAATATAAAATAATAATGGCAGGAACATGACTTGTCTGAGAACCATTTCTCTCTAAATTCCATTAAAAGATAAAAATAACAGCATACTAAGAATACTAATAGCAACATTTGCATGGGGAGTAAAAAACACAGTAGTTCATTCATATTTATGTGTTATCTTACAAATTCTGAAGCAAGCATTTTCTCACGATAACAAAATGAGCTAAGGAGGACAAATATTATTTTCCCTATTTTACAGAGGAGGACAGTAAGGTTCAGAAAGATGAAATGACTTATCTATCATTAAACAGTAGCAAGAAAAGATAGGATTTGGAATTAGTTCTCCTAATTCCAAAGTCCATGACTACCATCATGGAATATTAAACGGAGTACAGGATCCGCAGTTAGGAAAACCTGAATAAATTCTTGCTTCAAACTCTTACTAACTATGTGACCACATTAGTCATCTAACATTCCTGAGTCCTAGTTTCTTTATTTTCAAAATGGGGATTGTAACATCTCCCCAATAAGGTGGTCATGAAAGCTAAAGAAGATAATCAAGATTTTTAAAAATGCTTTGAATACAAGGATACATGGAATTTACTGGTGATTTTATTGGTACTGGGAACTCTCAGATGAGAAAACCCTAGCAATACAGATTGGCACACTCTTTTCAATTTATAATCTTAGAGAGTTACCCAGAGGACTGAAAGGCAGTTAATCTTGACTACTATCAAACAACCAGTATGTGTCAGTGGTGGGACTTGAATTCAGGTTTTCCCGGCTTCAAGGATGCTTCACTAGTCACCATTCCATACTGCCTCTTTGAAGACAAAATGCTTTGTAAATGACATTATTATTATTTGAATACTATTTCTTGGGAGATGGAGAAAAAAGGGATTGTAGAATGTAACAAGGAGATTAATCCCTCTTCATATCTGTTGAAACTTTGCAGACTCCAGATTGTTAGAGAAATAAAAGTCCGAACTCTCATACTACCTGATTTCTTTCCCTCAGGAAAGTAAGCAACATCATGGTTGCTATCATCCTCCTCCTCCTCCTCCTCCTCATCATCATCATCATCTTGTTATTATTATTATTTTATAAGTAAGCATGGTCACTATCACCATCATCATCTTTTATTATTATTATTATTATTATTGTTATTTTACACTACAATGGTTCAGTTGCTGCTGTATTTTGTAACCTGCTTAAGAGATCCAAATGTCTTTGCTAAGCTGATATGACGTGTGTGCCTTAAGGGTTATGAGCTTCAAATTCAAGCGAAACTTGTCATCTAACCCTTTCATGGCAAAAGAAAAGTAACTCCTTGATTCAAGGTAAATTATCTCTAACAAGAAATGTCTGTAAGTGTTTATTGACATCAGATCATATGTACAAAACAACTTTTTGATGAGTCAAATGGCAATAGATGGGTGAAGTCCCTCTTAGCACATGTGGGTGAAATGATGAAGAATAAAGTGTTTTGTACACAAACAGCTTGAAGGAGGACAATATGTGGGGAAAATATAATTCCAGAGGTTGAGCCGTAAACAAAATAGCTACACTTACTTGCTTAACAGACAATAAACATTTTGTAATTTGACTGGCAGTGACAAGATTGAGCCTTATCAACTACAGAATATATGCAGGATAATGGAAAAAGACACATCTCTGGAATCAGAGGACATGGATTCAAATCCTACTTGTGACACCGACTAATTATGTATATGTGTGCATATAGAGGAAAACAGCATGGCATAATATATAGAGGATTTGGCCTTGGAAGCAGGAAGACCTATATTAAAGTAGTCCATGACAAATCTTGGTTGCCCCAGGATCTAAGACTATAAACTAATGATGAGCTGCCATTCTGCACAAGTGGAGGAATACTTAACACTGGAAGTGCCTCACAGTAATGGTGGCAGGTTTGGATCACAAGTGTCAGCTAGGTGGCTCAGCAGAGAGAGTACTGGACCTGGAGTCGGGAAGGAATGAGTTCAAATCTGGCCTCAGACACTTACTAACTGTGTGATCCTGGATAAGTCACTTAACCCTGTTTGCCTCAGTTTACTCACCTGTAAAATAAGCTGGAGAAGGAAATGGCAAACCATACCCCTATCTTTGTGAAGAGAAACCCCAAAGTGGTCATGAAGAGTTGGACATAACTGAAAATGACGAAACAAAACTAGATTGTAAGGAGAAAAATATGTAATGTGTACCTTAGATGATCCAAATGGAGAGTCAGGTTGACTAAAATTTCACTAAGATAAAATCAAAATGCAACCTGATAGGAAATTTACAATATTTTTAATAATCCAAAAGTACACCTTTCATATCTGCGAAAAACCACCTTTTTTTTAAAACCACCAGTATTTTGCCAGTGATTCTATCTGATTGTGAATCATAGAACACTGATTTCAGAAGCATTAAAAGCTTCTAGAAAGCCTTGGGGAGGTGCATAGAAGGGACAAGCATATTGTGGAATGCCATCATTGATGAAGTCACACTCAATAAGTGGCATAAAAGACACCATCTGACACCTTTCCAGGAAGAGCTGTGAACATGTCACAGTGTGAAAGAAATAACAGACAATTATATTGATACACTTGAAATATTAAAAGGATCAGAGTAAGTCCTCAAGCACTTTGGGTATAACCTCAGTGAAGGGATATATAAAAACTACATAGGATGAAAAGGCATAGAGACACTTAGATCAATAGCAGCTAGTAAGTGTCTAAGATAGAACTCAAGCCCAGGTCTCCTTGACTCTGATGTAATGTTCCAACCATTATGCATCCATTTAATTCCTGAGATGCTAGAGATAACTGAACTAGCCCTCATCGAATGCAAAATAACAAAGTCTATGGAGGATGAAGATCAGGGTACTTGGAGTTGGGCTTTCAGTCTTAGCACTGCCACCAACTGCTTATGTGATTCAATCATTCAACTTCCTTGGTCCTCCTATCCCATAACTAAAAAGGAAAGAGTTCAGACTAAGTCATCTTTGAAGTCTTTTCCAGCTCTAACATTCCATAATTCAACAATTATATGTGATCTCTGCCACAAACATCAGATCGTATGTTATCCCTATCTCAAAGGAGGTTGAGAGTGGGGAACAGGAAGCATCTGACAGTGGTCCAAGACACAGCCATCAGTCAAAGCAGTGATGCTCTCATTTCAGAACACCGCTATTCAGCAAAGTCAGGGACAAAGTGGGGTGGAGGACATCCCAAGTCCCAATAGAATCATTGTAACATCACTGCATAGATTCTGCTAAGTGAATTTCCTTGCTTAAGTGTAGGACCAATCTCTGAGGACTAAATTTACAAGTGATTTCCCTTTTTTTTTAAAAGATATTCAAATATCCATTAATTTAGAGTTCTGATCTTGCTTTCCTGCTTATCTTTGATAGTATCTAGATAGAGCCTAAATACCTGATCAAAGGGCATTCTGTTCCTTATTCTGATATACGGTGTGGCAGTAGTGGAACAAACCACTTGGCTTCAGCTCCAGACATCTTGAGGTTGAGCTGCAAACCTATCAGGCATGCCACTGAGGCAGATTACTTGTTTCTAAGATTATTTCCTTATCTGTAAAATGGGGATAAGTATAATTGCTCTACCAGCTTTTATAGGGTTGTTGCGAGGTTTGCAAATGCCAAGGTAGTTTCACAAAGAGCTTTCCTTTGTTATCTCTTTTTTCCCTAGAACCCAGCCCAGTGCCTTGCCCACATCAGACACTTCATGAATGTTGGTTGAATAGAAATGTGAACTATTTTTAAGAAGGCAGGTAAGTGATGCAGTGAAGAGTAAGCTGAGCTTGGAGTCAGAAAGAACTGAATCCAATATCACCTTAGACACTTTACCAGTTGCATGACCCTGGAAAAGTCCCTTGATTTCTCCAGGCTGCAGTTTCTTCATCTATAAAATGAGGTGCTTGGATCTGATGGCTTCTAATGTCCCTTCCAGTTCTAAATCAATAATCATCTGTCTATACCCTATCCCTAAAGGATATATCAGTTAGTGGGTGATTCCATGAGGAGGTGATGAGCAAGGAAGAAGGAACAATCTGGCTGAGGAAGAACGGGAAACAAGAAAGCCTAAGAGTTAGAGATGACATTCCCGCATCAGTGTCAAAGCATTTCCAGATAAATCTTTTCATTTGATCATCACGCTAACCCCACGAAGCAGTTGCAATTTTATTTTGACTGGACCTGTGATTTCGTTAAGATAATAAACCCCAAGTAAGAAAATTCCTTCTGCAAAGGACCATTGACAGCTGCTCTGGAGCTTAGGCTTAATGAGTTTCCTGGGGGCAGTAAGAGGGTTAGTGATTTGCCCAGCTTGAGATAGCTAGTTTGAAGTGCTTTTAGTATCCCCACTTTATAGGTGAGAAAACTGAGATGTACAGAGGTTAAATGATTTACTCAGGTTCAAATAGTTGGTCAGTGTATAGACAAGACTGGAAGTTAGTTCTTCCTGGTTCCTCCCATCTTACTTCTCCTGCTAGGTTTCCGGGCTTCTTCATGACTCAGCTCAAATCCCATTTTCTTCAGGAGGCTTTTCCCAGACTTTCCCCTGCCCCCAGCTGCCAATGCATTCACATCCGAGATTAACTTCCACTAGACTGAAAATATTTTGTATGTGACTATTTTCATGTTATTTCCCTTATTTGATGGGGCGCTCCTTGAGGGAAGGGACTATTTTTGGTTTTTTGGGGTTTTTTTTTTGCCTTTTTCTTATACCCTCAGTGCTTATCATAGTGTAGTGCCTGGCTCGTGGTAAACAATAAATGTTTGTTTCCACTAAGTCATGCCGCCTCTCTAGTAAGTAAAACTACTATATTCTGTATTAAACTCAGAAAAGTGTAATTAATGACTTTCCCACAATCCTACAATTACCAAGTGGCAGAGCCAGGGTTTCTGTCACTAGGAGCCCAGAAGGCTTCACTCTCTGCACCCATTGAGTCTAGATCCTTTGATGGACTTAAATAATGAAATGATGGTGCATTCCCGTTACTGCACTTGGGCCGTGGAAATGAAGCAACAACTGAGACGAAAATAAAAAGTTGCGTATATGAGTCATATGTCATATGTCAAAAGAGTCTGGAGGAAAAGAAAAGAAAAGAGAAGGTAGTGACGCTAACAAGTGTGACCATCCCTGCAAGAAAAGGACTTATCGTCAAGATTTAAGCAAAATCAGGAGAAGCTGAATCATTCAGCAACACAAATGGCAATATTAAAAAAATGTTGTAAGAGTTTAAAGTTTCATAGTTGCATAACCAAAGCATGTAACAAAGCTATATGCATTCTTTTGTTTGACGCTTCCCAAAACCCTGGGATGTAGGGGCTGATTATAATTATCTTCATTCATAAAAGAAGAAACTGAGGGTCAGAGCCTCTTCGTATCTTTTCCAAATTCTCAGACTCACAGTGTGAATGAATTCCCAGCTGACACAGGCAGAAAGCACCGCAGGCAGCATTTGGAACCACATCCTGGATCCAATCTTCTTTCCACTCAACAAGACTGCCTCTTTTGGGAAAAATCCCAGGTTTAGATAATATGTATTTTTGATGATGCAAGCACAGATAAATGGGCATTAGTTTTGTTCATCTGTTTTGGCTTACTTCATTGTTGTTGCTACAATTAACCATCTCATCATTTTTCTTGGTAGGGAAGGCCAATGCTAGCTTCTCCTTCCCTATGCCGTTAAACACTGATATTTTCACTTCTCCAATATACAATTAGTCAATCCATACATATTGTATGTCCCTATTCAAAAATCTTCAGTGGTAACTCAATGTACCTAGAATAAAATACAAACTCCTTAGTTTGGAATTTTAAGTCCTCCTAATACCAGGTTTTCACTTATTTTCACACTTATTTCCCTTACATCATACTATTGCCTTTCTTGAAATTAATATTTTGGTCAAATCCAACTATTAGCTGTTCCCCAAACACTTTCTGGGGAGGGGAAGGCTACTTACATGTATCGTTGTTGTTCAGTCCTGTCCAACACTTTTTGACCCCATTTAGGGTTTTCTTGGTTTTCACACTGGTGTGGTTTGCAGTTTCCTTCTCCAGATCATTTTACAGATAAGGAACTGAGGCAAACAGGGTTAAGTGACTTGCCCAGGGTCACACAGCTAGGTCACATTTGAACTCAGAAAGATGAGTCTTCCTGCCAGGCCTGGCACTCTATTCATTGTACCACCTAGCTGCCTCACTTATATCTATATCTATATATGTATGCATATATTTGAGTGCATATATGTATATATTTCTACACATATAAACATATAAATGAAGGTGATATAAAAACAAAATATATCAATAAAATATTTTTAAATATTTGAAACAAGAAGATAAATTCATTTTCACTTTCACAACTAGAATAAGAAAGTCCCAGTGTTCTAGCGATTTGCACTGGTCTCATTTTTATGAATGTCACAAAATAACAAATTCTAAAGCAAATATCTTAGCTATAAATTCAATAGAAAATATAAGCAATGCTGTATATTTGTCCTAAACACTTCCTTTGGCATCTGTGAACACAGACTTCCTGTTTGTATTCCCCTACTCCAACCACTTGATGCCAGTGTTTTCCATTCAACTCCCTCATTCTGGGAAGTCCCCGATTGGATTCATCTGCCAGAACCTTTGCCCAGTGACCTGTAAAACCTAGAGACAAGAGCAATCATCTTTAATGAAAGCAGACCCTTAAGGCTTCCATTTGAAATATACTACTATTAGAAATTTTAAATGTATTTTCCATGTGATTCTACAACATCTGGACAGTGGGCAAGGGGATTGCTCAATATTCCCAGAATGTTGATAGTTGGTAATCAATCCATCAGTCAACAAGTAGTTATTATCTTCTAGATAGCAACAAAATCTATGGTGTCGACTCGGGGAAGATCCAAAAGAGAAGTCCAAATATTCCCACGAGAAGACCTAAGGATCTAAACCAACTGTGCCTTCTCAGATTTCTTTGGGGGCAATTTAGAGATATCCAGACCTACTTCATTTCCATGACATTTCCTTAGATTAAGGGTTGGTCCAGGCCATCAAGAGATCCATATTGGAAACTATAGATAACAGTAGGTAATAACGACAGATAGCATTTGTATAGTATATTAAAGTTGGTAAAGAACTTCACAAATATTATCTCATTTTATTCTAACAACAACCCTAGATGTTCTAATTATTCCTGTTTTACAGATAAGGAAACAGAAGTAGACAGAAGTTAAGTGGCTTATCCAGGGGTCAGGCAAGTGGGTGGGACTGAATTTGAACTCTGTTCTCTTCCTTACTTCAAGTCTGGCACTGTATCTGTTGTGTTGAGATAGTCAGATCTGGGCTTTCAAAACAGTAGACAAAGCCTCACAGGGACGTGATTGAATTGCAGGATTAATTGATATCCACACCTTGTGGACAAACTCCCTCATACAGGGTGGACATCTCCTTTACTTTCAGTTACCGTGGTGGCCCCATGTTTGTGTGGTGTCAGGAAATGAAGCTGTATTTATCACTGTTCTTAGTATATGGTTATCCAGACTTAGTCTGACCATCATCTGACTGGCACATCTTAGGATGCTGTCTTATGGTGGTTCTGTTCTGTGGTTGTCTTCTGATAGAGCACCTGGCTTTTATCTATATTCCCATCTGTTAAGGGTGCCAGGGGCTAGAAGTCATCTACCAAAGAAGGGCAAATTGACAGCCAGTCACACACCAAGAGAAGGGCAGACAAACAAAATCCAGGCAGAGTGTTTGGCTTCAAGTCTATTTTTTTTTTGAACACAGCGCCTGGTATTGAATTGATATCCTTGTCCTTGATAACTATCTGATCTGGAGTTAGAAATTCCTTATAACTGCTGCTTAACCACTTATCAAGAACAACCCATTTCAGGGGCTCAGTCAGGTAAACCTAAATTAAAAAAAAAAGCCAAAAACTCATGTAGCTTCCAACATCCACTCTAGACTGGCATGTAAAGAATTCCAATCTAAGACAACAGTTAAAGAGAGAAAGAAATGTCATTGTTTTCCATTCCACTGGCTTACATTCTAGCCTTTATTATGCAATATCCACCAGCAAAGAAAAAAAGTACTACATTCTGACAGAGGAAGAGGCCCTGAATCGTTCACAAAAGCACTAATCTTAAGTATGTCAGATAAAGATGAACACCAGGGTTGGCAGAATTCATTTGGATTCAGAGGAGGAACTCAGAGCTTTTCTTTAGTCACTCTGGATATCTCTATCTGCTTCTCCCCCCAGCCCCTCAGGAAAAGAAAAAAAAGAATTATTCAGCCTACCAGAACTAGCTATACAGTTCAGAACTAAGATACTAAGGATTCTGATTCTTGAAGATGGACCAGATTCTCAGGGTGCTGTCCTTCAAATTGTACCTTTAGTTCATTGTCAACAACATATGACATGGTAAAGTGGCCACCTAACAATTTGTTGGTGATGCAAATCCTTCAGCCAATGAGTTTGGGGGTGAAGGAGTAAAGAATAGCATATGTCACCTCAGTGGGTGAGTCATATTTTTGCCTCATGTATTCTAAAAGAAAAATTTGGGAAAATATTTCCTTAAGGACATGAGTTAGAACAGGTGTGGGGAATCTGCATCTTTAAGGCCACATATGACCCTCTAGGTCCTCAAATACAGCCCTTTGAATCCAAACTTCACAGAGCAAATCCCTTTAATAAAAGTATTTGTTCCCTAAAACAGACTCAGTCAAAAGGCCACACCCAAAGACATAGAAGGCCACATGTGACCTCAAGGCCACAGGTATCCCACCCCTGATTTAGACAATAGTATATGTTTGAAGACAGAATGATGTAGTGGACAGGTTGTTGAGACTGAAGTCAGGAACATTTGATCTACTAAATCCCATACTGATAGTGATATTCCAAAGCTCCCCAAAATAAGGAAACTACAATTCCCTCAAATATTCATATATGCCATTACACTCTGTAATAGTAATTAAGGTGGAACTTTTTGCTGTTCACTTAAGGGCCTTTAATGATTCTGGCCTTTGTTTGAATGGGGCAGATAAAGTGGGATCTTTTTGGAGTATTTCTTAGCACTGAGACAATTGGGAGTCATTGATTAGTATATGATGTGATACTGGGGATGCGGAACTTTCCCACACCCAGCCTGAGTGAGGTCAGAGCCCTTAGGGCTCTGAACAGGATATAATTGAGGACAGCTTGGCGTTTGACTTTTGGGGCACACTCATGGAAGGAGTGTTGAGACTCTGGGCAAGCTGTAACTGCCCCCCAGCTTCACTAACCCAGATGTTGGTTCTTCTCTGGTCACTATGAATTGTGATTTGAATCAGACAAGATCTGTCTGTTGATGTTTGTAATGTCTGTTTGTATTTGCCTTGAAATTCAGGGTCATGATCTTTTCCCCCTGAACTGTGAATGGTATTTATATGTTTGATTAAACTGAGATTGTTAACCCCTTAAAGCTACTTTCCTTAGTAAGCAGTTCAAAGAACCTGTGTTGGCAGCTTTCTGTGTGCTGGTTGTTGGTGGGTCTTACACCCCTACAGAAGCTGCTAGCAAATTGTTGCTACATACTCACATAATAACAAAATGAAATATGCCTAAGGACCATAAATGTGTGTGTGTAAGTGTGTGTAGGTAATACATATACACATGTACATATATATATACACATATGTATACATACATACAGATGTTCATGCATACATACAGAGAGAGAGAGAGAGAGAGAGAGAGACATTTAATGGATAGCTCATAGAGGACAGCACATCTCAAAACCTCAAGTGACTAGAAAATAGGTTTTATGAGAAGAGAACAGTATTTTCAATTTAAATGGTAAAAAGCAATAGCCATAATCAGTAGCTGTACATGGCTAGAAGGCAAAGAATGCTTACCTTTTAGACAGCACACAACTCAGAAAGAGACAAGATTTGGTTTTTCTCAAAGCTTTATTCTAGAGCAGAAGTATCAGATGTGTCATTTACAGTCACATGTAGTCCACAGTACTACAAACCCCAAAACAGACTAACATGTAATTGGGAAATATTTAATAAAATAAATAAAATATACAATAAATTGCAGATAATATTAATATACACTTTTAAAAGACAATATGTGACCCATATGGATCCTTATGTACGGTTTAGTGGACCTCATTTAATTTGAGTTTGACTCCACTGTTCTAGAGCAATTGATTAATAGAGGGGAACAAATGGAAGAAGGATTTATTAAGCACCTACAATGTGCCAGGCACTGTGCTGAGTATTTCACAAATATCTCATTTTTTTTTTATCACCAAACCTCTGGGAAGTAGGGGCTGTAATTACCATCATTCTGCATTTGGGGAAACTGAAACAGAGAGAGGTTAAGTGATTTTCTAGGGCCACACAGCTAATAAGTGTCTGTGGCTAGAATAAAACTCAGGTTTTACTAACTCTGACTCTTACTGACTTAGGCAGCTAGCTGGCACAGTGTATCGATAGAGTGCTGGGCCTGGAGCCAGGAAGACTTATCTTGCTGAGTTAAAATCTGGCCTCAAACACTTACTAGCTATATGACCCTGGGCAAGTCACTTAACCCAATTTGCCTCAGTTTCCTCATCTGTAAAATGAGAAGGAAATGGAAAGCCATTCCAGTATCTTTATCAAGATTTGTGACCAAATAGGGTCACAAAGAGTTGGACAACACTGAAAAAACAACTTAACAACAATAACAGCTTATTGACTCCAGACCCAGGATCTATCAACTGAGCCATCTAGCTGCCTTAGAAAAAGCGACATTCTTGGTCATACCAAAAACTGATGAAAGTTTAATTCAGTTTCTTTCAGAGAATTTCAGAAATTAAGAAGAATACTGGAGAAGCTTAAGTGGAGGGTAAATGATCACCAGTCAAGGAAACTGTAGAGAGGAGATGCATGTGTAGGGTTCAGAGGTTGGACTAAATGATCTATAAATCCATTCCAGTGAGGTTCTATGTCTTTGTGATCCTAGTTGTTCCTATTCTTTCATCATTAGGAGAGCAACTTATCATGTGCCTTTCTCATTTATGGAAAACTTTCCCTCTCTACTCCTCCTACAAAAACCAAAACAAAATACTGTACTACATTTGAATATTTTCTTGGCTAATTCTGTTCATCTCCTCTTGTCTGAATTATTCATTTTTCAGAATAATAGATGCAACATTCATTTAGATTTTGCCCTTGCCTCACATTTAAAAAACAAAAAAACATGATTATGGAGTTGGTCTGTTTTATGAAAAAATAAAAGCTGCTATAAATATGGATTGCTTCTGAATGGACCTCAGAGGTGATCTTAAAGTCTCACAAAATCCAGGGGGATTTAAGAAGACTCTTAAGTAATTTAAGTTGGCTTGTCTTGTCTGAATATTTATTCATTTTTATGTATGGACTATTAGCATTAGATATTTCTATTCTAGATTATAATTTGAAATTTGTAACATTTTTCTTTTAATAACACATGGAGGCAGTAGGCTTGGGTCAGTGAGAGGGGAAATTTGATAAGTCTTAGGTCGAGTTTTAGGAGACCTGGGTTCAAGTATCTCAACCCAAAGGCCCAAAGGGAAGTACATGAAAAAAGTGTGCTCTGAGCCCCTCAACACTGGGGAGGGAGTAAACCAATGGTTAGTTAAGAGGTAGGTTTCAGTATAGTGTCAATAGCAGTAATAATAATAAGACATTGTGGTCAAATAGTCCTGAGTTCAAGTTCTAGGTCTGATCCCAATGACCTATGCAACACTGGAGAAGTCATTTCATCCTCTTGACCTCAGTTACCTCATCTGTGAAATGGCAGGTTAGATCTATCAGACCCCTTCCAGCTCTAAATCTCATGTTTCTTCTTAAAATTTTGTGTTTTTGCTTCTGTTTCTATTAAAATAGTTGGTGAGCCTTTGTGTTGCTGTTACTAATTTTTCTCATGCTTACTCTTCTGTAAAGGTGTTCAGATATTAGTCAGTAATTCAGTTTCAACGTTTTTGGTTGGTTTCAAAATGCTGGCTCCTTCCAAATAGTATTTCCTTGAAATCATTACTGATAAGAACTGAGCATATCAGTCCCAAAAAATGGGCCTTGGCCTTCCTGACCTTCTACCTTCTAGTGGTTCTTCCCATGGTGTTACTACCAAAGTAATTTTAATTTTTCGGCTGCCTTTATTACCCCATCTCTCTCTATAGAAGATTCCCAGACAGAACAAAATCTTTAGCCTCTTTCCCAAGGCCACTACAGACTGTCACTAGTTCCCAAGCCCATCATTCCGTGTTTCAATGCATTGTCTTTTCTGTCCCGTAATCTCTTTCCTCCTTCCAAACTATCTTCCACTCCCAAACTTCCCAATGCCTGTAATGCCGTCTCTTCCCAAGATCGTCATATTTCCCTTCCTTCGAACAAGTCATGCAAATAGACGTTCAAACCTCAATGTCCTCCTTCCCACTACTTTTCTTATTGACTGGAAATGAACTGGTTATTTCCCCTAATTCCATCCTGCTCAGACAGGAGGCCACCATGACTCATTCTGCATCTCCCCATAGAACAAAATAACCTTGGCCCCATTGTTGTTGTACAATGCAAATATATTTACTAATCCGATTCACGCACCTCCTCAATGTTTGTACAGCTGTCTCTGCATCCTTACTTCCTTTGACATGCCCATCCCCATCAAGGTTTTCTGGCTGCGTTTACCAAATCGGGACACCTGATGTGAACGCAAGGAAGTACAAGGGTGAAAATTAATCTCAGAACATTCTTGTGATTTATAAATATCAATTTATATAGCTCACATTTCTCCAGCATTTTAAGATTTATAAATCATTTCCCTCATAACGCTCCTGGGAGGTAAAGTAAGTAAATAAAATATGATCGTCCCCATTTTACCGAGGAAGAAAATAAGATATTGAAACGTTAAGTGATGTGTTAACTACCACATAAGCAATGACATAAGTCAGAGACAGGACTTAAAGGGTTTCTACTAATTCCTAGTCCAGTGCTCTTGCCACTACACCAGGACTCTATCTATTTGGGGAGGGGGACATTGAAAGAAAAAATAATAACTGGCTATATAGTCAGTAATCAGCTTTTGGGTCCATCTATTTCACTTCATAGGATCAGATCTTAGAATCCTGGAGTTAGAACTAGAAGAGACCCTGGCGACTACTTCATCCAAACTCCTCAATTTACAAATGAGAAAACTGAAGCATATCGTAGGTAAGTGAATTTCCCAGGGTCACTTACCTAGCAGTTCTCTAACACAGGGTTCAAAGCGAGGTCTTTCTGACTCCAAGTCCCTGCTTCTACATACCATGCTACCTAGCTGTTTCATTTAGATTCTTTTGTTACTTAATTTAATTAGAAAAAAGGTAAATGTGATATTTCCTTTTAAAATATCACACTGAATTCAAGATAAGTTTATTCTCCAGTTACAAATAATTAAATGAAATTTGAAAATCATTTAAAATTAGAGGCAAAAAAATCAAAACATTATTCAATGCAATACAGCAAGCATTTACTATTTGAAAGACTATGTGCTAAATTCCAGAAATACAGACAGAACCATGAAGTCTATGACCTGCATTTTACAGGGGGAGAGGAGCAGTGATAGGTGGGGAGAAGAACAATATATACCAGATAAGGGAAGATAAAGTCACTTTAGGAGGGAGAGGGAATTAGCAATATATATGGAGAAGGTAAACCACAAAATGTTTAACAAAGGAAATGGCACCTTGAGTGAGCCTGGAAAGAAGCTAGGGATTCCAAGAGATAAAGTTGAGAAAAGTGCAGTTCAGGCATGTGGCATCTTCTCATCCAATGTGTGGAGATGTGAGATGGAATGGTGACTTTGGAAAACAGCAAACAGAACTGTTCAGCTGGAATATGGAGTTTATGAAAAGAGAGTAATAAACTAACAATTAACAAGCATTTATTAAGCACATATTATATGTCCTACATTGAGCTAGATGCTACTGATACAAAACAAAAATATAGTCTGTACTTTCAAGGAATTTATACTATTGGGGACAACATGGACATATATAAACTTATCCATGTTGTGCAAGTATGGTATGAACCCCAACCCTTCTCTTTCTGGGATGCAGCAGGCACACTATGTACATTGGTAATTTGGAGATTCCCGCAGGGGGTCGCACTGCTACAACTCACTACCACAGTCCATACGGTCCTGGTGGGAGGAAGCAATACTCTACTATTCACAACATAGCTCCTGAGTATCATTTGTCTTGACTTATCAATCCTACCTCCATAATGCTTTATACATCCGTCTCCTTCCCTCTACCCACACAGTCCAGGCCCTCATCACTTGTCTAGACTACTGTAATAGCTTCTTAATTGTACTTTTGGCCTCCAGGATCTCTCTTTTCTAATCCATAGTCAGAATAGCTACCAAATTGATATTTTTTAAAGCACGATATCCCTATTCCAAAAATCTCCAGTGACTTACCTCATGGTAATGATCAGAGGTGAGACCTGAATCAAATTCCCCTGATTTCAAAGCTACAGTTGTTGAGAGCAAAGTATTGTGTTTATCATAAAGTGTTAAATTAATGTGAGCTATCATTAAAATGCTATAGACTTAAAAAGGACTTGAAATTTGAGTTTGAAATAAATCGCTGGCATAAATGACAAACATATGTCCAATTTAGTGCTACATTCCCTTAATGGTTAAAATTAGTTTCAGGATTTAATGGGTATATTTTCTTCTGAAAAAAATCATTTGCCTGTTTTATATATTTTTCCATTTGTATTTATTTGCAAAGGAAATGATAAAATATCTTGCATGTATTCAGGTTTTTTGCTCAGAATTATTACTCATAAATGGGGACACTGTGAATCAGCTGAAGTTAAAGAGCTTGCTAATGATATCTGAAAGCATTTCCAAAGCTGAGAACAGAAGAAACATCTGACCTCCAGTTGTATGATATAATCTTTTATACTATTTCCTCACGCAGTAAATGCTTTCCAATAGAATCTTATTGCCATCCCCCATTCCTACGCAACCACTAGTACTGTAGGTCTACACACAGTGAGAGAAAATGCTAACAATGGGCAAGGCATGTAAGTAATCAAAAGCCATGAGAAAAAATCCCCTCAATCTATTAAAACCCACATGTTTGGAACAAACATTTTTGATGAAATGTATTAATGGTGAAGCAGATGGAACATCTTCATTAAATGCCTGTCCATGTTACTCTTCCTGTCTTTCTGTTTCTCTGTCCTTCATGTCTATCTCCTTGTCTCTCTCTTTATCTCTGTCTCTCTGTCTCCCTGCTTTCTGTCTCTGTCTCTCTGCAGTTTAGTACAATTTAAGAAATATTTTGATTTCATGCCTACTATGTACAAGGCACTGCTCTGGACCATGGGGATAAAAGAATGAAAAATTATACAATCTTCCCAGAGCTTACTTTCTACTTGAGCATGTGGATGGGAGAGAATATGATATGACATATAATTCTAATATAGGGAAGACTGTGATGGCGCAGAGCAGACATCCAGACAAAGTGTTTTAAGGAAATTGGAGGAAGGAAGAACAAAGTCAGCACAAGACATCAGGGGAAGCTCAACACTCTGGGTCCTTGTGTTATGGACTTCTACACTGTAGTAGCTCAGATTTTCTTTTTAATCTATAAGCCTTATTTTCCCTGTTAGATTGTAAACCCTTTGCATGTACTATTCATCTTTGTCTCCCTTTCAGTGCTAGTGAAGTATCCTGAAGAAAGTAAGTGTTTAATAATTTTGTTTAATTGAAATGAATGATGATGATTGTAGACATTTTTCAGAGCTGGGCTGTGGGAAGGAATGTTCCCATTTCAAAGACCCAGCCTTAAACGCCCCTGACCCCTATTTTGTGGCCAGAGCTTCAAACCTGTTTGAAACTTGAGAGTTCAAAGTTCTAATAATATCTAACAATATCTATGTACATTGAGGCATGAAGGAGTAAATAGAGCCATCAGGACTGGAATGTCACACCCTGGAGGGTCTTTACAACTCAAAAAAGCTATTTCACATTCCAGCATAAATTTTCAAACCCCAAAAGCAAATGCACAAAGAGCAAGCCCTCACGAGAACATAAAATTCTACTTCAGAAATAAACTTGGAGTTTAAAAATAAACCATTTACTGTTTATAGCGAAGGTGAACATAGTAACAAGCCCTGGCGAGTCGTACAGACCACAGACCCATAGGGGTTTGTTTTATGTTTAAGGAACAGGTGGTACTTATAGATGCTAATTCTCCTCACCCCATTTGTCCCATAAGTTTCTAGGAACTATATTTACATATTCCATATTCACAGAAAACGTGCCATTTTCCAGGAACCTAATACCACCAATGTGGAGGGATTTCTGTAGCTCTAATTAAAGCATTGTTTAAGTTCATGGCTATAAAATAGCTCTTAGTACTGCCACAGAATAGCTTTTGGAGAAATCTGTCAGTGGGTTGCATTGACACATAGGCATTGTCAGAACTATCTGTGAACCCAGGGCTCTTTGCTTCAAGTAAGGAAGGCATTTGGCCAACTATTTGTTGCTGTTATTATAATTTTTAATATTATTAAATGTCAACTCACCATCCTAAGTGCTTTAACACAGTGTTGGATTGTAGATAGAGAGCTTGCTTGGAGGAAAACCTAGGTTCAAATCCCCTTCTGGTCACTTGCGGGTCTCTTAATCTTTCATTGTTCTAGGAAACTGTCTAAGTGTAAAAATTGCAGAGAAGGTGCAAACCTGTATTGCCAAAAGGTCTCCTCACTAGGGAGTGCCAAATACCAATGAAATCAAAGGTCCAATCACTATCTAATTCTAAATCATTATCCAATCACTACTTAAGAAGTTTTTTCTTTTTTTTCAATTTCCAAGAAGAGCTCGTGAGGTCAGTGGGCCACATATTATTATCTCCACTTTCTCATTAAGCAAACTGTAGATCAGAGAAGCCAAGTTGTTTGCTCAGAGTCACAGAACAAATAAAAGGTCTTATGATTCAAAGTTCAGAGGTCCTGTAGCTAGCTATACCTCAATGCTCTCACTTTTCTACAAATAAAATGCTTCATAAAACTCTTCATACTGTTCCTGTAACCAGAATTTCCTTCCTACAGCATCCTCTTCTTTTTAATCCAAACTTTAGGGCTAAGTTCAAGTCACACATTCATTATGGTCACAGGAACCCCAACCCTGCTCCAAGAAGATGACAATTTATTTTTTTTCTTTTTGTTTTTTTTGTGAGCCAATTGGAGGTGAGTGACTTGCCCAGGGTCACACAGATAGTACCTGTCAAATGTCTAAGGCCATATTCGAACTCAGATTCTCCTGAATCCAGGGCCAGTACTCTATCCACTGAGTCACCTAGCTGTCACAGGTAATTTCTTTTTGATCTCAGGTGAAAGTATACTTTCCTTCTGGAAAGAAAAGTGGTAGAATTTTTGAGTCTGGGCCTGAGGGACAACTGGGTAATTCATGATATGAAAGTAGTATGGGAAACAATTAAGAAAAATCCAGATGATCAAGAGAGGGCATTGGTTATTATAGTCACCCACACATTCACATACACATTGAGTGATATTAACTCGATTGAAATATACATGGTCACACAGATAATATGTATCAGAAGCTAGATATGAATTCCAGTCATTCCATGACATGAAGGCCAACTCTTTATCTATTAGGCCACATTGCCTTTCAGGTCTAGATCCAAGATTTCAGTGGCTCCAGGCCAGTGATCCATGCATGGTTCTGAATAGAGCCAGGATTTAAACTCAAGGACTTTGACAACAAAACCACTCTTTTCCCATTATACTGTGTTTGTCAACCTCAGTTTTTGAGTAAGCTACCATGACCATGATTGGACTGTAGAAAATATATAAATATAGAATCTCAGCGCTGGAAGGAAAATTAGTTCATTTAGTCCAACACATGAGGAAATTGGGCCCTTTGTAGATTAGATAACTTGCCTGGTTTTATTGTTATTACTTCTTTGTTTAGTTAGTTAATAGGATACTGCCTTTTTAAGAGCTTTGGCAGAATTGTAGTAGCTCAAAAGAAATATGAGATGGGCAGATTTAGAGGCTCTAGATGTTCATATGGATTATTTGTTCCTAATATGTGCTAGACCCTTCGAAGCTCATATTTGTCTAATCAGTCATAGCTGGATACATTGTACCTTGACCCCAACATAGTGATGCCATTTTGGTCCTCTCTGAGAATGAAGAACAACTACCAATCCCTTTTAAACATAGGTGCTTGGTGGGTGTGAGCAGATTGCAACACATAATCAGTGAGGAATCAAAATGAAGAATGGGAATAAAGGAATTATATAACAAAGAGATGATGGGTTGGTGAAATGTCAGGGCATGACAGATGAATGGATGGTCAGCATGTTCAGAGTTGTTTTAATGGTCAAATGAGATAAGGTACGGAAAGTGCTCTGCAAACATTAAAGACATATTTAAATGTCAACCATTGTTATTTTGGTGAGGACTGTCCTCATGCCTCTGATGAAGATGATATCCTCCACCCCTCAGTCATGAGTGAATTAAGAACAGAAACTGGGTCTTATTTTTCTCCTCCAGAAGCTAGATTGGTGTTTCAAAAATTGTAGGCATTTAAGAAATATTGAGTGAATGAATAAATGGTTTTGCCTTTTATATGAAAAGTGTTTGGAAATTGAAATGTTATATTAGCTAGCATTTATATAGCGCTTCAATATTTGCAAAATACTTTAAAAATGTCTCATTTTATTCTCAAAACATCTCTGGGTGGTAGGAATTGTTAATATCTCTATTTTACATGTAAAGAAACTGAGGAGAATTAAGATTTAGTGACTTGCCCCAGGATCCCAGAGCTAGTTAGTGTCTGAGGCAGGACTTGGACTCAGGTCTTCCTGACCCCAGGCTCAGTCCTTTACCCAATATACCATCTCCCTGGTGGATGTAGGAGAGAAGGTTCATGAACTGAACTGGAGATTGGACTATATATTCTCCAAGGGCCCTTCCAAAGAATCCTAGGATTCTTTGATACTTGTTCAGCATAGTTGTTGTTGAAGAGGAATAGATTAGTCTCTGTGGCTCCATTTGCCACAGTATCTAAGGCTGTAGTCATCAGTGTCCCTTCAGGCTCATCTCAATTTTTCTTAATTTTGTTATTGTTCGATTCAACTCTACATGACCCCACTGGGTGTTTTCTGGGCAAAGATACTGGCATGGTTTGCCATTTCTTTCTCTGGCTCTTTTTTACAGATGAGGAAACTGAGGCAAAAAAGGGTTAAGAGACTTGCCCAGGGTCGCATAGTTAGTGAGTGTCTGAGGCTGGATTTGAACTCAGGTCTTCCTGACTCTAGGCCTGGCACTCTATCCACTGTTCTACTTAGCTACCCTGTGAGTTATGCTCCTATTATGAATTAGAAAGCATTACAAAGGCTGCTTCTCACCCAAATCTGGGGGGAAAAATATCTCTACTACAATACATCTAATACGCAGTTGTGGAGTTTTTACTTAATACCAGTGACCTACTACCTCAAGAAAGGAACCATTTTTTTTTTTTACTTCAATACCATGCCGACTCTCCTGCTGGCTCATCTTAGAATTTCCCTCCATGACTGGGACCTCCTCATCTCTGACCGGTCCACCCACCCCATAGCCCATTCACCATGGAATATTGTTCTAAGCAGCCTGACTTCCTATTGTCTTTGCTGCATTTGGAGCCTATGTTTTTTGCAAGAGTCAAAGCTTATCATCCATCTTGATTCTACAGTTTTTATTATTGATTTCCTCTGCTTTTCAAAACCATGCTTTCATTAGATATGGCCCAACCAAGATACTTTAAAATCATGGTCCTATTGTTCAAGGTGTTAGCTGTACCCATCATTTTTTTATCTGCAAATTTCATAAACATCATCTTCACATTTATCCAAAATAATGATAAAAATATTAAATTGCACAAGAAAAAATAGAGATCCCTGGGGCACTCTTTTGCATATCTCCTTTTATGTTGATGTTGGATTGATTCTAATACTTTGGGTCCAGCCACTCAGAGGCCACAGGAGGCCCTCTAGGTCCTCAAATGAATCCAAATTTCACAATTTGTTCTGTGAAGTTTGGATTTAATTAAAGAGCTACACTTGAGGACTGCTAGGGCCACATGTGGCCTTGAAGCTGCAGGTTCCCCACCCCTGCTAGCCCGTTCCAAATTCACCTAACTCTACATGTCATAATCTGAACACTTTTGAAATTAGAAGAGGCCTTATAAATCATCACAGTATAATCCCTTCATTTTCTATGACTTACCTACAGTCACCTAGTTAGTAAGTAAAAGGGCCAGGATTGCAACTTAGTTTGCTTGAATCTAAGATCAGTGATTTTTACAATATACTTTGTTTCTTATACATTGCTTTAGCTTTGCCATGAGATTAATTGTGTAACTTGTACAATCTCTGACGTCTGGAGGTAAATCAAATGTATTTTTTGCCATTACTCCAATGATTAGGTGATTTTTAAACCTCTTCTTTTGATCTTGTACAAAATTTTCTTGATATGCTATTCAAGACCTTTTAGAGATCATTAATATAGGGTAGAAGAAAAATTATGTTTGAATAAAAATGAAATTGGTAAACAAAAGAAACAGTGATTGACAGAAGAGCAAGGGCTAGTTTTTACTCAGCATAAAACATTTTACAAAATGTTTGCAATAAGTAGAATGCTTAAACATGAAGCAGATTTTGTTCCTTAGTCATTACAAAATTATAATGTTCTTTCTAATTGAAATGGCATTAGACTAAAAAGCAAACTTTCCTTTTAACTCAAATTCTGTACCATAATTAATTCAACTTTTCTGGAGGTGGTCATCATGTGAACAAAAAATGGAGTATCAGACATTTTCTTCAGCCTCCACTAATTCACACACACACACATACACAATCTGCAAAAGAACTATGTTTTAGAAGTACAAACAATTGCAGCTAAATTCATCAGACAAGAAAGCAAGAGGGCAGGCAATGTGATAGTCTATAAGTTAACACTGCAGAACTTTAATCCTTAAGGAACTCATGCAGCAACATACACAACTTCCCGTCATTGGCCTTCACAATCCAACAGGCAACCATACCAATGCACCACCTTTTTCACTTGAGGATTTCCAATCTGTCACAAGACTTTGCCAGAGTTCCCAACCCCTGCAAGTTCCTACCTTGTTGCAATAAGCAGTGATCATTGACTCTGCCCAGCCATGTGAAGAAGAAGGCAAGCAAGTTCATACTTTTAGAAGATACATTGAAAGGACTATGAAGAAGAGTTGGAAATGATATGCCATATGACAGAAACTATAACTGTCTTCCCTGATTTAGCATACCTCTAATTTAAGTTCAAGACTTGAGAAACTCTGCCCTGATCATCCAGGCTACCCTCCTTAAACCTTGAAAAAAGTAGCAGATGCTGATGAAAAAAGAAAGAGCCAGAGCCTTCACAACTTGGCTCCATCTTACCTTTCTAGGTTTATACTTTTCTTCCTCCTCCACACACTAGAATCCAATAACACTGACTGTCTTTCTTTTCCTGCACATAAGACTCTGTCGCTTGACTCCATGCCTTTTAACTGGCTGTCCCCCATGACTAGAATATTTTCCATTCTTGTTTCTGTCTCTTGGCTTTCCTGACAGATGAGTAGGATTGGGAAGGTAGAGATTAGCATTTAAGTGACATTGGTGATTTAGTTTAGACGTTATTATATCAGTCACCCATGGATTCAGCTAATCACTTCTGGACCCTGTTTAGATTTATATTGTACAACCTCTTAGATTTACTTAGATATTACTTAGATTTACTTAGATATTACTCTTAGAGTAATACATATCATAGAAGCATCCTCACCTGGGATATTGTTGATATACTGGGGCCTTCACTTCCCTACTTCCTTTGGGAGAGGGAGTTTACTGTAGACTCGTGGGCTGTTTGGAAATATTGTTGATAAACTCATGGCTGTGGGGCAGGGACGGGAATAAAAGAAGAATGCACACCACCTAAAAAGTCCCCTGGAATTGTAGTCAGGAAAAGCCAGACTCCAGTACCATCTCTGCTATCCTTGGCTCACCTGTACCCTTCTCTGGACCTCAGTTTTCTCATCTGTGAAATTATATCATAATGTGTACTTCTACACTAACAATTATTGTGAGTTTCAAGTAACATAACGTATTAAAACTCTTTGTAAACTTTAAAACACTAGACAAATATCATCTCTGTTTTGGAGTCCAAAGACCTGAGCTTAATTGTTGGCTTCCCCTGTGTGACATTAGTTTAATCCACTTATATTCCCTCTTTGGGTCTTAGCTATTATGTTTTCTATAAAATATGAAGGTAGGAGAAGAAGAAAGTTGTCAGTTACAGTGGGAAAAAGTAATGAACTTGGAATATGGGACCTGAGTTTGAATCTTGATTCTGCCGCTAACTGCCTGAGGGATAATGGAAAGTCATGAGGCAGCATGGTTGAATGGATAGGGCACTAGCCTTGGTATCATACACATCTGAGTTCATATACAATCTCACACACTTACTGAGTATATGACCCTGGGATAGTTACTTAACCTCTCCATGCTTCAATACCCCCATCTTTAAATGGAAGGTGTTAGACTATACAATCACTTATATCCCTTCTACCTCTCCATCTATGATCCTATTAAAGTTGCTTAACCTGGCTAGGCTTTTGTTTATTCATCTGTGAAATGAGGGAGTAAAATTCATTGACCTCTAAAGTCCCTTTCAGTCCTGTATCTATGAACCTCTCAGCTTTGAATTCCCTTCTAGCTCTAAATCTATGCTATATAATCCTACGAGGTGTTTGAGAAAACAAATCCTGTTAACCTGTCTGCTACAGCCAATGAGGAATGGTAGCGACATCAGTAGAATAGGGGCAGTTTTAGACTACATTAAGAAACTTTGATACTTTAACATCCTTAGGAAGTCTGGGTTTCTAAAATGAATGTGGTTGACACTCCTCTACAGAAAACTGGTTTAACATTCTCTTTCATGGACCTTTTTTTTCCTGGCCATAATTTCAGGTGATGACACCCTTCCATGGTAGAGCTTCAGAATGTTGCCATTCATTAAACAACTTATTTTGAAATCTGCTTTACACTTTCCAGGTGAGGAAAGATGTTTATATCTGAAGAACTGAGAGCAAAAGAAAATGTTCAGAGAGCAAACTGAATTTGGTTTTCCTCTTGCTGGCAAGAGCAGCTGCCTCCTGGAAGGATTCATCCTTAGAACTCCTGCAGATCACCTGCTTTGAAGATGAAGAGGCACTTATTAGTTTTGCAAGGGCTGGAAAACAGTCACTGCAATCTCTAAATTCCAGGTGCTCTGTCAGGAGATTGAGAAACTGCCCTTTATATAGTAGCATCCCCATTGAGCAGACATGCACATTCTCCAGGCAAGGGCACACATTTCTACTGATGTTGTGTAAAGCCATATGGGGTTGTCATCGGAAATAAATCAGGCTCAGCCTGAATGTGAAAACACAATTTGAGTAAATTGGCATGCCCTGACTCCTAACTATGTTTTGTAAGAGTGAAATATCAACATTCCAAATGCTATTCCAGGGGCTTTGTAGACTGTTTTGTTGTAGTATCCTAGGAGAAGCAAGACACTAGATACAGACACGTCCGAGCGAATATCCTGGCATTTTTTCATTCCAAACATCAATATTTTCTCTGGATTGATGTTTTGGCTAAACATATACCCACTGGCATAATTAGGACATGTTCACCAACAGCATAAGCTTGGATAGGAATCATGTCATGAAGCCATTTCTTTTTTTTTCTTTCCATTAAGTTCTCTTGAGACATTGTCTGGTACTTTAATATAAATACCTGTTCATTACCAGTATTAGTACTAATACTAATTTAACCTACTAATATAATACACAGTATTGGGTAGGTCTTTTCACCTCTCTGGGCCTCATTGCCTTCATCTGCAACATTATGGAGTGTGTCTATATAATATGCAAGATCCCTTCTGACTCTACGTTGAATTTAATTCAGCAAACATTTGTTGAATCTCTGTTGTGTATAAGGCACTGAGCTAGGCAAACATGATACAAATAAAAGCATGACACAGTCCCTGTCCTCAAGGGACTTACATTCTGGGTTGTGAGGATAATCAAAACCTACATAGATAAATATAATACAAGGTAGGGAGTGATACGGATAAAAAGGTAACGATAAATTGTTCTCTAATCAATTTGGGTTGGAAGAGAGCATTTTTAGTTGGAAGCCATAAGGACATCTTCCTAGAGGAGGCAGCACATGACCTGAACCTCAAATGAAGATCAAAAAAAAAAATCTTTGGAGGACAGAGTGTTTTAGTAATAGAGGACAGTTTGTACGCATGCATGCAGTCAGGAGGAGGGATGTAGAATTCAGGGAACAGCTTATAGTATGGTATATTTGGTTATAAATGCAGAACATGTCAAAAGGAGTAAAGTGAATGAAAGTAGGAAATGGAAGTTAAAGCAAAAAGACTCTATTTTATACCAGACACACTACAGACTTTCCTGATCTATAAAATGAGATAGAGACAGAAATGGCAAACTATTACAGTATCTTTGCTAAGAAAATCCCAAATGGGCTCATGAAGAGTTGGGCACGACTGAAACTACTGAACAACAACAACAAAATGGAGAAGACACTTACTCTTAGGGAAGATGAATGGAGGTGATCAAGACAGAATGATTAGTTAGGTGGAAGGAGAGGTTGAAGACAGTAATGCTGTGAGAGGCAATGGAAGAGAGAGTGGTCGGTGGCATAGTCTCAAATATTGTCAAAAAGTCCATATAGATGAGGACTTTAAAATAATGGCCATATCTAACAACTAGTAAGACATCTTTATGTTTTGTTTTGTTTTGTTTTTTACCGTAGAACAGTTTTAATGTAGTAATGTATTTACAACCTATATTTCAGGGGGTTGTATAAATGGTGAGAAAGTGAAAGTATAGCAAGTATATACTACTTTAAAAAAAGAGATTGACTAACTCTGATAGATTTGGCTCTTCTCAGCAATGCAACGTTTTAAGACAACTCCAAAAGGCTCATGATGGAAAATGCTATCCATACCCAGAGAAAGAATTACAGAGTCTGAACGCAGATTGAAGCATACTATTTGCTCTCTCTCTTTTTTGTTTGTGTTTTGCTTTGTTTCTTATTTATTGTGGTTCATTCCATTGGTTCTAATTCTTCTTTGCAACATGACTAATGTGAAAATATGTTTACATGAATGTACATGTAGAGCCTATATCATGCCCTCTTGAGGAGGGGGGAGGGGAGGGGAGAGAAAATTTAAAACTCAAAAGGTTGGGGAACTGAATGTTGTAAACCAAAAAATAAATCAATTTAGAAAATGAATAAAATATGTAGCATCTAGAGAGAGAGAGGGGGAGGAGAGAGAGAGAGAAAATAAATGAGTTTAAAGAGATTGCAAGGTCAAGGAAAGATTATGTTTTACATTGATGTCTTTTGGTTTTACATCACCTTCATTTCCAAAATGTCTCTGTCCCACTCAGCAGATCATCCCTTATAACAAAAAAATTTAGAAGAAAAGAAATAACCTGTTCAGCAAAACTGAGCAAAATAATGACCATTTCTGATAACATATACCATATTTAATTCCCAAAGATACATTTAGACTTGTTTCTTTGTTTTGTTGTTTGTCCTTCACTGTCAAAGAGGAACATGACATAAGGAAGGTGATGCCATGACTTGCAAGTGAATTGGATTTAAGAGAGAGAGGGCTGGAGGAGAGAATGAGGCTGATGACACTTAGGCAATGGAAGGAGGGAGGTGCCATTTTGTAAAACTCTGATCTAGAAAGGCTACTTCATTGTTGCTATTGATGTTTTCCTTGTTTTGTTAGTTTGGTTTGCTTTGTTTTTTAGGAAAGGGGAGGTCTGGTTAGACGAACTGGTAAATAGAGAAAGTTTGAAGATGAAAGACAGGGAATATTCAATGGGGTAAGTTCCTAAAGGAGACAGAAAATATGGTGTCAAGAGAGAAAAATAGAAGGTCTATCTTTGGCAAGAAGGGCCTCTTCATCATATGAGATTCCTGGAGAAAAGGGAGAGGATATATACATATATATATATATATATATATATATATATATACATATATATATATATATATACACACATACAGAGAGAGAAGGAGAGAGAGAGAGAGAGAGAGAGAGAGAGAGAGAGAGATCTTGACATCTTGAAATGAGGAAAATAGGGAGATGATGGAACCCATGGCAAATGACCTAAAATCTTATATTGTCTTATTTGTGGATCAGAATTTAATGGAGATGTCCATGATCACAACTTTCTAGGATTTAAAATTATAGCCTAAAATGAATGCTAAAGGTTCTTTAAATGTACAAAAATCTCAGTTACCCATCACTACCAAATTATCCCTAGCTACAGCAAGCTACTTTATAATGTGTGTTATTGATCAAAGAATAACTGTTTCTCTTTTGGCCAGGAACCCCGAGGGTATTTCCTTCCCAGTTTGATTTTTTTTTGAGTTTTGATTAAAGGGCCATCCCTTGATTAACTTCTTAAAGAGGCCTCTTCACTGAATGGGTGTTACCTCACTCAAAGTGAGAACCTAAAAAGTCTTAGCCTGAAAGGGACAGGGTGTCCCATTGCATCCTGGGCCATCTCCAGTGGTCCTGGTGAATATCAGGCCGCTGGACCCAGATGGCTCTGGAGGAGAATGTGAGGCCAGTGATCTTGCACAATCCTCCCTTACTCAAATCAGTCAAATGCAAGTCATGTCATCATTTCCCTGAGGTCATGGTCCTCTTCAAGAATGAAGGACAAACAAAACCTGTTGATCAAAGGTGTGACTGCAAGTGATTCTCTTGAATGATGAAATAATAATAAATAAGCATTTCTATTGCCATCTGTGAGATATAAAGCATATTATATAAAAACTGTATGAATTCAGTAGTGAAGACATTATTATCCTTATCTGAGAGATGAAGGAACCAAGGCTCAGCGAGTTTTGGTGACTTCCCTAACATTATACGACTGTTAAATGACCAAACCAGATTTTAGACCCAAGTCTCTTGAGTATACATCAGGCATCATTCAACTGCAACACAGTATAAAAAAGAGTAGAGGAAAATATATGATTGGTAAGAGTCATTTGGATATTTTCATGGATGCATGACCTCATTGTTCTAGACACTCCTTTCACTGGCAATGAACAACTCGAGTCCATTTCTTATCATTCATCTTTTACATGATATATTTGAATTGTTTCAAAGTCAAGTCATCACTGATAGTATGCTAAAGACTATTTGTTCCCACAGTACATCTTTCTGCTGACCGTGTATAAGCAACATGGAGTTGTGGATAGCATGGTGACCTTTGAGTCAGGAAGATCTGGTTTCAAATTCTACCTCAGATACTTTCTAGCCATGTGACAACCTCTCTGTACCTCATTTTCCTCATCTCTAAAGTGAGGGTGCTGGACTCAAAGACCTATAAGGTCTCTTGCAATTTAAAATCTATGATACTATGATTCCTTTCAGAAATCTACAAAAGTGAATCTTCACTGACCATGGTATTCCAGGATTTTTAGTCATATAGCACCAGGAGAGAATTACTTGTGTGCATACTCAGAGCCTTCCAATTTTCTTCTTGAAGGAACCATTCATAACACTAAGCATGGAGTTTCTCTGCATTCTACAAGTCCCTACATATTTTGGGCCTCTTGTGTTTCTTGATTTTACACCATATTATCCAGATATTTTTTTTTACATCTTCCCCATGTTCAAATTTACATTCAAGTCAACGAGTTTGAAAGCACATGTTGGTTTAATTTAGAGCATTTTAATGAGTTCTTTGTAGACTTTCTTTTCTTCCTCATCTTCTGCAACAAATATTGACACATAAGCTGAAATTATTTTCATGGTTGTCTTTTTGCTTATGCTTTGAAATGTGAGATGAAGAAGTGTCCCATGAAATTGTTTCTTTTTATTTCAGGATGCAAATTAAAACCAACTCCACTAAGTGCTTTATTGACTCCTCCAAGGAGAACTGTGAACTGTCCTTCCAGTTAGCTGCCCCTTCCTAATGTGTCCTGGTTTCATTTACGGCAATAAAATACATTTTGATATGATTCAGTTCCTCTGGTAGAATGTTGTTTCGTTGTTAGTCACTGAACAAGGATCTCACAATCAAAGCACCAACAGCTAATTTAATGTTTATAGAAGGTTGGCAGCTCCCTATTTTCCATAGAATAAATTCCAAACTACTTTGGTTGGCATTCAAAGTCTGCTGCCATGCTTCCTTTATGGACTTATCTTAAATATTCCCCCTCTTCAAATGCTGTGATTAAGAAAAAACAGGCTAATTCCTATACTATCTCTCCTTTGTGCTTTTCCTTATGGTGTGCATTATACCTGAAATATCCTCCATCTCTTTCTTCTCCCACTGAATGCCTCTCCAGTTTTTAAAAGCCCAAATCAAATCCTATATCCAACATCCATTCATGCAGTCTTCCTTAATACCCTGTGGTAACTACCTTCTCCCATCAAACCTAACACAACGCTTTGTTTTATGCTTTCCCAGTATATTTATAACTTAATATTCAACATTTAATATAATTAGTTTGTGTATTTCTCTTATCTCCAGCTAAACTGTAAGTTCTATGAGGCCAGGAAATATACCTTGGCTTAATTATGCATTTTTCTAGAGCTGAGCTGTGCTCTACACACAAAAGTTGTTGAATATATATTGAATGAATTAATATAATTAGATGACAAATGAACCTGTCACAGTTAAGTATAAATTAGTTCAGAGGAAGGGGAAAGTGCTGTCTTCCTGACATGACCAAAAAGATAGAGGACTACACATTTTCTCTAATCCTTACTACATCTCAGACCTCTCTGAAACAGGAATTTTGCAAAGGAAATAAATGAGTTACAGCTGGCTCCATAGTCTGGAACACCCAAGGGTCCAAACAACATCAGAATCCAATGAACTAACAGGGAAGAATTCCTAACGCCTAAGGCGCTAACCCAGCACCTCCTTCCCCGCCTCTGACTACAGCAGCAAGGCTATACAAGCTGACCCAGAAGGAATGGGTCTAGCAGAAGAACTGCAGCAGAATTCTGCACCTTGCTCCCTCCCTGCCTTCCCAGTGCCAAGGAAGTCAAAAGGGTAGAAATTTGCTCAAACTTTACTAACAATGTAACAGTGCTCTGTGAAACAACAGATCTCAGAAAGAGAACTGGGAAACGAGAAAAAAGGTGAATAACATACATACACATATATATATACAAACACACACATATGTATGTGTATATGTATATATATAAACACACATATATGTATATATGTGTGTATGTATACCAATACATACATATGCAAATGCATATATACATACACGTACAGAGAGAGAGAGAGAGGGAGAGAGAGGGAGAGAGAGAGAGAGAGAGAGAGAGAGAGAGAGAGAGAGAGCGAGCTGTGTGGAATTGTACTAAGCCAGAGGGAAAGAGCCCACATCTAGCTGGGGCCAGTTCTAACTCTCCCGACTTTGATACTATGTTCCTCCCACCACAAATGGATACCTTCCCTCTCTGCCCTTCTTAGATCCCTTCTGTGTGTTGACTTCCCTTTGAGAACATACGCTCCTTGAAGAGCCAGATTTCATTTTGTTTGCATTTGAAAACCCCCTCCTTAGCACAGTGCCTGGCATATAGTAAGCACTTTAAAAATGCTTGTTGTTGATGTGCCTTGCCTGAATACTAAATTTTCATGAGTCAGTAAAGAAATAGGGAGAGCCCAGGAGATTTTTGTGAGAACAATTTGACTGTGTTCAGTTTCTGACTGTTAAATATCTTAGATAGAATGTGGGCTTTCCATGAAGATTGTTATGGAATGGAAAAAGTGTAATCTGAAAAATCCATGTTTTTCCTCACTTTACAGTTTGATTTGTTGTCTCTGAGAGTCCTAACAGCAGTCACTAAGAGAATCAAGAAGACTATGGAGATCCAATTATCCCAAAATGGGATAAGCCATCTTGAGAGACCACTCCCCCATCACCAGAGGTGTTTACAGAAATGCTGAATATCACTCCTCTGGCATATGTTACATAACAGATCCTAGTTCATTCTTGGATCACCTCTGTGATCCCTTCCATCTCTGAGATTGTGTGCTTTGGTTTTGTTCTGGTTTCGTGACTGGCAATACATTTTCCTTATTACTATTTTATTCACAAAGCAGAAAGCTGAAAGCAACTCCTTTGAAGGAGAGTCTGCAGTATGCTACTGGAAGTCACAAGATACTTTAGTAGCACTATTGGGAGTCATGCTTTGAGGTCATTGCTATGAATGTTGGAATTTATTTTCATAAGGCTTGATGGGAAAGCAAAGGACATCCTCCCTCCTCCCTCCGCCTCCCCAAAGAAAAATGTTAGTTTTGCTTTACAAAGGAAGTCATGAATTTTTCAGAAATCACCTGAATAAACAGCCATGTCACCTTCATCTTGAGGTCCATTTTCTTCTACCAACGGCCTTTTGATTTTGGACTCCCCAGTATCAACATATGCCATCCAACATGCCATTCAGCAGCCCAAATATTTAAAGTTCAGGCTTTCTCATTAGCCTAATTTGACTGTGATGCCATTCAGAGATCCCTCCTCATTCCTCTTGTGCTCTGCAATCTGCACCAAACTAAAGAGCGACTGTGTTTGTTTGACAGAACACATAATGTGTACTTTTGTTGGGGGGAGGGGCAAATTCTAAATAATAGTAAATACCAAGTTTTGCTTGTGTACCCCAGGCTGGGGCTTTTTGCAAGTGTTTATACATACATACTGGAGAAGAAGCGATGCAGAATGACTGAGGCTTTGAGGGAATGCTATTTCCCCTTGATTATTCAGCCACCTCACAGAGACGTGGTAAGAAAAGGGTACCACAAAATTGTAAATGTATGTTTTTTTACAAAACAGTAAATATATATTTTAATTCATGACACTATATATGAGTTTCTAGAAGGAGTATTGTAGAAGAAAAGATGACATGATTTTGAATCTGACATCTGCCTTTTACTACTTAAATAATGCTGGACTAGTCATGGGAACCTGACTAACAAGAAAATTCAAGGAACTTTGAAATCATCTAGTTAAAAATAACATTCACAGTTAAAAAGGTTAAAAAGTAAGAAAGCCAGGTTTCAAATACGGGAAATTTTTATTCAAAACTCAGGACTTGATCCTCCAGCAGTCAGACTTCCACGTGCTTCAGTGTAGCCCCAGGAAACCGGGCATCCTCCAGAGGCCAGGCCTCCATGTGCCATGTAACCATAAGGAAACACAGAAACACCCCACCTGGCCACAGCCCAAGCCAGACACCACCCTTAGGACTCTAGCTCAACACCAGATAAGCTGCCAGATCCCTATAATCTCCAGCAGCTCCAGCCACCGCCCCCCACCACATCTCCTCAGCATAGTGGCAGACAGGTGGGTCCCTCAGGGGCCTCAGCGCATCATCAGTGCAACACCAAGTAAACAGCCAGAGCCTGAAGCCACTGGCACAAGAAGCCTGAGACAATGTCCCTTCTACCCCTGCTGCACAGCTCAAAACTAAAAGAAAGGAAAAAAACCAAAAAAAAAAAAAAAGGAAAAAAAAAACCACAACAGAAAAAGAATCTGACCACAGATGGTGACAGGGAAGACCAAGACACAAACTTAGAAGAAGACACTTATGGGCAAAACCCCAAAGAAAAACAGGAAGTGGTCTCAAGCCCAGAAGGAACTCATGGATCAAGAAGGATCTTAAGTAGGATATAAGAGAGGTAGAAGAAAAAACAGGAAACGAAATGAGAATGATGTAAGAGAATTATGAAAAAAAAAATCAATCAACAGTTTGGAAAATCGCTTAAAAAGTAGAATTGGCCAAATGGAAAAGGAGATACAAAAATCCACTGAAGACAACAACTCCTTGAAGAGTACATTTGGCCAAATGGAAAAGGAAAGTACAACAACTAATTGAGGAAAACAACACCTTAAAACTTAGAATTGGGCAAGTGGAAGTTAATGAAGTTATGAAACATCAAGAATCAATCAAACAAATTCAAAAGAATGAAAAAATGAAAGAAAATGTAGAATGCTTCATGGAAAAACAACTAACCTGGAAAATAGATCCAGGAGAGACAGTATCAGAATCATTGGACTACTTGAAAGCCATAATCAAAAGGAGGACCTGGACAGCATCTTTCAAGAAATTATCAAGTAAAACTGTCCTGACATCCTGGAATCAGAGAACAAAGTAGGCATTGAAAGAATCCACTGATTACCTCAAGAAAATGATGCCAAAATAAAAACCCCAAGGAACATTATAGTCAAATTTCAGAGCTATTAGGTCAAGAAAAAAATAACTGCAAGTGGCCAGAAAGAAACAATTCAAATATGAGGGAATCACAATCGGGATCACACAGGATTAAAGGATAGCGGGGTGCAGAACATGATATTCTAGAAGGCAAAGGAGCTAGGACTACAACCAAGGATCACTTACCCAGCAAAATTAAGCATAATACATCAAGGAAAAAAAATGGTCATCCAATGAAATAGAAGCATTTCAAGCTTCCATAAGGAGAAGACGAGAATAAAACCAAAGATTTGGCCTGCAATAATAAGACCTAAGAGAAAAGGGAAAAGAAAATACAAGGGATTCAATAGAGCTAAACTATTTACATCCCTACACAAGAAGATAAAACCTATAATTTTTTTTAAATTTATTTATTTAACATATTTAGTTTTCAGCATTGATTTTCGCAAGAGTTTGAATTACAAATTTTCTCCCTATTTCTAACCTCCCCCCACTCCAAGATGGCATATATTCTGGTTGCCCTGTTCCCCATTCAGCCCTCCCTTCTGTTACCCCACTCCCCTCCCATCCCCTTTTCCCTTCCTTTCTTGTAGGACAAGATAAATTTCTACGCCCCATTGCCTGTGTATCTTACTTTCTAGTTGCATGCAAAAACTATTTTTTTCTTTGGTTTTTGAACATCTGTTTTTAAAACTTTGAGTTCTGAATTCTCTCCCATCTTCCCTTCCCACCCACCCTCTCTAAGAAGTCAAGCAATTCAACATAGGCCACATGTGTATCATTATGGATAATCCTTCCACAATACTCATGTTGTGAAAGACTAACTACATTTTGCTCCTTCCCAACCCATCCCCCTTTATTGAATTTTCTCCCTTAACCCTGTCCCCTTTCCAAAGTGTTTGTTTTCGATTACCTCCACCCCCATCTGCCTCGCCTCCATCAACCCCCCCTTTTTTATCTTCTTCCCTCTTCTTTCCTGAGGGGTAAGATACCCAATTGGGTATGTATGGTATTCCCTCCTCAGGCCGAATCTGATGAGAGCAAGATTCACTCATTCCCCCCTCACCTACCCTCTCCCCTCCTCCCACAGAACTGCTTCCTCTTGCCCCCTTTATGTGAGATAATCCACCCCATTCTATCTCCCCCTATCTCCCTCTATCAGTATGTTGCGCTCTCATCCCTTAATTTGATTTTATTTCTTTTAGATATCTTCCCTTCATCTTCAACTCACCCTGTGTCCTCCCTCCCTCCCTCCCTCCCTCTCTCTCTCTCTCTCTCTGTCTCTCTCTCTCTGTATATATATATATAGATATACATACATACACATTCACTTATATATACATAAATATATATATATATATATATATATATATATATATATATATGTATATATATATATATATGCATATTCCCTTCAGCTACCTAATAGTGAGGTCTCGTGAATCATACACATCATCTTTCCATGTAGGAATATAAACAAAACAGTCCAACTTTACTAAGTCCCTTGCAATTTCTTTTTCTTGTTCTTTTTCTTGATTACCTTTTCATGCTTCTCTTGATTCTTGTGTTTGAAAGTCAAATTTTCTATTCAGTTCTGGTCTTTTCACTGAGAAAGCTTGAAAGTCCTCTATTTTATTGAAAATCCATATTTTGCCCTGGAGCACGATACTCAGTTTTGCTGGGTAGGTTATTCTAGGTTTTAATCCTAGCTCCATTGACCTCCGGAATATCGCATTCCATGCCCTTCGATCTCTTAATGTAGAAGCTGCCAGATCTTGGATTATTCCGATTGTGTTTCCACAATACGCAAATTGTTTCTTTCTGGCTGCTTGCAGTATTTTCTCCTTGATCTTGGAGCTCTGGAGTTTGGCAACAATATTCCTAGGAGTTTTCCTTTTGGGATCTATTTGAGGAGGCAATCAATGGATTCTTTCAATTTCTATTTTGCCCTGTGGCTCTAGAATATCAGGGCAGTTCTCCTTGATAATTTCTTGAAAGATGATATCTAGGCTCTTTTTTTGATCATGGCTTTCAGGTAGTCCAATAATTTTTAAATTATCTCTCCTGGATCTCTTTTCCAGGTCAGTGGTTTTTCCAAGGAGATATTTCACATTGTCTTCCATTTTTTCATTCCTTTGGTTCTGTTTTATAATATCTTGATTTCTCATAAAGTCACTAGCTTCCACTTGCTCCAATCTAATTTTTAAAGTAGTATTTTCTTCAGTGGTCTTTTGGACCTCCTTTTCCATTTGGCTAATTCTGCCTTTCAAGGCATTCTTCTCCTCATTGGCTTTTTGGAGCTCTTTTGCCATTTGAGTTAGTCTATGTTTTAAGGTGTTGTTTTCTTCAGTGTATTTTTCAGTATTTTTTTGGGTCTCCTTTAGCAAGTCATTGACTTGTTTTTCATGGTTTTCTCACATCCTTCTCATTTCTCTTCCCAATTTTTCCTCTACTTCTCTAACTTGCTTTTCCAAATCCTTTTTGAGCTCTTCCATGGCCTGGGACCAGTTCATGTTTTTGTTGGAGGCTTTTGGTGTAGGCTCTTGCACTTTGTTGTCTTCTTTAGGCTGTATGTTTTGGTCTTCTTTGTCACCAAAGAAAGAATCCAAAGTCTGAGACTGAATCTGGGTGTGTTTTCTCTGCCTGGCCATATTCCCAACCAACTAACATGACCCTTGAGCTTTTCAGCGGGGTATGACTGCTTGTAGACTAAAGAGTTCTACGTTCCACGTTTGGGGGGGGATGCGTCAGCTCTGCCACACCAGCACTTCTCCTTCCCCAAGAACCCCCAACCCGGACTGGGCTTAGATCTTCAGCAGGCTGTGCACTCCTACTCTGATCCACCACTTAATTCCTCCCACCAGGTTGGCCTGGGGCAGGAAGCAACAGCAGCTGTAGCTGCTCCACCTCCACTGCTCCAGGGGTGGCGGCCGAACCGTGACCTCCTTCCACTCCCACAGCTTTTCCCACTAACTTTCTCTGCTGTCTTTGGTGTTTGTAGGTTGAGAAGTCTGGTAACTGCTGCAGCTCACCGATTCAGGGCGCTAGGGCCTGGTCCGCCCAGCTCCTGGTCTGGTTAGTCCGAGCTCTGCTCCACTCCGAGCTCCCAGCTCCCTGCTCCGTGTGGGATAGACCTCACCCAGAGACCATCCAGGCTGTCCTGGGCTGGAGCCCTGCTTCCCTCTGCTGTTTTGTGGGTTCTGCAGTTCTAGAATTGGTTCAGAGCCATTTTTATAGGTTTTTGGAGGGACTCAGCAGGGAGCTCACGCTAGTCCCTGCTTTCCAGCCTTCATCTTGCGAAACTTATAATTCTTAAAAACTGTATTACTAATAGTACAGGTAGAAGGAATATACACAGAGAGAGGGTATGGGTACAAGGTGAATTTGAGAAAATGACATAAAAATAATTAAGGGAAGAAAAAGATGAGAACAATGGGTGCACAAGGAAGGGAGAGGTAGAATGGGGTAAATCATTTCACATGAAGAGGAGAGAAAGACCAATTACAGTGAAGGGAAAGATGAGAGGGTGGGTGACAAGCATGTCTTGAACTTTATTTTCATCAGTATTTGTATAAAGAGGGAATAATATACACGATCAGTTTGATCTAGTAATCTATCTTACCTGATAGGGAAGTAGGAGGAGGAGTCCAAGTAAAGGCGGGGAGGGGATTGACAGAAGGGAGGGCAGATCAGGGGGTGTGGCAGACAGAAGCGAAAAACTGGCAAGGAGGGAAATAGTGAAAGGAGAGAGGAAAGACAGGAAGAAGAATAGGATGCAGGGAAATACACAGGCAGTAATTATAACTGTAATGCAAATGGGATGAGCTCTCCCATAAAATGGATAGCAGAGTGGATCAAAAAAACAGAATCCTACAATATGTTGTTTACAAAAAACACCTGAAGCAGAGACACACACACAGAATAAAGGTGAGGGGCTAGAGCAGAATCTATTATGCTTCAGTTGAAATACAAAAAAAGAGCAGGAGTAGAAATTCTGATCTTAGACAAAGTAAAAACAAAAATAGACCTAATTAAAAGATAAGGAAGTAAACTACATTTTGCTAAAAGGTACCACAAACAATGAAGAAATATCAATACTAAACATATATTCACCAAGTGATATAGCATCCAAATTCTTATAAGAGAAGTTGAGTGAGTTACAGGAAGAACTATAGAGCAAAAATACACTGGTGAGGGACCTCAACTGTCTACTGTCAGAACCTGATAAATCTAACTGAAAAATAAACAAGAAAGAAACTAAGGAGGTAAGTAGAATATTAGCAAAGTTAGATATGACAGATCTTTGGCATGATTTAGACATAAAAGATCACATCATAAACAAATTAAAGAGCAAGGAAGAGTCTATCTGTCAGAGCTCTGGAGAGGGGAGGAATTCATGACCAAAGAAAAGATAACATTACAAAATGTAAAATAATTTTGATTATATTAAATTTAAATGTTTTTGTACAAACAAAGCCAATGTAATGAAGGTCAGAAGGAAAGCAGAAAACTGGGAAACAATCTTTACAGCAAGTATCTTTGATAAATGCCTCATTTCTCTACTATATAGGAACTGAGTGAAATTTATAAGAATATAACACATTCCCCAGTTGACAAATGGTCAGAAAATATGAGCAGGTAGCTTTCAGATGAAGAAATCAAAACTATCATAAGCATAAGAAGAAGGGCTTTAAATCACTTTTGATTACAGAAATGCAAATTAAAGCAACTCTGAGGTACCACCTCACACCTATCAGATAGGCTAATATAACAAAAACAGAAAATGATAAATGTTGGAGAGGATGTGGGAAAATTGGAACAGTAATTCACTGTTGGTGGAGTTGTGAACTTATCCAACTATTCTGGAGAGCAATTTGGAACTATGCCCAAAAAGTACATACTCTTTGATCTAGCAATACCACTATTAGGTCTGTATCCCCAAATCATAAAAAGAAGGGGAAAAGCACCTAGATGTGCAAAAATATTTATGGCAGCCCTTTCTGTGGTGACAAAATATTGGAAATTGAGGGGATGCCTATCAGTTGGGGAATGGCTGAATAAGCTGTAGGATATGAATGTAATGGAATGCTATTGTGCAATAAGAGATGATAAACAGGCATATTTTAGAAAAGTTTGAAAAGACTTGTACGAACTGATGCTAAGTGAAACAACCTGTTTTATAAGGGATCATGTCAATGAGTTATATGGCTATACCTATATCTTTGTTTTTGTCAAATAATGGTGTAGGAAAATAGAGAACTCTTGATTAGGAAAACAATTCTTTCAATGCTAATGAGCTCAATTCTTGCTATGTAACTGGTAGTCTTACAGAATTGCCAGAGAAAGTTAAGTGATTTGATTAGGGCCATTACAGCTATTATGGATCAGAGATAAGAATGGAATTTATACCTGCCTGATTATGAAACTGGCTTTTTATTCACTTTTATTATATTGCCTTTCAAAGTTGAAATTAAAAAACTTAAAATATGTTTCCCCAAAATTCAGTCAACTATTTTTTTTTCCCTTTCGGGCTAGGTTCTGCTGTTTGCTTCTTGACAGTAAGCACTTAGGGATGAATTTCAGGTATGACAAAGAGCTGTATATCTTAATCAATAATTAATGGTTAAGAAACATTAAGTACCAACTATGTGCCCGGCACTCTGCTAAGCACGGGTTTAATACACATATGAAAAAAGACCTTCTCTATCCACAAGGAACTTACAATTTAATAGAGAAAGACAAAACATAAAAGGGAGCTGAAAATCAGGATCAGGCAGAGGTAACCGAAATGGGTGTATGATAGGTCAGAGAAATCACAAAGTAGTTCAGGCATATAAGAATTGTGATGTCTGTCTGAGCTGAGCTCTCTCTTTAAAGGTTTTAGAGGTTTTTGATTTAATTTTTACCTTCCAATCAAAAGGACAGAGGATAGTGATGAGAAGGCACACTAAAAGTAACTGGATCTTGCAGGATAATGTGATTTTTTTTCTCCCAATAATGAACTTCCTTTTGGAGAAGTCAGAGATGTCTCAGAGCAATGAGCCCAGAAATGAGGAGGTATCTGAGCTAAGTTCCCTCCTTAATTGGAGGGTTTCAGGACTCATCAATTGGAGGAGCAGAAGATTTTGCTCAGTTGGAAGGTGGATATATCTTCTCCAATGTCAAAGACCAATGATTTTGTTTATGTAATAATCTCATTTATCATTGAAAACCACAGCATATCTCTGGCTTGGTAGATGGTCTTAGAGAGTTTATCTAGCTGAAAAGTCATTCACCCTGCAACCAAAGTGGGAGATAGGCATTTATGACCTCAGCTGGATGGTTCCCAGATGAAAAACATACCATCTGTTATTGTGTTCCTATGAGAAAGTTTCCAGTTTATTAGAACTTCCTAGAGCTTATACTCCACTGCCATAGTCTTTCCAAACTGAAGGACTCCTCATTGGCAAATTGAGGTATCAAAGAAGAACTTTTTTAAGGTAAAAAAATGTTCAAAATCATGTTTCCCTACATATTTTAGATAAAGCTGCATTGTACTTTTACAAAATAAACTAGAAATTCATGAAAATATGCTGCCAGAAAGACATTTGGAATTTGAATTCATCTCACAAAGCCGTGGGGGCAGCTAGGTGGTGCAGTGAATAGAAAAGCTGTACCTGGAGTCAGGAAGATTCGTGTTCCTGAGTTCAAATCTGATCTCAGATATATATTGTCTGTGTGATCCAGGGCAAGTCACTTAACCATATTTGCATCAGTTTCCTCATCTGTAAAATGAGCTAGAAAAGGAAATGCAAACCACTCCAATATCTCTACCAAGAAAACCCCAAATGGGGTCATGAAGATTTGGACATAACTGAAATGACTCAACAACAACATCACAAAGATTACCCTTCTACACTTGAAAAGAGAAATGCTTTAAAAGAATTATTTACTACCAACAATTGGAGGATTTAATAAACTATCATGGAAGGTAATCATCATCTCTCCTATGATGAAAACATTTCTATGAAATTTAGAATTCTGGAAAGAAAACGTCCACTTCAAGTTAAAAGCAAACCATAAACTAATTCAAATGCACAAGAAGTATATGTTTCTAATTATCTAGTTATTAATTACAAGATGAATGTTTGATTTACCCTATAAATTAAAAATATTGATTTTAACAAGACATTTTAAAACACAACGAAAACGATTTGGTTTTACTCTTAACAAATTGCCTTCTATTTTATAGCACTCTTCAATCTTCAAAGCACTCTTCTGTCCATTATCTCATTTTATCCTTATACCACCTCTGTGAAGAAGGCAGTATTCGTATAATACAAAAGAGAAAATGGTAAATTGGAATTGGAGAGATTTTATAACTTGTTGAATATCACTATATTAGATTTTTATTTGCTGTTGAGTCATTTCAGTCATGTCCAACTCTGTGACTCCATTTTGGGGTTTTCTTGGCAAAGGTACTGCAATAGTTTGCCATTTCCTCCTTCAGCTCAGTTTACAGATGAGTAAACTGAGGCAAAGAGGAGTAAGTGACTTGCCCAGAGTCACACAGCTATTAAGTGTCTGAGCATAGATTTGAACTCAGGTCTTTCTGACTCTAGGCCCAGAGATTTATCTACTGTGTCACCTAAACCAAATGGGTTAGAATATATTAAACATTTATCACATGCATTCCACAGATACTGTGCTTATTATGTTCAAATAGTTGATTTGGCCAATGTTGGAATCTTACCAAAACATTCTTTTCTCTTGACCGCTGGTCAGAGCCTAGCATTAGTAATTCACCTTACTGATTGATCAAAATTGGCCTAATAGATATATCCCACAATCATGGAGTGTATTGTGTGAACAACTGTTTAAAGCACCATCTTTGCAAAAACCAAATATATGTTGCCATAACCTCCAAAATAATCATGAGAAGTCAGGTCTCTACTCCTTGGGGGAAAAAAGTCATTGACCATGTAGAATCTGGCCTTAAAATCAAAGTCATCCAAAGTTGGCTGCCTTTCCAGAGATGGAGAGCACTTGAGTTTTAAAGGAATTCTAGCTTAGGACAATCTGAGAAACCATTGACCTGAATGAGAGAAAAACCTAGCCTAGTGATGCCCTATGAGTAGTATCCTTTTAATATTGATAGCCTTCAAAGTTATGTTAAAGAAAAAATGGAAGGTGTGTGATTTTTGTCAGTATCCCCCACAACCTTAGATCAGTAGTCCATGTAGGCTATGGCATGTATTTGGAAGAATAACCTCTCAGCATAGGTAATTGTTATACATGTCTTGGACAGATGTTAAAACTGATCGTTAAGATGGGCACAGATTTAGACAGGGGGAAGAGAGCAGGTTGGATTACTTTTGGAAAATTACAAAATCATTTAAATGAGCCATGCTTCAAAACAAAGCACCACTTTCCCATGCTGCCCAGAAGACGGTTCCATATAGCATTTTACTCAGTTTCCATCATAATATTAAATGAAAATTTCATGTTATCTGTAGCCCTAAATGTTTTTGCTGATGGAGGAAGACGTACTTTTGGGTGACACCAACTTGGATGTCCAAATGGAACAATATATCTAGAAAAGATAGAATGAGAGAATGTATATAATTAATTTAAAGAGAGCTTGCAGAAAGCTTCTGTTGGCAGCCCGTGCTATTATTACCACCAAAAATCCAGCTGACATGTCTTCTCATCCAGGGATACTGATCAGAGAGCTGTTTTGAAATCTGCTGCTGCCACTCCCACCACAGCTATTTCTGGATGCTTTCTTTGCTCTGCACCTTCACTAACCAGATCCACAATTTCTCAGACACAACATTGACCCATAAAAATCTAGGAACAAAGTTTTCAATAGATATTGCCATACCAAATACATACAACCTCCAAATAATACACAATGTAAAACTTTCAAAATGGAGAGACCCCAAGGAAGAAATCCAAACCACATTGGGGCAGAAAGAAATACACACCATTCTAGCTGTCCTGTCTGCTACTGAATTTGTTCTGAAGATGCATTCAGCAAACTGGCAGATGACTTGCATCCCAGTATTTTCATTCAATTACCAAAAACAATCATTTTCTCTACCTGCTCAAAAGTCCATACAACATTAAACATAAAATAACCATTGTTGGGTGGTAAATTCTCTGATGACTGTATCCCAGGTGTACTGAAGACAGTTCAAACCAACTCATGAGAGCTGATTGATATATTACCAGGCTTACATTCATGCCATGGAAAAGAACAAATGTTACAAATCAGGGCTGTATTTATCATTTTGTTTATTGTCTTGATTTAAGAAAATGATGAAGAAAATGTTATTAATGTAAATTAAACTTAAAAGCATGTCCTGTAGACATTTATCAGCACACCCCTAAGTGTATCTGTCTGTACACTCTTGAATATAGGTTAAGAAGAATGAAACTACAATAAAAAGAATAAGTTGGAAGAATTCAGGACATAATTATAAGGAAAGAACTCTACTTGGATTAGTAGTTAGGGGAAGAGGCTCTGTTTGTCTACTCCTTCCTCACAATCCTATTGCTCTTCTGGAAGTCTGAATTCTTTCTCTAATTGGATTCTGGTAATTGTTTTTTTTCAAATCTAAATAATAGAAACAGGATAGAACAATCTATATACCATCTGAAAGCACATTGTAGACCCATTGAGATTTAGAATTTTAAACCATCTATGCCAAAAAATTTGGTAGTGAAATTCTCTTTAGCAAATATTGATTAATCATCTACATGTTCATAGCCCTGTGGGAAATGTCAAGATATGAGGAACAAAACACTCCATTGTGTACTAAAATAGTCTGCAACAGGTGCCAAACTTGAGGCCTGCAAGGCACGTGCAGCAGGCACATGCAGCCTGCAAAACTCCCTACTGAAGCCAAACCAGATGAAACGGTAATTGGGAAGTGCTTAACAAAAGAAATAAAAATACAAGATAGATAATATTAATTTGTGATTTTCTGTGTCAATATGTAGCCCCAGGGATTCATTTCTATTTGAATCTGATTCCTCTGCATTATATCTGAATCTTTCCAAGACCAGTTGAGTAAATGTTTTTGAAGGGGCTCTTTGAGAATAATTCTTTCACAATGAAAAGACAACTTACATTTGAATTATTTCGTTCAAGACAAAGAGAGAACTGTTGAATTATCACTAGAGTATTGTAACTCCGGTTTTATTTTCCGTTCCTATACCCCTCACATTAACTCTCACTTTCTTTCTTTTTTTTTTGGACTTCAACTACAAATTTTTCTTTGTTTCTTCCTTCCTTCCTTCCTTCCTTCCTTCTTTTCTTCCTTCGTCCTTCCTTCCTTCCTCCTTCCTTCCTTCCTTCCTTCCTTCCTTCCTTCTTCCTTCCTTCCTTCCTTCCTTCTTCCTTCCTTCCTTCCTTCTTTTCTTCCTTCCCTCTTTCCTTCATTCCTTCCTTTCTTCCTTCCCTGTGTTTTCTTTTGCAACATGGATAATATGGAAATATGTTTTGCATAACTTCACATGTATAATCAATATCATATCGCTTGCCTTCTCAACGGGTGGGGGAAAGGCAGGAGGGAGGGAGGGGATCTGGGACACAAAATTTTTAAAAAATGAATGATAAAATGTTTTCAGTGTAATAGGAAAACATTTATGACATAAATAAAAACATATAAAACTTCGAAAGCCCTGATGTTTTTTTTTTCTCTTCTCCCCAACCCTACTTGGATAGCTCCTGAGCTAAGCATCTGCCTATAGCTATCTTTGCTACTCTGCTTGTAAAGGAGGTGATTAGTATGTTCCCTCTGAGCAATTCAACCTGGTGAGTACCCTCAAATAGGCTGGCTGTTTATCTCTCAGGAGCATACATAGTTTCTTCTTTATTTCTAACTATGAGCCATATATGTCTAAGCTTCTAGTCAACATGTAATAGCAATAAAATACTACACAATAGCTGACCTTTATATAGCACTTTAAGGTTTTCAAAGCGCTTTACAAACATTGTCTCATTTTATCCTCATAACAGCTCTGGGGGGCAATTGCTATCATTGTTTTCATTTTCTAGATAATAAAACTGAGGCTTGTAAGTGTCTGAAGGTAGATTTGAACTCAGTTCTTCCTGAGCCCAGATCCGGCACTCTATCTACTCCACCAACTTAGCTGACTTTTGTCTCTTTTGTACTTCTACAAATAAATCATTAATGCATATACCTTTGGAGCTAGAAATCCTCCTTGCACATGCAACATGTGCCCCTCAGCTCCCATTCCTTATTAGCATGCATGGCAGATACTGCCTAATGAAACCCCCTCCTCCATGTGGATTTAGGCACATGCACATGTACCCTATGATTGCTTCTCATCTGCTTACTGTGTGGTGAAGAGGGACCTTTCAGTTGGCTGCTGAATCAAAACTGGTATTCATACAGAAGACATTAATCAGTCAATTTGATTGCTCTCTTCCTTGGTGGTAACTGAGGGAAGACACGCTATAAGCCTCAGAACCTCCCCACCCAGGGTGTGGCTCATGAGCACTTGGCCCCTTCTATTACTTATGTTTCTGTTGTGTCTTACTATTTCTTGCTCTTGGTTTAGAGAGTATTGCAGTTAGCCAAGATATTATGAGCTTCAAAATGTTGGAAGAAGGAGGGATAAAAAGTCCAGGAACTGGAGTTCATACCAGAACTTTCTGGTAGCCAGGCCTAGAGAGATCCCAATGCAACCCCAGAGTGACTGATAGACCTCCTTAATCAGAAGATCAAATCATCAATCCCATAGCTCAAAAGTCATGCCCTGAAGCAAGGGAGCCACTTATCCCGCAGCAATACGACATTTATAAATGAACTTTAAGGCTGATAATTTGTGGTAGTCACTTAAAGTTTGAGCCTACTTTCCCCAGGTACCAAGGTGGTAGAAGGGATAACATGGCCCAGTTCAGGGGGAATATTTTGTGGTTTAGGTCTTGCTATACGTTTTCAGTAAATGTCTCTTTGCGATACACACACAAATTACACACACACACACACACACACACACACACACATATATATATATATATACACATATTTCTATTTATATATATGTGTACATTTTATATATAAATATACATCGCAGGTATATATGTCTGTGTGTGTATATATATATACATATATATATATATATATATATATATATATATACACATGTATGTGTTTGTTTATATGATGTGAATTGGATTGGTGATATTGTGGCACTAATCACTGAATCAATGAATGCAAAAGGAAGATACTAATTGATACTATCAATTGATATTAAGGAGAACACACCAGAATAGTGGCTTGAGCTAATAGATTTAGGCAGGTACGCAAACCTTCAGGATTACCCCTCAGTTAGCTACCGTCTGGGAACTTTAGTTGGCAATATGAGCAGAAATATTGATAAATATCCAGTTTATCCTATATGGAATATACACACATACCCTACTACCTCCTGTCACATGGGTCCCCCTAAAAAACTGCTCCAAATCTGAAGTCTTCTATTGGTCAGCAACCACTCAAAACACTTATCAGGAATATGTGTGACAGGAACAAGATTCACGGTCAGACCTTTCGATACCTAGTTCTACGTCATCTCCCCTAGATTATGTTGTTGCTAAATCACATCAATTGATTTTTTTATTGGTAAAAATGTTACAGATAACGAGATTACTTTTTACAAAGTCATCATTTGACTAGAAGTTGTGTTGAATCTTGAGGCCTAACAGGTGCTATTTAGAAAACTCATGATTTATGTTCAGCCAGAAGATACAGCTTGAATTTGATGACTTTGTAACAGCTGGCTGTTGCTGCTGTTGCCAAGGGAGACTGACGCAGCTCCCTGAACATGGGGTAAGTGCTTTAAAATCATCACCATGTGTTTATTTTAATGCATTAATTCCATTTTTGGCACTCTGACGTACATTGTCATGGGAACCAAAGCAGTATCCAGTAGCTTTCTGCTGTGACTGAGGAGTCTTATATGTTGGAAGTTGTAGTTTCAGGCTGAGCTCCACAAAGGCAGGTTTCAAAGAACCCCTCTAGGCTTTTGTGTCTAAGAGCTTTTCCAACAACCAAGGTGCCTAAATTGATTTAAAAATAACTTTTAGCACTTTCTTTTGTATGGAAGATGAATAAGAAGAGCAAAAGTTAATTAACGAAACCTCAGCTCCAAACTTTTGCTAGGTTTTTATGGTTTCAACCTACCTGCTACTTCCCCAGGATTTCCATCTTCCTTCATCTACCAAAGGATTTTCACAGATCCTTCCCCATGTTTTCAGAATTTCACTTTTGCCATCTATAAAATGGACATTCATGCTTTTGACACTGTGCTGTGGTTGATATTATGGTTTTCTCACTAAATAAAATTTAAAATAAAACCACCCTCAACTTGATAAGCAGATTCCTAAAAGACTCACACTAAGGATTAATACTAGCTGGAATGGACGAAGGGCCATCTAAAGCGAGTAGAGGGGACCCGTGATAATTAGAAGAAGCAGGGACTTTAGTTACAAGGGATAGAGGAAAAAATAAGGAAGGGCCTTTAATGGGAAACTTGTCAAAGACCATAGATATATACTGATTGCTTGAGGAATTGCATGTTTGTAAAATCTTAATCTTAAAGATGACCTAGGTGGTGGGAAAAGAAATTATATGCTCACTTGTTTGAGTTGGAAGGGATCTTAGAGTTTATCTAGCCCAACCCTTTCATTTTTGATATGTGGAATCTGAGCCTTTGAGAGATTAAATAAATTGCCCAAGGTCACAAAATAATAAGCAGCAAAACAGAGATTCAAACTTCGGTCCTAGTTGTCTGGAAATTCTCTTTTTTGCAAAAGATTTGGGCTTTACTGGAAATTGGGTCTGACTAGATTTCAAGTGAGACAAAACAGTGGTTCTCCAACTTTCTGGTCTCAGGACCCTTTTATTCTCTTTTAAAAAAAATTGAGAATGCCTTGAAGAGCTTTTGGTTTTGTGTTTTTTTTTTTCTATTGATGTTTGTTGTTATTGCTTTTTAGTCCTGTCCAATTCTTTGTGAACTCATTTGTGGTTTTCTTGGCAAAAATAATGGAATGGTCTGCCATTTCCTTCTCCAGCTCATTTTACAGATGAGGAAAGTGAGGCAAACAGGATTAAGTGACTTGCCCAGGGTCATATAAGTAGTAAGTGTCTGAGGCCAGATTTGAACTCATGAAGATGAATCTTCCTGACTCCAGGCCTGATATCATCCCTTCTGCCATCTAGCTGGCCCTTTTGTAATTTAGAGTATTAGAAATGGTAATATCTTAGTATTATTACGAAAATAGTTTGACCTCATGGACACCCTGGAAAAACCTGGGGGATCCCCAGGTTTTCCTAGACCATACTTTGAGAACCATTGGATTAGGGGATTGGGGGAGGGCCATAAGGCCAAAAGAAGGAAGAAATTTTAGGACCTATGGGAGGGAGATTTCTAGCTTCAAAGACAGGTCAATATAGTAATGATTAATTAAGAAAGCATCAGGAAAAATAAAAGTCTTATTCTGACTAGGGGTTTGGTCTTATATGGGTCATGGTTGGAGAAAACACTATTAATGAGAGGCGACCAATGGTAGGTGTAATTTTTAAGAGTACCCACCAAGTTGAGTTGAGCGTTGGAAATATATACCATCTCAACTGGTGAGCCACATGCAGTGATGAATAAAAACATACATTATAAACCATTATACTTATTTTATGAACTCTCCATGCCTCTGGGCATAACCCAGATAGGTTTATGGAGAAAAAATTTTACCTATCACAAAGTTGTTATGTAGGCCATTAAGCTTTCTTTTAGAGAAGATACAATTTTGAATGATATTTTAAAATATTTTAAAGTAAAATATTTTTACCAAGAATATTTTAAAAGTAAAAAATTCATGATAGATGGGGGGCGGAGCCAAGATGGCAGCTGGTAAGCAGGGACTAGAGTGAGCTCCGTACAGAGTCCCTCCAAAAACCTATAAAAAATTGGCTCTGAACCAATTCTACAACAGCAGAACCCACAGAACAGCAGAGGGAAGCAGGGCTCCAGCCCGGGACAGCCTGGATGGTCTCTGGGTGAGGTCTATTCCACACGGAGCTAGGAGCTGGGAGCTGGGTATGGAGTGGAGCAGAGCCCAGCCTAAGCGGCGTGGAACAACGAAACTTGGAGTTGGGCGGATGGGGCCCCTAGCACCCTGAATATGTGAGCTGCGGCAGTTACCAAACCCCTCGACCCACAAACACCAAAGACTGCGGAGAACGTTAGTGGGAAAAGCTGCGGGAGTGGAAGGAGTTCCTGGTTCGGCTTCCAGCCCCGGGGGCAGCGGAGGTGGGGCAGCTACAGTTGCTGCTGCTTCTGGCCCCAGGCCCACCTGGTGGGAGGAATTAAGTGGTGGATCAGAGCAGGAGTGCAAAAGCCTGCTGAAGATCTAAGCCCAGCCCAGGCTGGGGGTTCTTGGGGAAGGAGTAGTGCCGGTCTGACAGAGCTGGCACCTCCCCCCCAAACGTGGAACATAGAACTCGTTAGTCTACAAGCAGTCATACCCCACTGAAAAATTCAAGGGTCAAGTTAGTTTGGTTGGGAATATGGCCAGACAGCGAAAACACGCCCAGATTCAGTCTCAGACTTTGGATTCTTTCTTTGTCTTTGACAAAGAAGACCAAAACATACAGCCTAAAGAAGACAACAAAGTCATAGAGCCTACAACCAAAGCCTCCAAGAAAAACATGAACTGGCCCCAGGCCATAGAAGAACTCAAAAAGGATTTGGAAAAGCAAGTTAGAGAAGTAGAGGAAAAATTGGGAAGAGAAATGAGAAGGATGCGAGAAAACCATGAAAAACAAGTCAATGACTTGCTAAAGGAGACCCAAAAAAAATACTGAAAAATACACTGAAGAAAACACCTTAAAAAACAGACTAACTCAAATGGCAAAAGAGCTCCAAAAAGCCAATGAGGAGAAGAATGCCTTGAAAGGCAGAATTAGCCAAATGGAAAAGGAGGTCCAAAAGACCACTGAAGAAAGCACTACCTTAAAAATTAGATTGGAGCAAGTGGAAGCTAGTGACTTGATGAGAAATCAGGATATTATAAAACAGAACCAAAGGAATGAAAAAATGGAAGACAATGTGAAATAGCTCCTTGGAAAAACCACTGACCTGGAAAAGAGATCCAGGAGAGATAATTTAAAAATTATTGGACTACCTGAAAGCCATGATCAAAAAAAGAGCCTAGATACCATCTTTCAAGAAATTATCAAGGAGAACTGCCCTGATATTCTAGAGCCACAGGGCAAAATAGAAATTGAAAGAATCCATCGATCGCCTCCTCAAATAGATCCCAAAAAGTAATCTCCTAGGAATAATGTCGCCAAATTCCAGAGCTCCCAGATCAAGGAGAAAATACTGCAAGCAGCCAGAAAGAAACAATTTGAATATTGTGGAAACCCAATCAGAATAACCCCAGATCTGGCAGCTTCTACATTAAGAGATCGAAGGGCATGGAATGCGATATTCCAGAGGTCAATGGAGCTAGGATTAAAACCTAGAATCACCTACCCAGCAAAACTGAGTATCGTGTTCCAAGGCAAAATATGGATTTTCAATAAAATAGAAGACTTTCAAGCTTTCTCAGTGAAAAGACCAGAACTGAATAGAAAATTTGACTTTCAAACACAAGAATCAAGAGAAGCATGAAAAGGTAATCAAGAAACGGAAATTACAAGGGACTTACTAAAGTTGAACTGTTTTGTTTACATTCCTACATGGAAAGATGATGTGTATGATTCATGAGACCTCAGTATTTGGGTAGTTGAAGGGAATATGCATATATATATATATATATGTGTGTGTGTGTGTGTGTGTGTGTGTTTATGTATATATATAAGTGAATGTGTATGTACATATCTATGTGTATATGTATGTATGTGTATGTATGTGTATATACATATATATGTGTTTATATATATATATATATATATATATATATATATATGTAAAAGAGAGAGAGCAGACACAGGGTGAGTTGAAGATGAAGGGAAGATATCTAAAAGAAATAAAATTAAATTAAGGGATGAGAGAGCAACATACTGAGAGAGGGAGATAGGGAGAGATAGAATGGGGTGGATTATCTCGCATAAAGGTGGCAAGAGGAAGCAGTTCTGTGGGAGGAGGGGAGAGGGCAGGTGAGGAGGGAATGAGTGAACCTTGCTCTCATCAGATTTGGCCTGAGGGGGAATGCCATACATACTCAGTTGGGTATCTTACCCCACAGGAAAGAAGAGGGAGGAAGATAGAAAAAAAATAAAAGAGGGGGGGATGATGGAGGGGAGGGCAGATGGGGGTGGAGGTAATCAAAACAAACACTTTGGAAAGGGGACAGGGTCAAGGGAGAAAATTCAATAAAGCGGGATGGGTTGGGAAGGAGCAAAATGTAGTTAGCCTTTCACAACATGAGTATTGTGGAAGGGTTATACATAATGATACATGTGTGGCCTAGGTTGAATTGCTCGACTTCTTAGGGAGGGTGGGTGGGAAGGGAAGAGGGGAGAGAATTTGGAACTCAAAGTTTTAAAATCAGATGTTTAAAAACAAAAAAAGTTTTTGCATGCAACTAAAAAATAAGATACACAGGCAATGGGGCGTAGAAATTTATCTTGCCCTACAAGAAAGGAAGGGAAAAGGGGATGAGAGGGGAGGGGGGTGATAGAGGAGAGGGCTGACTGGGGAACAGGGCAACCAGAATATATGCCATCTTGGAGTGGGGGGGAGGGTAGAAATGGGGAGAAAATTTGTAATTCAAACTGTTGTGAAAATCAATGCTGAAAACCAAATATGTTAAATAAATAAATTTAAAGTAAAAAAAAAGAAAAAAAAATAGAAAAAAAATTCATGATAGCATAGGGGTAAAATGCATCTTGGAGTTATATTTGCAAAAATTGTTGCTTTGTCTGATAAGAAATCATTTGATGGTTTAAGAACAAGACCTTAAAAACCTTGTACTAGGACAAATGCTAGAAATGGTTAAGTCTTCAAAACCAATCAAACAACACAACAAAAGAGAAAAAAGAGTGCATCATAAGGAATTTGGAATGTCATACTACTATTTTTACTGGTTTAAAAGTCAGAGAATAATAGCTCTCAAAAAAAACCTCCCTTGTAGTACTTTAATTTTGTAAAATGTTTTACATATGTTATTTCATTTGATAGAGAACATACTGTGAATGATGGTGATTTGCAGTACACTTGTTAAGGGAAAAAATGTGCACGAAGTTTCAAATATGTGCTGAAGGGGACAAGAGAACCTGAGAAAAGACTGTTTCAAATTTGAATCAATTATTTAATTTGCAAGAAAGTATCCATGTTATAGTGCCCCAGAGGTATGCATTGGCACATTCTTTCTTTTTTTTTCTTCTTTTTCTGACAAATGAGAAGTAAATTGCAGTTTATTGTGGGGATTTATTATTGTTTAAATCAATTTTCTGCTTAGGTTGTGGGATCATTTCATATTTAACCAATCTTCCACATCCTCTATATTTACAATACCATAAAGGGCTAACGTGTTCATAATGCTTGTACCACTGAGTGAATTAAAGAAAATAAAATGTATTCAGGACAGTTTAACATTAAACATGAGGTAGTCAATGCAATTGTTAATATCTCTCATTTATTTTAACTAGAGCTGTGATTCCATTGGTACAGGGAACTTCCAGTGAAGAAATGCCATCTACCCATTTCAGCTCAGCAGAGAGGCAGATCAGTGATCCCTTTCACATCACGACTTTCCCCATCATAATTCTGATACGTCACAGGTCAGCATAAGAAATTAGATGGGAATTTGGGGGGAGTTTTGCAGAAATCTCAGATGACACATGAAGGCCAGCAGATGACACAGAGCATATGGCCAAATGCTCAACCCAAATTTTACAATAAGGTACTTTAAATACTCCACAAAAGAAAAAGAAAAAATTCAAACTTCTCTGGTATGAAGGGTGGGCCAAAAAATTTTACATGGATTTTCAAGATTGTGGGGGCACTGTACCCCTAACTCCTGAGATGTGGAAGGGATAACTGTATATAGTAGTGTCTAGAGGGATCCTGAGGGATCTTGATCTAGAAACAGGACCTGAGTTCAGGTCCTTGCCTTTTAAATTACTGGCCTCATGCCTCTCCCAAGTTCCTTAAGCTCTCAGTGCTCCCAAACAAATTTCTAATGCTTTGGGTTAGAAAACAGATGCAAATACCTGTTTTACAACTGAGGAAACCTGGACTCTGAAAAATGTGATGATCTGACCAAAGTTGCACAAGTTAAGAGTAGAAAACTAGGCCATTGATCGAGGTCCTCTGATTTGTAATCCAGTGCTTATTTGTGCTAGGAGACCCTGCCTCTCAGTTATTTTATGGGTGTATCGTGTAACATAGTACAATGTATTTTCATTTGTTTTTTCCATTTATACAAATTTCTGGGTGTGATGGGAAGATAATAAAAATGAATCTTGAACTGTAGCACTAAGAAAAGGGGTCTGTCAGAAGCAAGGATTTATACAAGAAGCCTGCAACTGATCTGGTCAGGGAAGCAAGAGAAACTGAAGTCTCCCTGAAAGAACAGTGTGTGTAATAAGTTGTCTTTGCCAAGGCAAGCACCAGGAGGAAGAAGAAAGTGAAGGATAGTGAAAGGTGGAAGCCAATGATAAACTTCCTGGTGACCCTGGATCAAGCCTTCTTGGAACTGGTCTATCTGATCCACTAAGCATTTTTTTAAGCCTGTACACTTTGCAAGACACTGTCTAAGTACTGGGGAAGGGAGGAGGTAAAGTCAATATTTTAAAAATCTGGCCTCAGAGAGTGTACATTTTACATGTCCTGATTATATAAATAGCTCTTTGAGCCCAGGGTGGGGTAATGAGATGGCTGCCATCAGGTCCCTAGAAGCACCCAAGGACATCCTTTGTACATCCTACTGAAACTGGCCTGTAATTGCTTAGAGAGGATTTATAGAAAATCCCTCAAGTGGGACCCTGAGCAAGAATCAGGTGAAACAGTCTTTGATCTAAGTGTCTCTTGGCTTTGGTGCCAAACTGTGGGATTCCAAGTTGGCAGGATTTGGGGGAAAATGTAGGATTTTGGAAAAGGGGCCTGAAATCAGGAGGCTCTGAGGGCTTTTTCCAAAAATAGAAGACCTATAATAAATCTGGTTTGTTTTGAAACATTCTGGTTGGCAACGAGCACAAACATGCAGGGTCCAAATCGACCAAAGTACAATCCTCCAAAACTTTCAGTTTTGTCCTGGCATCATTAATCTTAATCAGTAAGATGCAACAGCCCACTGGCAGGCAGAACATCGGAAACCATTCACCTATCAGTGCTCCAAGATGGCCAGATGTTCTGCTGTCCAAATATTTTGACAGTGGGGTGGTCTACCTTTGCCAATTAAGTGGACCAATGTGGAATGAGAATAAACCATGAAGACTATGCCTTGGAGATCTCACTGAACAGTTAACATAGGCAAGAAGGTGTGTTTCTCACTTAAGACATTGCTGCTATTAATATTAACTGACAAGCACCCTTGATATTCTAGAGTGTGGAAAATATAGATCTGATGACTTTGAAGCTCTCTTGTTTTTCACCCGGGCTTTACTGTGAAGAAACATAAGAGAATTTATATGGGAAGCCAAGTCTAATGAGCAGAAACCTGAGCTTCTGAGCAAATGTTTAAATATTATTCAATTGTGAGAGTCCATTTATTGGGGATTGTGGGAGGGCCATAGTTCGTGTGTGTGTATATAAATCAATCAATAAACATTTATTAAATTTATGTGCCAGGCACTGTACTAGGTACTGGAAAATGCTTTTCCATAATGCCTTAAGATTTGGAAGGCACTGTCATTATAAGCTTATATTTGGCACAGTGGATAGAGCTCTGACCTGGAGTTAGGAGCAGATGAGTTCAAATCTAGCATCCAGGACTTACTAGTTACAAAATGAAATAAACTGTGTGGTTTTGTGGCTGGAAAATTCCAGACTTGGAATTAGAGACCTTGAATTTAAATCTCTGGAATTTCCTACAGTACCTGTATCACCTTGGGAAAGTCACAGGGCCTTCATTTATCAGATGAAAGATTTGGATTATGGGGATGCCCCCATAATATACCTTCCAGATTTAAATCTAGAATCAAAACTTCTTCCTAGGATACTTATCAAAGTGTCCGGCACATAGCAGGAACTTAATAAATGTTTACTAACTGACTGAGATGCACATCTGAGTGTCACCCACTCATTTCGACTCTCAGAAAGACGCATGAGGCAATGAGAGATAAAGTGATGTCATCTGGGGTCACCCTGCTAGTATATTTCATTGGTAGGACTTGAACCCGGTCCTCTTGACTCCAAGGCTAACCCTCTATTCACTATGCCATGCTACATCTCATGAGTGTGAACTTCAAATGAGATTATTAAGAAAATCCTAATAATAATTAATAACAATGAAAATATTTTGATAGTACTTTAAGTTTTACAAAACTACATTCTTGCAACAATATCACAAGGTAGAGTTGCAAATATATCCTTCCCATTTTCTATATCTATGCCACTTTTCATGTGCTATACCTTTCATCCACCAAAAACCAAGGCAATTTCTTTCATGCTATTGGGCCATAAAACGTAATATCATCCCATTGTTGCCAAAACTACATAGAAAAGTATGTTTCAAAAAGGTAAAATTACAAATCAAACCTCCAGGTTATTAGAATTTTAACATTAAATGATTAGTTTGAAGCAGCAGGTTGCTATGAATAAAAATGAGGTGAATTATGTTCCACACATGGTAAAGCCTGGTCTGGGTGATAACCAATCAATCCATAAACACATATTTTATTAAGCATGTACCATGTTACAGGCTCTATGTTAGTCACTAGGGATATAAAGGTGAAAAGAAACATTCTCTGATGTGGAGGAGTTTATATTTAACTAAGGAAAATAATCCAAGGCAAAGCATTCACCCAAACCCCCCTTCCCCCCAACCAACACACTTTCCGGGTCATTCAAATCAAGGTATAGAGTTATTGATGTAAACCCTGTAAGCTGCAGCCTATTTGAGATAGCTTTGTTCTTCTGTAGTCCAGCATTAAAGAATATAGCAAATCCATCATGGAGATTAAGCTTAAAATGTATTATAATGCCTTAATGCAAAGCAGACATTTCAGAGGGGGGTTGGGAAGATAACTTAGAGGCAAGAAGATGTAAGGAGAGTGAATATTCAAGAACATAAATTAAGATGAAGCAAAAGATAAAGACAACCAGTTCATAGAAATTAATTGTATTAAAGCCCATGATTAAGAATTTTACTTTGATAAAAATGGTTTAGGAATGACATGTGGGGAGGCAGATCCTTCCTTCTAGAATAAGCTTCATTAAACATTCATAAATTTATTATGCCTCATGGTAGAAAATAGCATTAGTACTTGGAAGAACTTTGGATGTGACATGAAAAACGTATACAGTTGAAAATGATGTCCAGATTTTGAGCATGGGTGTAATAAGGTGGAATGATGGGTTTTGTTTCAGAGGACTGGTGTTCAAATGTGGCCTCATTTCCAAGTGGCTTTGCACAAACTACCTAATTTTTCTGAAACTTGGTTTTCTCATTTTTAAAAGAAGTGAGTATAGAAAGTTTGGATGAGGTGATTTTTAAGGTATAATTTTCAGCCTTAAATCTATGATGCTATGGTCTTTTCATCCCCCTTGGTGCCTGGCACAACGCCTTGAATATAAAAGGTACTTAATGAATGAATTAATGAATGATAAATAATTAAATGAAATTGGTAGTGATAAAGAAATTAGAAAGAGAACTACTCCATAGCTTCCAATAGTAATTCATTAGTGTTTTGGTTGTTTTCTTTTTAAAGAAATTCCTAAACTGTCTAATATAAATTCTGTTTGAAAGGGGGTAAATTTGGTTAGTTATCAATATGACTTGGTGGGATAAGACCTATGACTGGCATTTGTTTCTAGGTGGTGTTTCTATTTTATTTTGTTTCTATTTCCTCCATTTCTCAGCCTTTGCATTGGAAAAGATAGCACAAAAATTGCCAATAGAGAGTTAATACCTCAGATAAGAAAGGAGATGAGGATGAGGAATAAGGGAATCATTCTCTACCCTTGAAGAATTAACTGACCTGGTCCAGATTAACTATGTCTTAAACACTGCAAGAACAGGTGACTGTGGTTGTTGAGATTTTGATTGCAATATTACTTAAAAGACTATGGTTAATAGGAGAATTATTGCAGGAGTAGAGAAATTAGATCTTATCCTAATTGGGAATTGGGGGTGATTAATTTCAGAAAATAGAATCTAGACTATAGTGAGTTTTACTTTGATTCCTGAAAAATTCTGGTAAGGATAAGTGGGGTATCATAGGGATCTGTGTTTGTCCCTGAACTGTTTAACATTTTTCTGTTACTTAAATAAAGGCATAAATGATCCATTTATTTTGTTATGTGGATAACTATATTTCAGCATAATTGAGCTCCTTTGTAATTCTACATGATTAATTTTATGCCTTTTACAGACATTATTCTGAAAAGGGGTCCCTAGGTTCCACCAGGTAGATTTTCAAAGTGTCCCATGACACAATGGATTTAAGAAACCCTGCTTTAGAATGTGAATAGAACCAGGAGTAATAAAGTACAAGTTTCAAAGAATCAGCTTTAGGTTTGAGGTCAGAAAATAAGAAAGCATTCTAGCTAATTGGAAAATAGGATTAACTAATGCAATTGAAAAATTGAATGGGCTGCTTTGGGAGTTACTACATATTCTGGAACAGTATAAACCCAACACAAGAGACATGAAAAATGATCAAGTCAAAAGTACAAGTTCAGATAATGTATGGACCTGGGTGTTGCAGGAGAAGGGAGTCAGCTATGGGGCAAGTTTTAATTTTAGCTAATCCTTCTCACTTACTAGGTCCTAAGGTCTGTTGTTTTTATACTTCTGAACTTAGTCTTTTCATCGCCAGCTAAATTTGGCACCCTAGGACAATACTCTAATGTTTCCACCATAGATAAAATTCTGTTCAGCATGCTGTAAGTCAGTCTACAAATGCTTAAACTTAGTCCTTGCCCAGTTCTACCTAATGTACTTTATCCATACCTGAATTGTTGCTCGGTACCTTATAATGAATATATATCTGTTGATATCCACCAAATTGTACTACAATTTTGAAGTCCTTCTTATTTGAAAACAACATTATTTTAAACTTGTGCTATTATCAGTTGAATCTATGGAGCGTCACTTGGTTACATGTGACTTTCACCAAAAGTCCTAGGTCAAGTGGAACTCTGGTCCATTATAGTCTAGGCTCTGTTTGATCACTCTATACACCTAAAAATCTATGATTTCATCAGTGTGACTTCTGGCACCTCTAATGTGAAGGCAATGGTGGGAGGAGAAAGCAACAATTAAGCACGTACTATGTGCCAGACAATGTGCTAACTACTTTACAAATATCATTTCATTTGATCCTCACAACAACATGGGCAAGTAGGTGCTATTATCCCCGTTTTACAGTTGAGGAAACTCAGGTTTACAGAGTTTGCAACATACCCATGGTCACATAGCTAGGAAGTGAGACCAGAACTGAACTCAGGTTTTGCTGACTACAGAAAAATTACTGAACCACCAACTGCCAACAGATTGATATGGATTGAAATACTTCTATGCCTTAGGAGATAACCCTCATAAGCTGCTCTTGCCAAAAATGTCATCTTACGTAACACCTCTGGCAATGAACCCATTTGATTGAGACATGGATCAACGTTTGGGTCTATAAATCTATGCATATATAACACCAAGGAAACAAATTTAAAATTGAAAAACCCAAAACAGTCCACATGATATCAAATAGTCTAAGTTTGCTTTCACTAAATTGACAGCACAATATAACGGAAAAGGCACTAGATTTATTGCCTCGAGGCTTGACTCCTAGTTTGATCTTTATCAATTAACTGCCCAGCATTCTGAAAATATAGTTTCCTTTCTATTTCTTTTTCTGGAATGTCAAATTCCATGGTCACATATTCTATGACTCAGGTATTTTGTTGTTCATTTGCTTTTGTATCCTATAGATAAAATTAGATATTAGATGAGCTGAGAAATGTTTCTTTCCCTCCATCCCAAATATTTGTGGGAATTTCTCACCTTCTAGAAACACTGAATGCACTCCATACAAAGTCCTTGAAATTAAAAGTCTCTAAACTCAGTATACTCTAACTTCAACACATGAGGTGTATTTCCTTGTCTATGTACATGGCTTATCTCCTTTACTAGATTATATGTTCCTTGGTATTAAAAACTTTGCACTATTTACTTTTATCTTCTTCACCTGGAAAAATGCATTGGACATATTTTATCTTGTCCACTTGGGAAGATATGTTGGATGCAGGGCAAAGAAAAGTGGGTTTGCCAAGAAATGAGCCCAAATCTGAATTTTGTCATTTGCCAATTGGATGGCCCTGGATAAGTCACTTAACTTGTCTGACCCCCAGTATCTTTATCTGAAAACCTCAATTATTCTTAACTAATGTCAGAGGGTTGTTGTAAGGACCATACTTGGTAAATATCAATGCTCTATAGAAATGTTAGCTATTATTATGTATGAAAATTGACTTTTTCAAATTTCACACATATACACAAACATCTTATGACTATATTTTCAGGTTCCTCAACAAAATTCACAAAAATAGATTTAAACATATACGTATGTATGTATGTATGTATATATATATATATATATATATATATATATGTATGTATACGTATGTGTGTATATATATATATATACACACATACATATACATATACACATATAAAACCAGTGTTTAAAAGATAGGGAAATCTTACCATATGAGAAAAACTGATATGAAGAATGGCTAAAAATTACTTTCTGAAATATTTGGAGACATTTCCTAGTCAAACATGCTTTTGTTTTGTTTTAAAATTTTTATTGATATATCTTTTTTATTTTTTAAAATACTATTTCTTTATTTTTAACATTCTTTTCTTTTTAAATTTTGACTTCCAAGTTCTCTCCCTGCCTCCTAAATCTCCCACATCCACTGAGAAGACAAACAAAATGATATCAATTATACATGTGAAGTGATGCAAACATATTTCCATAGTAGATGTATCACAAAAAAGCATTTTTCAGGTCTCCCTCTGGAAGATTTTTTTTCATATAAGTCCTTTGGAATTGTCTTGGATCATTATATGGATCAGAGTAGTCAAGTCTTTCACAGTTGATCATCGTTACAAAATTGCTGTTACTGTGAACAGTGATCTCCTGATTCTCCTTACTTCACTTTGTATCTGTACATGTAGGTCTTGTTACATTTTTGTTTCTAAAGCCACCCCCTCATCATTCCTCATATAGCACAATAGTATTCCATCACAATCATATACCATGACTTGTTCAGCCATTCCCCAAATGATGAACATCCCCTCAATTTCCAATATTTGCCACCATGAAAAAATGCTGCTGTAAATATTTTTGTACACATAGGTCCTTTTCCTTTTCCTTTGATCTCTTTGGGGTAATATCTAGTAGTAGTATTGCTGGGTTAAAGGGTATGCAGACTTTTATAGTCCTTTGGGCATAGTTCCAAATTGTTCCCCAGAATGGTTAAACTATTCAACAACCCCACAAACAGTTCAATAGTGTACCTATTTTCCCTCACCTCTTCTAGCATTTGTCATTTCTGATATGTGTGACATGAAACCTCAGAATTGTTTTAATTTGTATTTTTCTAATCAATAGTGATGTAGACCATTTTTCATATGACTATAAATTAGCTTTAGTTTCTACTTCCAAAAACTGCCTGTTTTTATGCTCTGACCATTTGTCAGTTGGGGAATAGCTCTTATTTTTACAAATTTGACTTGAATCTCTATATATTTGAGAAATGAGGCCTGTATCAGAGGAACTTGCTATAAGAATTTTTGATATTACTTCATTATCTATGATATCTCTTAGCAAAATATAGTTTCCCTGATTATCTCTTTTAATTAAGTCTATTTTCACTTTTGTGTTGTTTGAAATCATGATTGCTACTCCTGTCTTAAAAAAAAGTCTAGCTGAAACATAGTAGATTCATTCTGCTTCATTCCTTTGTTTTAATTCTGTGTTTTTCTTTCTGATTCAAGTATGTCTCTTATAAATAATGTATTGTGTGGGGGCGGAGCCAAGATGGCGGCTGGTAAGCACGGACTAGAGTGAGCTCCGTACCCGAGTCCCTCCAAAAACCTATAAAAAATGGCTCTGAACCAATTCTAGAACGGCAGAACCCACAGAACAGCAGAGGGAAGCAGGGCTCCAGCCCAGGACAGCCTGGATGGTCTCTGGGTGAGGTCTATTCCACACGGAGCTGGGAGCTGGGAACGGAGTGGAGCAGAGCCCAGCCTGAGCGGCGTGGACGATCCAGACCAGAAGCCGGGCGGAGGGGGCCCTAGTGCCCTGAATATGTGAGCTGCGGCAGTTACCAGACCCCCCTTGACCCACAAACACCAAAGACTGCGGAGAAGGTTAGTGGGAAAAGCTGCGGGAGTGGAAGGAGTTCCTGGTTCGGCTTCCAGCCCCGGGGGCAGCGGAGGTGGGGCAGCTACAGCTGTTGTTACTTCCGGCTCCAGGCCCACCTGGTGGGAGGAATTAAGTGGCGGATCAGAGCAGGAGTGCAACAGCCTGCTGAAGATCTAAGCCCAGCCTGGACTGGGGGTTCTTGGGGAAGGAGGAGTGCGGCTCTGACAGAGCTGGCACCTCCCCCCCAAACGTGGAACATAGAACTCTGTAATCTACAAGCAGTCATACTCCACTGAAAAACTCAAGGGTCAAGTTAGTTGGTTGGGAATATGGCCAGGCAGCGAAAATGCGCCCAGATTCAGTCTCAGACTTTGGATTCTTTCTTTGGTGACAAAGAAGACCAAAACATACAGCCTAAAGAAGACAACAAAGTCATAGAGCCTACAACCAAAGCCTCCAAGAAAAACATGAACTGGCCCCAGGCCATAGAAGAACTCAAAAAGGATTTGGAAAAGCAAGTTAGAGAAGTAGAGGAAAAATTGGGAAGAGAAATGAGAAGGATGCGAGAAAACCATGAAAAACAAGTCAATGACTTGCTAAAGGAGACCCAAAAAAATACTGAAAAATACACTGAAGAAAACAACACCTTAAAAAACAGACTAACTCAAATGGCAAAAGATCTCCAAAAAGCCAATGAGGAGAAGAATGCCTTGAAAGGCAGAATTAGCCAAATGGAAAGGAGGTCCAAAAGACCACTGAAGAAAATACTACTTTAAAAATTAGATTGGAGCAAGTGGAAGCTAGTGACTTTATGAGAAATCAGGATATTATAAAACAGAACCAGAGGAATGAAAAAATGGAAGACAATGTGAAATATCTCATTGGAAAAACCACTGACCTGGAAAATAGATCCAGGAGAGATAATTTAAAAATTATTGGACTACCTGAAAGCCATGATCAAAAAAAGAGCCTAGATACCATCTTTCAGGAAATTATCAAGGAGAACTGCCCTGATATTCTAGAGCCACAGGGCAAAATAGAAATTGAAAGAATCCATCGATCGCCTCCTCAAATAGATCCCAAAAAGAAATCTCCTAGGAATATTATTGCCAAATTCCAGAGCTCCCAGATCAAGGAGAAAATACTGAAAGCAGCCAGAAAGAAACAATTTGAGTACTGTGGAAACCCAATCAGAATAACCCAAGATCTGGCAGCTTCTACATTAAGAGATCGAAGGGCTTGGAATGCGATATTCCGGAGGTCAATGGAGCTAGGATTAAAACCTAGAATCACCTACCCAGCAAAACTGAGTATCATGTTCCAAAGCAAAATATGGAGTTTCAATAAAATAGAGGACTTTCAAGCTTTCTCAGTGAAAAGACCAGAACTGAATAGAAAATTTGACTTTCAAACACAAGAATCAAGAGAAGCATGAAAAGGTAATCAAGAAACAGAAATTGCAAGGGACTTACTAAAGTTGAACTGTTTTGTTTACATTACTACATGGAAATATGATGAGTATGATTCATGAGACCTCAGTATTAGGGTAGTTGAAGGGAATATCCATATATATATGTATATGTATATGTGTATATATATATATATATGTATGTGTATATGTATATATATATATGTTAATGTATATATATAAGTGAATGTGTATGTATGTATATATCTATGTGTATATGTATGTATGTGTATGTATATATATATATATGTGTTTATATATGTATATATATATATGTAAAAGAGAGAGAGCAGACACAGGGTGAGTTGAAGATGAAGGGAAGATATCTAAAAGAAATAAAATGAAATTAAGGGATGAGAGAGTAACATACTGAGAGAGGGAGATAGGGAGAGATAGAATGGGGTGGATTATCTCACATAAAGGTGGCAAGAGGAAGCAGTTCTATGGGAGGAGGGGAGAGGGCAGGTGAGGGGGGAATGAGTGAACCTTGCTCTCATCAGATTTGGCCTGAGGGGGAATACCATACATACTCAGTTGGGTATCTTACCCCACAGGAAAGAAGAGGGAGGAAGATAAAAAAAAATAAAAGGTGGGGGGATGATGGAGGGGAGGGCAGATGGGGGTGGAGGTAATCAAAACAAACACTTTGGAAAGGGGACAGGGTCAAGGGAGAAAATTCAATAAAGCGGGATGGGTTGGGAAGGAGCAAAATGTAGTTAGCCTTTCACAACATGAGTATTGTGGAAGGGTTATACATAATAATACATGTGTGACCTAGGTTGAATTGCTCAACTTCTTAGAGAGGGTGGGTGGGAAGGGAAGAGGGAAGAGAATTTGGAACTCAAAGTTTTAAAATCAGATGTTCAAAAACAAAAAAAGTTTTTGTATGCAACTAAAAAATAAGATACACAGGCAATGGGGCGTAGAAATTTATCTTGCCCTACAAGAAAGGAAGGGAAAAGGGGATGAGAGGGGAGGGGGGTGATAGAGGGGAGGGCTGACTGGGGAACAGGGCAACCAGAATATAAGCCATCTTGGAGTGGGGGGGAGGGTAGAAATGGGGAGAAAATTTGTAATTCAAAATGTTGTGAAAATCAATGCTGAAAACCAAATATGTTAAATAAATAAACTGCATTTAAAAAAAAAAAAAGAAAAAAAAGAAAAAAATAAATAATGTATTGTTGGATTCTGGTTTCTAATCCAGTTTGCAATCTGCTTTCCTTTTATGGGTGAGCTCATCCCATTCACTTTCAGTTCTAATTACTGTGTATTTCCCTCCATCCTATTTTTCTTCAGTTTATCTTTCTCTTTCTATATTCTTCCTCTACAAAAATCTGTTTTGCTTCTGATCCTGGCCTGCTTTAAATCTCCCTCTCTATTATCACCTCCAATTGTCTCTTATCCCCTTCATCTTCTATTTCTCTACTGGGTAAAGTAGATTTCTATACCAAACTGAGTGTGTGTGTGTGTGTGTGTGTGTGTGTGTGTGTGTGTGTGTGTGTTGACCAAACCTGATGAGAATGAGGATCAAGCATCACCTCCTCCCAATTTCCCCTATGCTATAAAAGCTCCTTTTGTCTGGATCTTTTATGCAATAAAATATTTCCTACTATACCTCTCCCTTCCCCTTTCTCCTACAAAATACCACTTTCTTACTCCTTTATTTTACTTATTAATTTATTTTTGGGGGGGAGATCATTCCAACTTAATCAACTAATCAACTCACACTCATGCTCTCTATCTATTTAGGCTCCTTCTAACTGCTCTAATAATGATAAAGTTCTTAAGAGTTACATGCATGATTTTCCCAGTTAGGAATATAAACCGTATAACTTTAACAAGTCCCTTATAATTACTCTTTAATGTTTACCTTTTGATGCTTTTCTTGAGTCTTTTGTTTGAATGTCAAATTTTCCATTTAGCTGTGGCCTTTTCATCAGGAATTCTTGAAAGTCCCTGTTTAATTAAATATCCATTTTTTTTCCCTCTGAAGGATTATACTCAGTTTTGCTAGGTAAGTTTTTACTGGTTGCAATCCTAGCTCCCTTGTCTTCTGGAATACCATATTCTAAGTACCCTGCTATTTTAACGTGGAAGCTGCTAAATCTTGTGTAATCCTGACTTTGGCTCCCAAATATTTGAATTATTTCTTTCTGGATGCTTGCAATATTTTCTCTTTGACATGGGAGCTCTGTAATTGGGCTATAATATTCCTTAGAATTTTCATTTTGGGATCTCTGTCAGTAGGTCATCATGGATTCTTTCAATTTCTATTTTATTCTCTGGAGCTAAGATATCAGGGCAATTTTCCATTTCTTGAAATATGATGTCTAGCTCTTTTTTTGATCATGTTTTTCAGGTAGTCCAATAATTCTTAAAATATCTCTCTTTGATCTATTTTCCAGTTCAGTTTTATTTCTGATGAGATATTTTATATTTTCCCCCATTTTCTTTCTTCTTACTTTGTTTTATTGTTGCTTGATGTCTCATGAATTATTAGCATCGACTTGCCCAATTTCTCAATTTTAAGGAATTATTTTCTTCAGTGAGATTTCCTTCCTGTTTTTCCACTTGGTTAATTTTGCTTTTAAAAGATTTCTTTTCTTTAGTCCATTTTTGACTCTTTTACCATTAGGTCAATTCTATTTTAAGTTGTTATTTTCTTCAATATTTTTTGTGTCTCCTTTTACAAGCTGTTAATTTTCTTTTCCTAATTTTCTTGCATTGCTCTCATTTCTTTCCCCAATTTTTCTTCTGCCACTCATCTCTTTCTTTAACTCTTTCAGGAATATTTGTTAAGCTAAGGTCCAATTATCATTTTTCTTTCAGGGTTTGGTTGTAGCTCTTTTCACATTATTTTTTTATTTGGTTGACCTTGGACTGGAAAAAATGTCTCACTCTAAGCTTTTGTTGGCTGTAGTGCTCCAAAATTTGATTCAAGGAGTTATTGTGGAGGAGTTTGTGTCTTGATCTTCCCTGCTACTACTGTAACAGGTAAAGTTCTCTTTTGGCTTTATTTTTCCAACCTATTTCTTGCCTTTGAACTTTATGGTAAAGTTGGGGTCTTCTCACCTGGGGGTGGGGAAGCATCATCCCAAGCTTCAGGCTTTTTTATGCTGCTATTTTCAGAGCTAATTCTGGGGGTCTGCAAGTTTTTGATGCTTCCAAGCTATTGTCATCCAAGGAGAGGTGTGGTCAGTCCTCTCCTGGTCTATGCTCTTATGTTTACCTAGGACGGGCTCCTTCTTCTCTGTAGCTACAAGCTCTAAGGCTCTTCTTGGCCTTGGACCTGTGACCAGGTCCTTTGATTTCCTGCAGTCACAAGTGCTAGTGCTCCTCTCTGCCTTGGAACTGAGACTAGGTCCCCTACTCCCTTGTGACCTACCAGAAGCACTGCTCTCCACCCTAGAACTGTGTCTCAGAACTGCTTATTAACAATAGAGTTGCTCCTCAGCATCACCTAGATGCGGTGTCAGCAAAGGGTCCTCTGTAGTCTCTCTCTTACCAGTTATTCTTATTGTTTCTGGGCTGAGATCTCCTAAAGCTACTGCTCTAGCTGCCACCTCTGTTGAGGTTGTCTGCAAGGCCCATAGCTGGTGTTACCCTCAGACCAGCCTCAACCTTGGTGTCACATACATCTCCTGCCTACCTCTTAAGTTGTCTTAGGCTTGCAAAATGTCTCACTCTGACCTTTTGTTGACTCTTATGCTCCAAAATTTGATTTGAGTAGTTATTTTAAAATTGCTTGGATGAGAATGTTGGGAGAGTTCAGCTAGTTTGATGCATGTACTCTGCCTTCTTGGCTCTAGCCCAGCTAAACCTTTTAATATAATCTTGATAATACTTTTAGAAATATGTTAAATTGATGATCTTTCATTTAGATGTGAAAAAGTAGGTTTTTTCCAAATAACTAATTCCAAGAATCATAAAGAGAAAACAAGCTAGTTTGATCGTAAGAGGGAAGGATGCAGAATGCATACCACTGAAACCACCTCCCTTCTCTCTCCCAGACTCATTCTCCAACTTGGCTCCTAAATTTTATCTTCTCGTGTTTATTTTCCATCTTCCCACCATTCCTTCCAATGTCTTCTTTGGCATTTGTTAATTATCTTTTGCATTTTCCCCAAACATCCTTCAAGCTTCTGTCTTCTTGGCATTACCTTCTTTTCCTCTAAGCTTACCACCAAAGCATCCCTCAGCAATTGTCATGATTGCATGGGCAATTTCCCAACTCTCTCACCACCCCAACTGGAGGCTAGAAGCTCAAATCTGAGATCCTATATTTTTTAGCTGTGTGGTTGTGGGAATTGATTTTACTGCTCTCCTATTGATATGTTCATTCCCTTGTGTCTATTTAGTTTGATTGGACCTTTTTTTGTTTCTACATATTTTTCTCTTGTTTCTTTTCAGTTACTGTAAGTACTTTCACAATAACACAGTTCATGTGATGATTATTTTTTACTCACATACTTTTCCCTAATTTAATCAAAATCCAATTTGTTCCACTCTGGCTTTTGGTCATCCCACACATGCATATTCTCTAGACCCTCACACTACTACAGCTGTGCTTTTAACTGCTTGCTAATCAAAGGAAAATCATTTTACATGCTGAAAATGAGGACTCACAAATGCTAATTCAGGGACATTTGGGGGAAATTAGGGGAGATATTACAATAGACTTTTTGCATATTCTAGTTATCTACCCTCCATTATCTGCCCTTCAGAGGCATTTAGTGAATGAATGGGTTGCTTGTTTTTTACAGTATATTTTCATACATTCACATGCTCTTAGGGCTAAAAGGAAACTTAGATATAACATAGTCTAACCCTTTATTTTATAGATACTGAAACTAAGCCTGAAAGAACAAATTATTACATAGCTAATTAGTGGTATAGTGGCTGAAACAGAAAACTAGAATTTTTTTTACAATTTGTCAAGTGTTATTGTATAAGCCAAATAGAAGGGAACTATGTACAGAGGAGATAGGAGATGATCACTCCTTAGTTTCCTCCTCCTTGGACAAAGTCTTGATGATCTCCTCTTTCTTAGCCTTTTGTGCTTCCCTAGTCTTGGACCAGTGAGTTTCAGCCTCGTCAGCCAAGAACTTCTTCCAGGCCTTGTCTGCATTCAGTTTATGAATGTGCTCCATGAGGATCTGCTTATTCTTGCACACATTTCCATTCACCTTCAAGTACAGGCTGTGGTAGATATGGCAGTCAATCTTTTTGGATTCACAGTATTTTTGGAACAGATAGTGCAGAATCCTCATTCACCTCATCCAGGTCACCTCAGGCATACAAGCTTTGGCAGTACCCTTTCTCTTTCCAATGCCCATTTGCCTGCCCTTCCATCAAGCCAGAGTATTTTTCCGGCATATGACACAACAGTGCACAGTAATGGGCTTTTGGGTGTGCAGCCAATCTTTAGCCAGCTTCCAAATCTGCTGACGGGAACTGGCATTGGCAGTTTCATTGGTCTCATTGGGGTCAAGCCATATCTTCTTTTCACATTGAAGGACACTAGAGGCAAGCCTCTTCTGAAGCCTGAACACACTCAGGGCTGCAGCCACAGTGCAGAAAAGGAAAGGAGAGAGAACTCAACCTAGTCTTAAATGCAAATTCAGCATTTGTCATAATTCAAATATCATGCATACTATAGATCATTCTATCTATCATCATATCTTTTATTTGTACTAACTTTTAATAAGATAGTAGTCTCTGAAGTCATTTGCTTTATTTGTGTGTCCTGACTGTTTAGCCCTTGTTCTCCTAGCATTCAAGAAAGTAAATAATTTTATTCCATGCCACTTTGTTCCAAGTGTGCTTGACAAATATTAGGTGATAAACTATTAATCAATCAACCAACAAGGAATTATCGAGCATTTACTATGTGACAGACATTGGGCCAAACCACTGGGAAAATGAAGAAAAAGCAAATGGAAAAATTCTAATGGGGGAGATGATGTGTGTATATATATATAGATAGACATAGACATAGACATAGACATAGACATAGACATAGACATAGACATAGATATAGATACATACAAGCTACAAATTGATTCAAAGGAACATAACCTTAGGGGAGTAGGCACGATCATCTGAAGGAGCCAGGAATAGCCTCCTATAGAAGGGAGGATTTAAGCTGAGATTTGAAAGAAGCAAGGGATTCTTTAGAGACAGAAGCAGAGAGAGAGGGCATTTCAGGAGTGAGAGATAACCAGTGTGAAGATACAAACAACAGAGAAGTGGATTTATGAGGACCACGTAGTAAGCAAGTGTAACTATGTAGAGGACATTAAATTCTAAGTCATATATAGAAGGTTATCATCATATTGCCTTCATTTTCTAGATTAGGAAGATACTATAAGAGAATTAATCTAGCTTTTATTCCTAAGCAGTATTTCATTTAAACTTCTATGGGGCTTAAGTCAATTTTAGAGTTAGAAAGAGGATTCAAGATGATCTACCCAAATGATCACATTTTTGTGATTGTTTTGTGTGTGTGATTATCATATGGATAAGAAATTGAAACCAAGAGTTAAATAACTTAACCAGGTTGCATAATTAGAGATTGGTAGAGTCAAGAATAGAACAACCTATATCGTCTAGCCCCCACATTAGTGATTTTTCTATCACTTCTTAGGGCACAGCCCTGAATGTCAGCCTTTCCAACAAAAAGAGACTGGGTTGCTGAAATATAGTTACCAAGCTCCCTTACCATCTCAAAATAGCTGGGCTGAGTTAGTTAATGGGAATTACCCAAGAAGAAGAGAAGCAGCTAATTCTCAACAAGTCAACAATTATTTATTAAACACTTATAATATCCCAGGTATTATACCAAGTGCTGGGAATACAAAGGAAGGCAAAAACAATCCCTACCATCAAGGAGCTCACATTCTAAGTGTCGGGAGGAAGCATTAGTTTTTGTTAGAATCTTCTACACAGGCATTAGTCACACTAGCCCTTGTGTCCTCAAATTTCTTCATTTATAGTGTAAGGGGTGTTTCATCATGTTTTGCTAAAGATAAGAAAACTCAGATGTCTGTTCATCATACTAGAAGGTAAAGTTTCTCCCTCCCACCCATGCTTCTCCACCCCTTCCCCATAATTTGCTTACTCTTAGGACTCAAACACTTTTAGAAATACAGATTTAAAGCTTGAAAGGAACATGGAAGCCATTGAGTGAAATGTCCTCTCATTTTACAAATAAGGAAACTGAGGCACAAAGGTTTTTTTTAATTACTTGCTTAGGATCACACAGATAGTGTCTGAGAATTTGCACTCAGAAGTTCCTGACTCCCAGATAAATATTTTACACATTATGACATTTACCTGTCCCACTACTTATTCCCAATTCCTTTTTCCCCTAAGAGAATAGGAAAATATAAAATGTAAAAAAGAAAACTTTTAAAGAGTATCTCTGTTCTCTAATGGCATTGGGGTAGCACTGCCATTTGAAACATCTGAAGAGTATCACTGCCCATCTTTGCACCAAAGATTCATGCTCTTATTCAGACTTTCAAAATGCCATTCAGCCTGGCACATTTTTTACCTATTTGGTATTAGGGTTTTTTGTGTAATAAAAATATGGTAGGTTGGGGATCAGGTATTTATTAAATGATATAAAGCTATCAATAATAACTAGATAGCAGGGTCTAGACCGGGGGTGGGGAACCTGTATCCTCAAAGTCATATTTGGCCCTCTAGGTCATTGGGTGCAGAGTGACTGGGAACAAACGAAGAGATGGCTGGGATTTTGAGTCCGTATAAAGAGACACTATGGGAGGACCTCTGAGGTAAAAAGAGATAAAAGAAGGGAGGGAAAGTAAAGAACTACACTAGTCACCTGCCATTAGGGGAAAAGCAGCTGTCACTCTTTCTTCACATGACTCTCATCTTCTAGATTCTTTGCATTTTCTCTCCTCCCTTATCTTTATAATGACTATAAAGAAATTCCCTACCTGAGGGAATCTCTTAAAACTCTCCATGAGGGAAGGGACTGTCTTTATGCCTTTCTCTGCATCCCCAGCATTTAGCATAGTGCCTGGTTCATAGTAGGCACTTAATAAATATCTATTGACTGAATGATTGACTGATTTTTCAATCACAGCTGTCATTTTTTAAGAGTACTGTAATTTTGTCCTCTTTAGAAATAAGGAAATTGAGGCTCATAGTAGTCACACACCCAGTAAGAAAGACTCAGAGACTACATCTTTAGGCCAAGTCTTCCAAACCACAGCAATCTAGGATCTAAGCTACAGTGACTCTAAGTTTCTTTTATACGTGTCAATAGTGGTAGGTTGTTGTTGGTTGGTTGTAGGGATTGGTAGGTTGAAGTCTGTTAGCTGCGGGAATGGTGGTTGTGTTTTTTGTGGGAAAGGTGATAGAATCTGTGATTTCACTGACATAGGGAACACTTGGTGAGGAAATTTCATCTATCAGTATAGAAAGACAACTTTTCTACAGAATTTTCTGGGGGCACTGAAAGAGGAACTGATTTGCCCAGGGTCACATAGTCAATATATCAGAGACCGGACTAAACAACCAGACTTTCCTGACTCAGAGACTTACTTTAATTCCTACATGACTTCTTTTTTTAAAGTTTATTTATTTCTAGTTTTCAACATTCACTTCCGTAAGTTTTAAGTTTTCTCCCCCTCTTCCCCTCTCCCTTCCTAAGATGGCATACAATCCAATATAGGCTCACATATACATTCCTATTAAACATTTTCACATTAGTCATGTTGAATAGAAGAATTAGAATGAATGGGAGTAACCATGACAAACAAAAACATAAAACAAAACAAAAAAAAGAAAATGATCTGCTTTGATCTACATTCAGACTCCAAATTTCTTTCTCTGGATGTGGTTGGCATTTTCCATCATGAGTCTTTTGGAATTGTTTTAGGTCCTTGCATTTCTAAGAAGAGCTAAATCTATCAGTCAGTCATCGCACACTGTGGCTGTTACTGTGTACAATGTTTTCCTGGTTCTGCTCACTTCACTCAGCATCAGTTCACTATATGACCTCTTTTATGTGCTGTGGCATTAAATAAGAAGATAGACATAAAAGCTTGTAAGTTTTTTTCTGCTTCTTCAAGCCTTGAAAGTTTTCCTAGCTTTGAAGATGAAATCCCTACATTTGAGCTGACCCTTTCCTCTATAAATCTCCCTCCTGTGATTAAAAACAAAACAAAACAAAATGAATTCTCATAACTCCCTTTAGTCAAACCTCACCTCTCCAAAATGTGGCATTAGTAATGCCACACTCAACCTGATTAGAGAAAATGGGAGTTTTCACAAATTAGCTCATGTTTTATGTTTATAGGAGCCAATCAAAATCATATTTGAATTTTTTCTATTTATTTCATGCTTTTATGAAAATATAATTATTATAAAGTACAGCAACAAAGCCTACCAAAAACTGTTAGCCCCAAATGGTGACTGAATAATTTCCAAAATGATTTTCCCTTGTTGAATCACTCTAGTCCAAGGCACAATATCAAAATTGGGGATATATTTAATGGTGCTGATTAAATCAAAAGTTAATTTCATAATGAATGAAGCAGGCTTGGTCAAAGCAACTTATAATTAGCCTCAGTGTAGCTGATATGCATTCCCACTCATTAGCAGAAGCTGTGGAGGGGTCCACAGATGTTGAACAAAACATGATGCCTGACTGTTTATCTAAAATGTTGATTTGTTTTGCTGATTTTTAACAATATTTTTTCTTTTTTTAAAGTTATTTCTTTCCTATAAGACTCTGTGAAAGGGAGAGTGGAGACAAAGGGAGAGAAATATAAACTATGTTAAAATAAAATGCATCAGTAAGAACATTTTAAAAATAAAAAATAAACCTAAAATAAATTCCGTATAGGTGATATATAATTTTCCCTCACAAAATGGTCTTTACCATTTAATTTTGTTCATTTATTAAATGTCAAGGTTTTTATCTATGTTGTAAAGCTGGTAATTATAAGCACATCCTTGCAGGATAAGTTAATGGAAGATCCCAGGAGAAATCTCAAGGATTTCAACATTAAAGAATTAAAAATCTATCAGTTTCCACTGAAACATGCTTCCTCTTAGACGATGGATGGAGGGCTGAACATATAGGTCTCAGTAACCTTGACAGTTAACTCATTGCAGATTATACAGGTGGACTCGAAGAACCAATCATAAAATTGGGGACCGGACACAGTGTCAGTCAGCGATAGCTGAGAGAGGATTGTGCCTGTATCACAAAAAGATCAAAGAAAGAAAAAATGACCCATATGTACAAAATTATTTATTGAAGCTCTTTTTTTGTGTGTGTGGTGATGGTGGTAGTGGCAAAAAAATGAAAACCAAAGGGATACCTATAAATTAGGGAATGGCTAACTAATTATAGTATATGAATGTGATAAAATATTATAATGTCATAAGAAATGATAAAGGATATGGCTTCAGAAAAAAACCTGGAGAAATACATATGAACCGATGCAAAGTGAAAGGAACTTAATAGATAGAAAATCTTACATAATACTAACAATGCTGTAAAAAAAAAGACAACTTTGAAAAACTTAAGAACTCTGATCCACACAATGAACAATCATGATACCAGAGAACTGATGATGAAGGATATCCCCAACTGCCTCCTCATGAAGGAAGGTGATAGACTAAGCATGTAGAATAGGAAATACATTTTTTGGACATGATTTGTGAGGGAATTTCTTTTGTGTGATTGTGTATATTTGTTCACGAGTTATTTTGTTTGTTTTTAATTCTCCATCCTCCACCCCTATCCCAATATGTAACATGAAAGGAAAGAAAGTAGGTGCTTTTTAGTTGAAAAAGTATGATTAAAACAATAGCAACAACCACATCAATATTATCTTGCATTGGGATATAAAAGGCTTCTACCATCCTTTCTCTTTCCCTCTCCCCCTCTCCCATCCTGCTCCAATGTGCTCAATTAAGAAGTTGGTTGACAACTGGTTCCTTGTTATAGTTGTTGAAGTTTTGACTGTTTCCAGCTCAAAACAGGATATTGTGTATTTCTTTAGAAAGAAAAATTAAAAGAGAATTCAAGCAGTCACAAAAGGAAGGGTAATAAAGGAGAGTTTCCCATTAAGCCTATGCTTTTCAAGAGGCAAGTGCAAAAAAGAGTTAAGGGTCATGAAAGAGAATGTAGTCTTCCAGCCCAGTCATGGCTAGATTTTGTTCTCCTAAAAAAGAATTGCCTTATTACATACACTCTTCTGCATGATCTTCCATTAACTTATCACAGTCAGCTACCTGATAAAATAAGTCTGATCTCACTGTGAGAAGGGGAAAATTCACATTGAATTACAGATTTGTACAGCTTTAAGGATATGTAAAGAGTGATCATCTTGTCCATCTCCCTCATTTTACATTGAGCCTCAGCCACTTTAAGGAAAAACCAAGTCTAGGAGCCAAATCTCTGGTCTCCCCCGTTAGGGCTCTCACCAGTGTACTGTGGTGTCTCATCTGTTGGAAGATGAACGCCCTTTCCTTAATCTTTTCTCCGGAAACTGTCATCCTAGTAATGTCAACTAAATATGCTTTCCAGTGGAGTTTCATAACCATAGAGAGGTTTGTTTTTAGCTTAATGGATTAGTCAAAGAATCCAAATGCCAAGGTAAAAGATGCCAGAGAAACATGGCACATAGACAGATAGATATTACAGTAATAGCAATACTTGGACTGAATATTTGTGCTCCTTTAAAATGGCAAGGACATAAACCAGTGAACCTCAAAATGTTCAGAATTTTGATTCAAATAAATATCTCAAAGATCCAAGTTCAGAATCAGGGCTAAAGTGTTTGGGATCTTTCTTATTTTATCTGAAATGATGGCTATCCCTAAAATAAAATCCTTGTAAACATTCCCAGTTCCATCTCATCATTGTTTTTTTAATCCTTCACTGTGTCCGACCATCCCCTCAAACTATCATCCTCTATCTTCCCTTTCATAGCCAAACCCCTATTTAAAAAAGAGGAAGAAACAACAGCTGTCTTCACTCTTTGCCTCCACTTCTTTTTCTACCATTCACTCTTTAAGCTGCTGCAATCTGGATTTCACTGTCATCATTCAACTGAAACTCTTCCCTCGCCAATTACCAGTGATCTCTCAATTTGCTAATTAATCCTTTGGTCTTTTCCGAGTTTTCATTCCGTACCTTTCTGGGGCATTTGACGTTGCTGACCACCCCCTTCTCCAGGATAGTCTCTTCTCTGGGTTTTCATGACACTGTCCTCTCTGGCTTCTCTTCCTTTCTGTCCGTCTGCTCATTTTTAATCTCCTTTGCTCATCCACCACCAATACACCATCTATTAAATATAATAGCCCACAGATTTTTTAGCCTGGGCCCTTTTCGAGTTGCATTGCACGTTTTTTCTCAGTGATTTCATCAGGTTCCATGGCATCAATTGTTAGAAAGCACTGAGTTCAAATCTAATTTTAGACATTTATTACCTGTGTGACCTTGAGTAAGTGACTTAACCACTCTATGACTCAGTTTTCTCACCTGTAAAATAGGGATAATAATAGGACCTATCTCCTAGGGATTTTGTAAGAATAGAATGAAATAATCTTTGGAAAGAACTTTGTAAACATACATAAATGCTAGCTATTGTTATCCCTATGCAGATGACTTATAAATCTATTTATCCAGCCCTAGTGGATCTATGGAGTTCTAATACTGCTTCATTACTCATTAGATATTTCAAATGGGCTATCCTACCGAAATGCTTAACTAAACGTGTCCAAGACAGAACTCATTAGCTTTCCAAAAGACGCTGTGACATTTTTCCTCTCCTGTTCTCTTCTATTTCCATGCAGCGTCATTCAGCATCTCTTGCCCAGACTTTTGCAAAAGCTACTTTCATTATTCCCCTTGCCTCATGTCTTCTCCTGTCCCATCCATCATCCCCATAGCTGCCAAAGTAACAGTCCTAGAAGACGCATCTGGGCATATCATTCCTCCACTCAACAAACTCCAGTGGCTCCCCATTATCTCTAATATAAACTACAAATTCCTCCATTTGGCGTTTAAAGCCCTCTGTTGTCTGATTCCAGCCTGCCTTTCCAGGCCTATTAGAACATTATCCCTCCTCACAGACTCCACATAATAGACAAACTGAAATAATTACCTGTTCCCAATATACAAGGCTCCATTCCCCATCCCCATGCATTTATATATTTTTCCAGGCTGCCTCTTAAGCCTGGAGTGCACTTGTTCTTCTCCTCTGCCTCTTAGAATCCCTGTATTCTTTCAAAGTATTTTTCAAAGTTCAGCTTAAGTTCCATGTCTTACATGTTGTCCCAGTAGCTGGCTCCCCAATACTATGCCAAAATAGAGGACTGAGCCTGGGGACAGGAAGAGCTGAGTGCAAATCCAGCCTGAGACACTTACTAGCTGAGTGACTCTGGGCAAGTCATTTAACTGTTTGCCTCCGTTTCCTCATCTGTAAAATGGAAATAATTCTATCACTTATCTCCTAGAGTTTTGTCCAGATCAAAAGAGATTGCGATTGCAAAGCCCTTAGCACAATGCCTACTACACAGTAAAGACTATATAATATTATATATAAAGACTATATACTGTTATTATTATCGATATATATACACAAGTATAATATATATGTGAGTGTGTGTATACACATATATAATTATGTATATGTATGTACATATATATGTATATATGTGTGTATATATGTATTTGTGTGTGTGTATAACTTATACATGTATGTACTGTTTCTTCCCAATAAGATACAAGCTTCTTGCAAACAATTTCCACTTTGGTTTTGTCTCCAAACCCAGAACCTAGTAAAATGCCTGGCACAAAATAGGCTATTTTCATTCAAAATGTTCCTTCCAAATTTTTCCCCAAAGATCCCACTGTGTCAAGTTCTTCCCTTGGGATGTTATTTAGTAACCTTTGACCAAAAGCAATACAAGTTTGCCCCATATCGGAGTCCACGCCTAAATGAATAATTGGTGAATAGCCCCAGTCTTGTGGATAGGTCTTCAAGTCTGGGTTGAGTATGCCTTTCCAGAATATTCACTTTACAAGTTTCACATCTGAGTTAAGTCCTCCCATGAAAAGGAAATGAGTAAAGCTATGAAACAAGATTTCAAGCAAGATAAAGCCCCAGAGTATAGAATTACAGTGGAGGACCGACCACCCAGAAGTTACAATACAAGGAGCCATACAACCAGCAGTTCATTCATGGAAAGATGTTTGGCACTTGGATTAGATCTTTTGTGTCTGCTGAAATGTGCTGTCAGTTCATTGCCAGCACTAAGCTGACGTATTGATGACTAGGAGCCCTTTCAAAGTTTGAAGGGAAGGGGAGTGGTGGGGTGGGGGAGGGGCAGCCATCTATTATTGCCCTAAGCAATTTTTTTTCTTTGTGTAGCTTTACTTCAATAAAACACCACTCAGAATATTCTGAAATTGCTGTTTAGAAATACCCAGAAAAACGGGACATTTTCTCTGAGACTTTCTCATCTCCCGGGAAGCACAGTTGGTTGGTCTTCAAGAAGACATATTGTTTTGCTTTGCTCTTCCTATTTTTAATGGTATTTTCTTTTCCCTTCTACTTCTCTGTAATGATACAAGATATAGAGGCACAGAGTGGAATGAATACTGGACCTAGGGATCAGGAAATCTGAGTTTGAAGCTCAGCTCTGTCACTTCCTGACTACTGATGTGCCCTTGCACGAGTCATTCAGTTTCTGTGAGCCATAGTTTATACATCTTCAGTGACGGCTTATCCACTTACTTGCTCTACTTACCTTAAGGGGTTGTTGTGAGGAAAGGTGCTTAGCAAAATGCTAGACGAAGGTAAGATATTATTAATTAAGATTTCTAAAATTCTTACATTTATAGAATTTTGTTTTAAAAATCTAATAGTGGTAGTATAAAAGTAAGAAAACAGAAAAATAATTATTTTTAAGTCTGCCCCTCTCCCCCTTATGCCTAGAAATGCATGTTCTTAATACAAAAAAAAGAAAATAGAGAACATTTTTAGAATCCTAGTATATAATTCCATTTGCTAGGTATAGCAGAGTGTCTGGCACATAATAGGCACTTGATAAATGCTAATTGTTTTATTTTTTGTTATGGAAGGGAGATGAATTGGTTGGCATGAGGAGCCAATCTCTGGGCTCTACTGTGTAGTATCATGAATTTTTCAGTTTCTACTTATTTCACATTTTGCCTATTTTGGAAGATCTCTATATTTATTTCTAGGAAGTCTGAGAATAGTCAAGCTGTCAATTATTCAAATTTCATCATATTCCCTCTTCTCTATAAAAACCAGGACATCTAATGTGTGAATATGTGTGTGTGCATGTAGGATAACCATACAGAAATGCTCCTTCCACCAATAATCACAACCCCTCAAGAGTCTTTTTCCAAAAGAAAAACAAAAGCAAACAAATTGCCATTCAGCATCCAACCATGGTCCTGTTTTCTTCCTTGAAGTTAGTTGTGTGGGTCTTTGCATGGCCCCTAGTCCATCCCTAAGTCAGCATCCAAAGCCTCACCACCCCGATAGGACTCCCTAGGGCTTGCAATCTGCTGCCTTAGATTTTTCAACTTGACACAGGGTGATATCCTAGTGGCACTTTGGATGATGAGTTAAAGAGAGGGAAGGAAATTAGGACAGGGAGGGAGAGGGAAGAAGAGAGATGAAAGTGAGGAGAGGCAGAGCTTTTGGTTAACTGATGAAATTAAAGGTATGGCTTTTTCAAAGTATATACAAGTAAAATGATTTCAATTTTCTCAAATAATGTCAATTTCATCTCAATTTTCAACATTTTCCAAAGATTTGACAGTTACAAAGGGCGGTGGTGACTAGTGCTAAAGGGCTAGTTTCCTTTTGAAATACCTTATATTTTCAAATAAATTATTTAAGGAAATCCAATCAATAGATGCTCATGGGAAGAGAATCAAGGACTTGTAGTAGCAGGGAATTGGAAACACCAAATTTTATAAACCTTTGTGTAATAGACAGTGCTCCCGTCCTCATGCCCTCAGTGCAAAGGGGCATTTTTAGCCTCATGTGCTATGCAGTGATTGGTGAAATAGCTTCACCTAGTCTGAAAGAGTTCAATATGCTGGGGTATCATTGGGAAACAAAGAATGCATACTGAAAGAAAACATAACGCCTATGTTGGATCATCTAAATACCATGTGCAGGTGTATGTAACACAGTTAAAAAATAAAAATACATGCACTTGAGCATTTATAACAAAGTTTTCATAAATTTCTGTTCCAATGACCTGTGGCACACTTTTCAAACTTAGATAATTTGGATCTTATGTCCAGACTTTCTTTCATGTGTTCTAATAGCTGCCCAAATCCACAAAAACTGTAACAGCATGTTCTTGGCAGGACACTAAAGGACCATACAGGGGGAAAATATACTGGAGATGAAACTTGCTTGATATCTCGAGTATTAGATTAACCACGTTAAATCTTTCTTAACATATATCTCATAGGTCATGTTTTTCATATTCCTCAAATAATATGTAAGCTTTCCCATGAAAGTATTTTCTCCTTGGCTGACTCTTGTCTAAGGAAATTCTCTGGGCTTGTATAAAGATGAGAATAAGGTATTCAATGGTCATACAAACTATTTGCTGCTGCATAATTGCAAAAAACTTTGGTCTCAAAATTATTCAAACTTTTTTATTGTTTTGACAAAGCATCATCTTTGTCATGATTACCTTTTGACCATTTCTCATAAATCATACTCATAGAACATTTTTATTTCATTTATCTGTTCACTGAAAAAACATATCATAGGCATTATGGGACCAGCGCTGTTAGATATTATGAGAAAGATAAGAATTTAATTCAATTCAAAACCCATTTATTAAATGGTTTATCTGTGCCAATCATTGTGCTTGGTACCAAGAGTCAAAGACAAAACAAATTTTGAAAAATAGTTCTTGCCCTCAATGAGTTTATTGTCTGTTGAGGGTTAATAACAAAGATAAGTCTGGACCTATGATTTCACTGGAATTCCCAGTAATGAAGAAGATCCAAAGAAGCTTGGCCTTAGAGACTTATCTAGAGGGTTGAGAGACTAGATGATATGCCCAGAGTCCCACAACTGCTAGAAGTCAAAGAGGATTTGAACACATGACTTTCTGACAGAGGCTGGCTCTCTTTCCACTAATTCAAATGATCTATTCCACTGTATAATCAATACAAAACATATCTGGAGTTAGTTCAAAAGGAATTTGGGGGGGAATGGGGTAGGAGGAGGAAAAGCACTAGCAAGGGGAGATAGCAGGAAAGACTTTGAACATGGGCCTTGTATAGAAGTCAGCACATGGATTGAGCTTTGAAGGAAGCTACAGATTCCAAGAGGTAGAGGTGAGGTCAAGTTCCTCCAGGAATGAGGAATGTGACACAACCTGGGGAAAAGTGTGGGCGTAAGGGATGAAATATTGTCTATGGCAAATGGAAAGTAGACCACTTTGGTTGGAACAGAAAGCACATGTGTAGTAAGCCTAAAAGCCTAGGTTGAAGGCAGCTTGTGAAGGGTTTGATTACAAAATCGGAATTTGTGTTTCATCCCAGAAGGAATAGGAACTCACTAAATCTTCTTGAACATGGTAGTGAGATGATTATGATGGTATGTTAGGAATATCAATTTGGGAACTATCTGGAGGATGGAATGGAGAGGGGAGGGACTTGAGACAGAAAAAAAGGCTGAAGATTCCTGCCTTCACACAGCTTGGCTACATGTATAAAGTTAACTTACATACAAGGCACCATAAGTGCCACAAGTCTGTAAATAGGGCAAATTCCTATTAGTCTCCAAGTAAAGAATGATCACTTCTGACTGGCCAGATCAGGGGAGGCATCATAGAGGAGGATGCATCTGAGCTACATCCTTCAAGTATGGCAGAATGTGAATAAATGGAAATGGGAGGTTTTTTTGGTAAACTGGTACCTACCATCGGGACAGTGATATCCAAGATTCGTAAAGATGAGAAAGCCTGAAACATGATAGGAAGAATAAATATTAATCCTCTCCCAAAGTTATCCATTAACCATATCAGAGATCCATTTTCTTCCTGGTTAAAAAATCTAGCAGAAATTCAGAAACACATAATTCAGATGTCAAATTGACAACACATCATTTTGCAGTCACTATCACTCTCTCATAGTTGGTATAATTGGTGAAAGGAGGGTATGTGTGTATGTGTACATGCTGTGTTGTGTGTGTGTGTGTGTGTGTGTGTGTGTGTGTGTGTGCTAGGACCCAAGCCACTACACTTCCCCCATAAACATTCTTTTTTCAGATCAGAGCTCAGTGCCCAGCCAAGGTTTCTCTCCCTCTGCATTTGGCCTGTCAATGCCAGAATAATATTCTCCTGAAGTCACTCTCAGAAAAATACTGTTGAACTCTAAACATTCAGTGCACATTCTCCATTCCTAGGCACTGATTGAATGGTCCTTCTTATGCAAAATATACCCACAATCCTCTTCTCTCTCTCCACACACCAACTCAGTCCCTCTGAATATAAACATTAGGCCTTAGATCCCAGTCATTCCTTCAACACAATGGTGCCTTCTCACAATCAAACACAAGCAGTGGCATAATACTCAGACACTCTTGTATTTCTCTAGGGAATAGAAAACCACCTGTTTCCCAGTATTCTGAGGTATGCCACATATAAACAGTTGATAGTTGCTTCTCCTTACCCTGTTAGCCCACACAGTGACTCCACTTCCGTAAGCAGGTAATCTAGTTTAGCTGGTGTACTGGGGACATGTAAGAAGGAGTTACTGAGAAACAACAATGGAAGGGAAGTTTTTATTCACACCACAGAAGGCTATCTACAAAATCATATCAACCCTACTCCCAACCTACAATAAGCATGCTTTCAAACACACACACACACACACACACACACACACACACACACACACACATACCCTCCATTCTTAGCATTAAATGCCAGTTGAAGAAGGATAGAATGATTTCACAGGCTATTGGATGGGATGCCACAGCAGGTTTTTGAGGAAAAGAATGACATGGTCAAAGATATTCCTTGGAAACACTAATCTGTGAAGTATAATTTCTTTTCCTTTCTTTAGGTTAGGTTTCTTCCTTTCTTAAAATTCTACTTTTAGGCAAATATGCATTATTTCTTGAAATAAGTAGTTGAAATGATGTTCTAAAAAAGTTAAGTATTTGTTTATAAACTCAAATGACACCATTTAAAATTAATTTTGTCCATCCATCCCTTTAGGACTGACATAGAACCAAATGTAAGGATCAGTAAACTGAGTTCCCCTAGTGTTCCCTATGCAGAGCTTGTGAAGAAAAGGATCCCAGCAACAACAATATTGTCTCTTATTAAAAGTATTAGAGATCTAAGACCAAACCAGGCATTGGCTTATCTACCCCAACCCTACCTTGAAACAAACTATCCTTTTCCAGTTAAAATGCCCAATGGATAAAATATTAATTTGCTTGTTTTCATGCTTGCACAAGGTAAGATTGTTTTGGATTAATCTCTTCCCTCTTTCCAAATAGAAAATGCAAAATGAGATGTCCCTGAAACTGAGAGACCAACTTCCTATGTGTTTTTTCTCTGACTAGGGTATTCAATTCTTGAAACTAACAGTAAAATTTTATTGTCATATCTTTTTAAAAAATTATATTACTTTAGATGAAAAAAGGAAATATCATTTACCTTACTCAAGCTGAACCTAAAGATTATTCATGACAGCCACTGTACCATTTCTATTTCCTCACTACCAGAACTATATCTAGTCTTTATATGAAGACAAGTACCCATTTTACTTCTGGCCACTCAAAATCTATGAGGAAGTTAGAGGACAATACAAACTACTTTTCCATACCATCCTGCTGGTAGCCCCCACCTTTTGTAAATACAAGGAAAAAAAATCTTATGTAGTTATAAGCATAATCAATTATAATCAGGGCAAAATAATAATTTTCTTCCTTCTCTATTATCTATATCATACCTTCAGTACTATGTAAGGAAATGCAATTTAATGCCTTTAATCAATTAAAGGCATTTAATAAAGTGCTGTGGAAGCACAGATTAAAAGTTAATTGGAAATGGAATAATCTAATCCTAAAGAATGAATGGGTCAAAGAACCATTCATAGAAACAATCAATAATTTTATGAAAGAGAATGACAACAATAAGATGACACCAAAATGTATGGATCCAGCCAAAGCAGTTCTTAGGGGAAAATGTGTATCTCAAAACAGAGAAAGAGTAGATCAATGAATAGAGCATTCAACTAAAAAAAACTAGAAAAAGAACAAATTAAAAATCCCCGATTAAATATGAAATTGAAAATCCTGAAATTGAAGGAAAGATTAATAAACTTGAAAGTAAGAAAACCATTGAACTAATAGATAAAAGTAGAGTCTGGTTTTCTAAAAAAAAAAAACAACAATAAAATAGATAAACTCTGGGTTAATTTGATTTAAAAAAAAGAAAGAAGAAAACCAAATTACCAGTATTAAAAATGAAAAAAGTGAATTCACCACCAAAGAAGAGGAAATTGAAGCAATTATTAGGAGCTATTTTGCCCAATTATATGCTCCTAAATCTAACATTCTAAGCAAAATGGGTGAATATTTGTAAAAATATAAATTGCCTAGATTAACAGAAAAAGGAAATAAAATACTTAAATAACCCTATCTTAGAAAAGAAAATTGAACAAGTAATTAATGAGCTCCCTAAGGAAAAAAAGCCCCAAATGTGATGAATTCACAACTGATTTCTATCAAACTTTTAAAGAACAATTAATTCCAATACAATATAAACTATTAAGGAAAACAGACAAACAAATAGTTCTTCCAAATTCCTTTGATGACACAAATATCATGCTAATACACAAACCAAGAAGAGCAAAAACAGAGAAAGAAAATTATAGACACATTTCCCTAGTAAAAATTTTTAAAAATACTATCAAAGAGATTACAGCAATATATCACAAAGATAGTGCATTATGACCCGGTGGGATTTAGACCAGGAGAACAGAGCTGGTGCAACATTAGGAAAACTAACAGCATAATTGACCAAATCTATAACAAAAGAACAAAAATAATATGATTACCTCAATAGATGCAAACCAAAAAGCTTTTGATGAAATATAACATTCCTCTCTATTAAAGCACTGGAAAACATAGGAATAAATGGAGTTTTTCTTAAAATAAGAAGTATATCTATCCAAAACCATCAGCAACCATTACCTCTAATGGGGATAAGCTAGAAGCCTTCTCAATAAAATGAGGGGTGAAGGATGCCCATTATTGCCATATTATTCAATATTGTACTAGAAATATTAGCTTTAGCAATAAGTGAAGAAAAAGAAATTGAAAGAATTAGAATAGGCAAAGAAGAAACAAAGCTATCACCCGTTGCATATGATATGATTATACACTTAGAGAACACTACTAAATCAAGTAAAACATCAACTAAAAATTTTAATTGAAATAATTAACAACTTCAGCAAAGTTGCAGGACATAAAACTCATATAAATCATCAGCATTTCTATATAGTACCAACAAAACTTAATAGAAAATGATAGAAAGAAAAAATATTTTCAAAATAACTCCAGATAATATAAAGTACTTGGGAGTCTAACTGCTAAGACAAATCCAGGAAGCATATGAACACAATTACAAAACACTTCTTACACAAATAAAGTCACATCTAAACAACTGGAAAAACATTACCTCTGGGTAGTCTGAGCCAATATAATAAAAATGACATTTCTACCTAATTTATTTCTACCTACTTATTCATTACCATACCTATCACAGTACCAAATAATTATTTTAAATAGAAAAAAATAACAAAATACATCTGGAAGAACAAAAGGTCAAGGATACCAAAGAAATCAATGAAAAAATGTTAAGGAAGGTGGCTTAGCCATACCAGATCTCAAACTATATTACAAAGAGGTGATCATCAAAACAACCTGGTACTGGTTAAGAAATAGAGTGGTGGATCACAGGAATAGATTAGGCACACAATTCAGAGTAGTAAATGACCATAGTAATATGGTGTTTGGTAAATTGAAAATTCAAGTGTATGGGTCAAGAGCTCACTATTTGACAAAAAGTGTTAAGAAAACTGAAAAGCAGTTTGACAGAAACTAGATATAGATCAATATTTCAAACTGTATACCAAGATAATGTCAAAGTAGGTACATGATTTAGACATAAATGGTGATACCATGAGCAAATTAAGGGAGCGCTAAACAGTTTATCTGTATTAACTATGAATAAGGGAAGAATTTATAACCAAACAAGAGATAGAGAACATCACAGGATATAAAATGGATAATTTTGATTACATAATTTTTTTTTAAAAAAAGATTTTACACAAACAAAACCAATTCAGCCAAGATTAGAAGGCAGAAAACTGGCAGAAAATTTGACAGCAAATTGCTGAGATCTCAAATATATAGAAAACTGAACAAAATTGATAAGAATACAAGTCATTTCTCAATTGATAAATGGTAAAAGGATATGAACAGGCAGTTTTCAGCTGTAGAAATCAAAGGTATCTATAGTTAAAGGAAAAAATGCTCTGAACCACTACTGATGAGAGACATTCAAATTAAAACCTATCATCTCACACATATCACATTAGCTAATATGACAGAAAGGAAAATGGCAAATACTGGAGGGGATGTGGGAAAAATTTGGAAATTAATACACTCTTGGTGGAGTTGTGATCTGATCAATCATTCTAGAGAGCAATTTGGAACTATGCCCCAAAGACTGTAAAACTGTGCATACCTTTGACCCAGCAATACCACTATTAGGTCTCTATCCCAAAGAGATTGAAAAAGGGAAAAGTACTTAAATGTACAAAAGTATTTATAGCAGCTCTTCTTGTAGTTGCTAAGAATTGGAAGAAAGGATGCCTATCAATTGAAGACTGGCTGAACAAGTTGTGGTATATAATTGTGATGGAATACCATTGTGCCATAAGAAGTGATGAGCAGGATTCTTTCAGAAAAAAACCTGGGAAGACTTACATGTACAAAGTGAAATGAGCAGAACCAGGAGAATATTGTACACAGTAACAGCAATATTGTATGATGATCAACTGTGAATGACACAGATCCTTAGTAATATAATTATCTAAGACAATTCTGAAGAACTCATGATGAAAAATAGTATCCACTTCCAGATAAAGAACTGGTAGAGTCTGAATGCAGATTGAAACACTGTTTGTTTGTTTTTATTTTTCTCGTTTTTTCCTGTGTTTTTTATAGTATGAATAACATGGAAATATGTTTTGCATGACTGCACATAGATACCCTATATCAAACTTCTTACCTTCTCAATGAGTGGTGAGGGGAGAAAAGAAGGAGAGAACTTAGAACATAAAATTAAAAAAAAGAAAACATTAGATGTTTTTACATGTAATTGGAAAAAAATTTAAAAGACAAATACCTCAATCCTCTTATTAAGTTCAGTCTTTAAAAAGACTTTCCTAGTATTTAGTATTACAAAATTTTCCCTCATTGTGTCAAGTCCATTCACAAAAACATCTAATAGCATAGTTTTAGATGCATTTCACTTGAATTTAAGACCTAGGTTAGAATCCTCCCTCATGTATTCCTCTAAGCTCTTTAAGCCTCAGTTTCCAAATCTGTTAATAATAGGGGTTAACAATGTCTACATATAATGCAGAAACGATGCATGTGAAATATTAGAATTCTTACTAGTTGTTGGGAGGCAAGATGGTGAATACTAACTCCGGAATCAGAGATTTGAATCCCAGACTGTTACTGATTACTTACTGCTTATGTACCCTTGGTTGATTAGCTTGCCTTCCTTGTTCCTGTTTCATCTATAAAATGAAGGGGTTAGTCTCTAAATTCTTTCTCATACCTATTCTCCCTCTAAATTAATGATTCATCTTCATGCTCAAAACCATAAAGGATAAATTGCTAAGAAATGCCCAATGTTCAGATTTAGATGAAGGAGAGGGATATTTTGTGTCGGTAGATGTCTTTGATCATAGTTATAGATCTGATAATCCCCATATAAGGTAAGTTGTGAACAAATGAAGATTTGGGTCATTGGCACAGCCTATCTTTCTTGGCACTCAATCTTGGATAGTCTGATAAAAATGGGGGTGGAGTGTGGGGGAAGGTGAGGGAGGCAATAGGCTTCAGAACATCTGCTGGGAACCAAGTCATGATGTGATTGCTGATTCAAAGTGCTAGCAACAGACTCATTGCCTGGAGCCATAAGTAAGAAAATGTTTTGCAAGAGCTTACTGAGGCCAAAGTGGAGCCCACAAGTTCTGACAAGGGACCTGCCACAGATTAGAAAACACCTCGGGAACATCAGTGCCTTCTAATTTTTTATCTAAATTCCATAGCTCTGTAAATCTTCTAATCATTGAAGATGCCTGGAGGTGATTGCCAAAGTCCATCACCACCATCCCTCCATGCAGTGCTAGCCATTCTGGAGAGGTGGTGGCTCATTGTCCTCATTTTAAAAGTCCTTATGGAAGGTGTTTGTAACACACGCTTTTAGCACATACTTGTAAAGTATTAGAATTTGAAGTGCCCTTAGAGGTCAACTAGTTTCACTCTGTGGTTTTACAAATGAAAAAATAAGAGCCAGAAAAGGAAGGTGATTTGCTCAAGGCTCTATAGGTAGATATTCATTGATAGAGTAGAGACTAGAATCCAAGTCTACGGTTTCCTATGGTCTCTCCTCCAAAGAACGCTACCTTGAATGTGAAAACGGTAAATGAAAACATACATTTTAAATGCATGTGAGAGAAGCAGAGCCAAAATGATAGAGCAAAGACAGGAATTTTCCTGAATACTCTCAACATTCCCCTTCAAACAAGTTTAAAATACCCCCCCAAATCATATTCTAGAGTGGCAAAGGCAACAAAAGTTTGGGGTGAGAGTTTTCTAGCCCAAGACAATGTAAGAGGTCAACAGAAAAGGTGTGTCACATGGGGTGGGAGGGTGTGGGGGTGGGGGGATGAGGGTTGGAGTGGTCAAGTCCAGAGTGCAGCACAGACTACATTACCAACAGGAAGACTTAGAGGCAGATGCAACAGTTGCAGGAGCAGCTTTGGGAGCTCTAAGTCTACAGGTGGTAAAGGGATCAGACAATCAGAAAAAGATTACAAGGAACCCTTTGCTGATACTGAGTTGAGGAATCTTTTATATTGTTCATATGTAGTTCTAAGGTGAAGAACACTAGAGCTTGCAGGTATAGGGTAGCAGGGTCCCTGGTAATAGTTCTAGAGCCAAGAAGAGATTTTTTTTGTGGATACTCACATGGAAGTAAGTGCCATAGTCTCAGTTCCAAGGTAGAAAGGAGCACTAGAGCTTATAGCTATAGGGTAGCAGACACCATGGTCACAGTCCCAGGGCCAAGAAGAGATCTAGCAACTGTGGCTAGAGTGGAACAATGTCCCTAACTTTATAAAAAGAAGACTATAGGCAAGGAGAGAAGTGATCACAGCTTTCTTTAGATCATATCACTTTAGAAGCACCAAAAACTTACAAACCTCCAAAACTAGTTCTGAAAACAGCAACACAAAAAATCTCAGGCTTTGAGCAGTGCCTCCTCCATCCAGGGAGCAAACTCCAACTTTAACATAAAGTTAAAAGTCAAGAAATAGGTTGGGAAAATGAATCAACAATAAAAAAGAATCTGACCATAAAAAAAGTTAATCTGGTGACAGGGAAGATCAAGACACAAACTTGAAAGACAATGAGGTCAAAACAGCTACAATCAAAGCTGCAAAGGAAAAAAAAGTGTGAATTGGATACAAATTCATCAAGAATTCCAGGAAGAGCTGAAAAGGGATTTTACAAATCAAATAAGAGAGTAGAGGGAAAATTGGGAAACAAAATGAGATCGATACAAGAAAATTATGAAAATAGTATCAACAACTTGGTAAGAGAGGCCCAAAAAATACCAATAAGAAAATAATAACTTAAAAAACCAGAATTAACTAAATGGAAAAATGTATAACAGCTCATTAAAGAAAATAATTCATTAAAAATTAGAATCAGGCAAGTGAAAGCTATTAACTCACACCAAGAAATAATTAGACAATGTCAAAAGAATGAAAAAAATAGAAGAAAATGTGAAATGTTATTGGAAAAACAACCAATCTGAAAAATAGATCAAAGAGAAATAATTTAAGAAGTATTGGACTACCTGAAAGTCATGATAAAAAAGAACCTAGAAATCATATTTCAAGAAATTATCAAGGAAAACTGCCCTAATGTCCTCGAAGTCAAGGGTCAAATAGAAATTGAAAGAATCCACTGATCACCTCCTGAAAGAGATCCCCAAATAAAAACTCCCAGAGATATTGTAGTCAAATTCAATAATTTTCAGTTCAAAGAGAAAATACTTCAATCAACCAGAAAGAAACAATTCAAATATCATGGAGCCATAGTCACAATCATCAAGATTTAGCCGTTCCACATTAAAGGATTGAAGGGCTTGGAAGTGGATATTCTAGAAGGCGAAGGAGCTAGGATCATAATCAAGAAAACCCTGACCAGAAAACTGAGTATAATGCTTCAAGGGAAAAAATGGATATTTAATGAAATATAGGACTTTCAAGCATTCCTGAAGAAAAGACCATACCTGATTAGAAAATTTACATTGATACAAGTACCAAAAATGAAAAGCATGAATGCATCACTAGAAGATGAAATTAAAACATGCAAAGTGAAGTGAGCAGAACCAGGAGATCATTGTATACAGTAACAACAATATTGAACAATGATCCATTATGAATGACTCCACTATTCTGATCAATACAATGATCCAAGATGGTTCTAAAGTGCTTATGGTGAAAAATATTATCCACCTCCAGAGAAAGAACTGACGGAGTCTCAATGCAGATAAAATTATACTTATTTTTTTATTTTTCTTGTTTCTTTTCTTTCTTTTTTTAATATGTGTTTTCTTTTGCAACATGGGTAGCATGGAAACAGCAGCTAGATGGGACAGTGAATAGACCTCTGGGCTTGGAGTTACAAAGACCTGAGTCCAAATCCAGACTCATGACACTTACTAGCTGTGTGAACCTGGGTAATTCACTTAACCTTTTTGCCTCAGAATGAATTTATAAAATGATCTGGAGAAGGAAGTAGGGAACCATTCTATTATCTTTACCTAGAAAACCCTAAATGGAGTCACAAAGACTTAGACATGACTGAGGTGACTGAATAACACACACATAATCTATACCAGATTGCTTACCTTGGCAGGAAGTGGGGAGGAGAGACAGAGAGAGGAGTTGAAACTCAAAATTAAAAAAAAATGTTAAACTTTTTTCCATGTAATTGAAAAATAATTAATAAAATTGGGGGGAAATGCATATGAGAGAGTTGGGGAGAAATGGTCCAGCACCATATGTGTATATGGACTCTGAAAATCACTTTAAATTCTAAAAATTAAATTTAAATTTTTTTAATGATTTCTAATATCAATTAACAAGTATTTTCTAAATGCCTACTAGGTGTAGGCACAATGCACACTATTCTCACTGATTATCTTATTTTGTTTTGATTATAACAAGTATAAAATAATCTAGAGAAAGACAGTCAAAGTGATCAAAAAATTATAAATGATTTAAAATCATTATGTAAGATTTACAAAAGAGGAATTTGTTTCCTATTCTGTGCAATGTGAATAGATTATTTCTAAGGCCCCTTCCAACTTTGGCACATAGTTAGAACTAAATTAATGCTTATCGGTTGATTGACCTATGATCTCAAGTATAAATAAAAGCAATGCTTCCATACAATCTATATTCACAATTTCTTTCCCATCACCGAATCAACATAATCTTTGAAAACATTGCCTTTTTTTACAAACATAATTCATTTGACATTTACCCTCCCTCCCCACTCCTGTTTTACCCTCTTCTTTTCTAAAATGTGTTTTTGCCTTCTTGGAATGCTCTTCCAATCCTTTCACACATTTATAGGCTACCGTCTTTCTGGTATACCAAAGAGTCTTTATCAGCAACATTCTTTGTCGTTCCCTATTCCCCTTTCCTTTAAGCAAGACCCTATAAACTCTTTATTCGTAAACTATAGATTATTCACTTTTCTTTTTTCCCACAGCTCTGGCCAACTGGTTCCAAAAGTCTTTTTACTGTGGTGCATTCAGAGATGAGGTGTTTGCTAGGCCTTCTTCTCACACCCTTTCTCCTTGATGTGAAACTTTATGCTGACTTGAACCAAACCATTTATTATGTAAAACATTCCTCATGACTTCTCTGCTTTGTTCTATTTCTATTTTCTGTAGTCTCTTAAAGATTGTTTTAATATCCTCCCTCCATCAATTTCTCTTTTATGGTTATAGACCTTCTCTAATATTTCTTTGTTAGTGGAATTCCAAGTTCTCTCTTTTTTGTGTTCTTAGCCTTTGTGCTCCACTCCACTATGTTCTTTCTCATGACACTTTTGTAAGGTGCCCTTATTGATTTTTAAACATCTCTCTTTCATAAAGTACTCCCTTCCAACAATTCAACATCAGCCATTAGAATCTGATTCCTGGCTCCCAGTGATTACCATCTCTCTTTATTTCATTGAAATGCAAGGTCTTAAGCTGTAAAACAATTATCCATCAAGCTAGCCTGATCTTGGAGCTAAGATGCCAAATTAGAGGTAACCCAGCTGAACTCTCTCAACATTCTCCTCCAAATAACTTTACAACAACACCTCAAATCAAATTTTGGAGTGACAGCAACAACATAAGGTCAGGGTATGACATTTTTCTTGCCTAAGAAAACTTAGGAGATTGGCAGGGGACATTTGTGATACCAGAGTGAAAGTATCTGAAACCCACACACATGACTGCAGCAATATCAATCATGGCTCCAACAGCAGCTTCAGGAGCTCTCAGTCCAGAGATGGTAAGGAGGTCAGAAACGAATAGAAAAATTTACATTTAAACAGAAGCCTCAAAAGAAGTATTAAAAAATAGAGAAGAAAGAGTCACAAGGAACTCAACAAAGCCAAAAATTCCTGAATAAGAAGATGATACATGCAACTCCTAAGGAGTATATCATAATTAGGGCAGTTTAAAAAGTTTTACATAGACAGAGGGCATAGATGTAAGTAGAATATGTTGAAATGATTTCCCCCAAAAATGAAGGGGTGAGAAATAAGGATGCACTGGGAGAAGGAGAAGGGAGAGGTAGAATGGGGGATTTTTCTCACATAAAGGATGTGCACAAGGAAGCTTTCACAGTGTAAGCAAAAATGCATGATGGGGGAAAAGATCATTATTTTTAACCAGAGATAAAAGATCACACGTAAAATAAAAGGCTATATGGACCACCTAATAGTAGAAATCAGGAGAACTGCCTACCACACCCACTTTTAATGAATGACGTTGAGTTAATTACTTCTTCTCTCTGGATGTCAATTTTATGCTCTGCAGGATACATAGACTTCCAAGATAACTGTCCAGATCTATTCTAGCTCTGACAGCTTATGTCTGCCTGATTTGCCTTAGCACTTTTAATTTATTTCCCTACATACTCATTGAGCAAAGAGATGTTGATCATACTGGCATACAACAATGTCACCTAGCTCACCAGCTTATTTGACAAATGACATTTGAATAGTTTAGAAGAGACAATCATGATGGGCATTATAAAAAACTTTTCTTGATTTAAAAATAACAAACTTAGAGGTGAGGCTGAGCAAAGATGACAGAGAAACAGCAGGAGCTCACCTAAATTTTCCCCCAAACCCTTCCAAACAACTTTAAATAATACCTCAAAACAAATTCTGGAGCAGTAGAACTTACAAAAGGATGGGGATAATTTTCCAGTCCAAGACAATTTAGAAGGTCAGCAGGAAAGGTCTGTTGAAACAGGGTGAGAGTGGTGTGTAGTCCTGTACAGGTTGTGCTCCAGCAAAACAGCTGTAGGAATTGGAAGCAACTGAATCCGTGGTGGCAGTGGTCATTTCTAGACATCTCAGCCCAGGGGATCAGACACCTTGTCAGAAGATTACAGGTATTCCTTTGCTGGCACAAGGAGCAGGACTCTCTCAGTTTCAGGGCAAGGAAGAGCATTAGCACCACAGAGTTTGTGGCCACAGGGAAACTGGGACCCTGATCATAGTTCCAAGGTGGAAAAGATTGCTTGTGGTCATTTACAGACCAGAGCACAGGCCAAGAGAGTAGTAAACACACCTCTCCCTAGATCGTACCACCTTGCAGGTTCTGAAAACTTAGAGGTTCCCAGAATTATCTCTGAAAATAGCTACACAAAAATGTGAAGCTTGGGACAGTGCCCCCTCCAGTCCAGAAGCAGAGCCCCACCTAAGCATACTGTTAAAAGTCCAGAAATAGGCTGGAAAATGAGTAAACATCAGAAAAAGAGTCTGAGTACAGAAAATGACTCATAGAATTGGCTACACAGAAAAGGAGGTTCTAAAACTTCCTGAAGCAAATGATTCCTTAAAAATTAGAATTGGGCAAGTGGAAGCTAATGACTTTAAGAGATATCATAAAACAATAAAACAAAATCAAATAAATGAAGAAATGGAAGAAAATGTTAAATATTTCATTGAAAAAAAAACAACTGACCTGGAAAAATAGAACTAGGAGAGACAATTTAACAATTAATGGACTACCTGAAAACCATGATCAAAAAAAAGAGCCTAGACATCATTTTTCAAGAAATTATCCAGGAAATTCTAGAACCGAGGAGTAAAATAGAAATTGAAAGAATCCACTGATCACCTCCTGAAAGAGATCCCAAAGTGAAAACTCCTATGAATGCTATAGCTAAATTCCAGAGCTCCCAAGTCAAGAAGATATTGCAAGCAGCCAAAAAGAAATAATCCAAATATCATGGAACTACAATCAGGATAACACAAGCTTTAGCAGTTTCTACATAAAAGGACTGGAGGCCTTTGGAATATGATTTTCTAAAAGGCAAAAGAGCTAAGATTACAACCAGGTATCACTTACCCAGCAAGAGTGGGCATAATACTTCAAATGAAAAAATGAATATTCAATGAAATAGAAGATTTTCAGGTATTCCTGATAAAAAAAGAACTGAATAGAAAATATGACTTTCAAATACAAGACTCAAGAGAAGCATAAAAATTTAAACAGGAAAGAAATCATAAGGGATTCAACTGTTTATATTTCTACATGTGAAAATGATACTTGTAACTCCTAAAACTTTCTCATTATTAGGACTTTCTCATTGTTAGAAGGAGTATACATAGACAGAGGTCATGGGTGCGAGTTAAATATGATGGGATGATTATCTAAAAAATAAAATTAAGGGTTGGGAAAGAAGAGTACACCAGAAGAAGGGAAAATGGAGAGGTATAATGGGATAAATTATCTGGCATAAAGGAGGCACAAAAGAACTTTTACAAAGGAAGGGAAGATGGGAAAAATGAGGAAGGCACAGAGCTTGTGAACTTTATTAGGAATTGACTCAAAGAGGAGTTTTTTGGTATAAAAATCTATCTTACCCTACTAGAAAGTAAAAGGGGAGGGGAATTAGAGGGGAGGCTGATAGAAAGTAGGGTGTATTGGGAGAGGTAAAAGTCACAAGCAAAACACTTTTGAGAATGGACAAGATGAAAAGAGGAGCAGGATAAACTGGGAGGGAGACAGAAAGGAAGAAAATACATAGCAATCATAACTGTGAAAAAAATTGCCTCGAATTTCTCTGACAAAGACCTCATTTCCCAAATATATAGAGAACTGAGTCAAATTTATAGACATAAAAAGCACTCCTCAGTTGATAATTGATCAAAGAATATGGGCAGGCAGTTTTCTGACAAAGCAATCAAAGCTAATCATAATTATACGAAAATGCTCTTTTAGTGGTGGCAGATAATTGGAATCAATCGGGTAATGGCTGAACAAGTTGTTATATATGATTGTGAAAGAATACCATTGTGCTATAAGAAATGATGAGGAAGATAATATCAGAATAACGTGGCAAGACTTATATGACTTGATACAAAATGAAATGAGCAGAGCCTGTAGAACATTGTATATGGAACAGCAATATTTTATGAAGATCAACTATGAATGCCTCAGTTATTCTCAGTAACACAATGATCCAAGACAATTCTGAAGGACTTATGATGGAAAAAAGTGCTACCTGTCTCCAGAGAAAGAACTGACGGAGTCAGAATGTATATCTAAGCATACTTCTTCTTTATTTTCTTGGGGTTTTTTGTTTGTTTTCTTTCACAACATGACTAACATGAAAATTTAAAAAAAGACCTCCTTCCCCTTTCCTTTTTGAATAGTCTAACTTTTCTAAAATTCACCCATCACTGCACTATTTTCTTTCCTGTTTACCTTTTTATATTTGAAGATCAAATTTTCCATTGAGCTCTGGTCTTTTCATCAGGAAGGTCTGGAAGTCCCTTATTTCATTGAATGTCTATCTCCTTGCCTGAAAGATTATGTTCAGTTTTACTGGGTAGTTGATCCTTGATTGTAATCCAAACTACTTTGCCTTACATAATATCATGTTCCAAGCCCTCTGATCTTTAATATAGAAACTACCAGGTCCTGTGTAATCCTGAATGTAGTTGTATAATATTTTAATTATTTCTTTCTGGCCGCTTGCAGTATTTTCTCCTTGACTTGATAATTCTGTAATTTGGCTACAATATTCCTTGGTGTTTTCAATTTGAGATCTCTTTCAGGAGGTGATTGGTGGATTCTTTCTTTCTTCAAATCCTTGATATGGTAGATTCTTTCGATGACTGTTTTACCCTCTGGTTCTAGAACCTCAGGGAAATTTTCCTTGATGATTTATTGGAAGATGCTGTCCGGGCTATTTTTTTTCATCCTGGCTTTCAGGTAGACCAATAATTCTTAAATTATCTCTCCTGGATCTATTTTCCAGGTCAGTTGTTTTTTCAATGCGGCATTTTTTCATTCTTTTGATTTTGTTTGGCTGGTTCTTGATGTCTCATAGAATCATTATCTTCCTCTTACCCAATTCTAATTTTTAACGAATTGTTTTCTTCAGTTAGCTTTTATACCTCCTTTTTCATTTGAGCAGTTCTACTTTTTAAGGAGTTGTTTTCTTTAGTAATTTTTTTTTCATTTAGTCAATTGTATTTTTAAAGGAATTGTTCAATTTTTCTTCTACCTCTCTGATTTGACTTTTATTATTCTTCTTGAGCTTTTCCAAGAAAGTATTTTGGGCTTGAGACCACTTCAAATTCCCTTTTGAGGTTTCAGATGTGAGTATAGTAACAATGCTGTCCTCTTCTGAATTTGTGTTGTGATTTTCCCTGTCTCCATAGTAAGAATCTATGGTCTTCATTTTTCTATGTTGCTTTCTGCTCAAGGTTTTTGCCATTTTCCTAGCTTTCCAAGTTGATCTCTGCTTCTGGAGCTAAGGGGCACTGTCCCATGCTTCTCATGCTGGAGGTTAGGGGCCTCAGGTTCTGGCAGCTGGAAGTCGTATAGGCTGTAGCTTATCTGATGCTGAGCTGGAGCTGGTGGTGGTGGCTGGTGTGTGCTGAGGCCATGTGAGGTTTTTCTGTATTTCCCCTGGGTAATACTAAAGCTTGTGCAGTGAGGTATGGGAGAGGGTGGTCTGGAAACTGGAGATTGCCTCTTCCCCAGGGGCTGTACTAGAGTGTGGGTAGGCTTAGCTGCTGGCGGATGCCCATCTGCCATGCAAGGGGTGATTCTCTACATTGATGTCTGCCGGTTCCCCTGGCTGTGCAAATACATTCAGGGGCAGAGGGTGGGTCCTGGTGTTGGCATTTGCCTGCTCCACCACCCTGGGGCTCAGGATCTCCTTCTGGTTTGCTGAGATCCTACCGTCCTGTACTGGTCCCCTTCAGCCAAAGCAAGAGGGACCTTTCCTATTAATCCCCCATAGCCTCATAAGCTAAAAAAATGCTGTACCCTATCTTTCCCCTGGTTCCACTGTTCCAGATTTTATCCTGGGCAGTATTTTTGGGGTTTTTTCAAGGTCTATAAGGGAGAGTGAGAGCAACTTCGAGCTTACTCTTCCATTTTGGCTCCCAGAAGTCAAAGCCTCAATCACTACACTATTTTCTACACCATGGTAGCTTATCTCTATGTTTCATGCCTATATTACTCATACAAGCCTATAAGCTCACCAACAAAAGCAGATAAATGCAAAACATGATAAAATATGATACGTGCATTATCTGATAAATTGACTTATTAACATACATTGACATTAGCTTCAGAACCCATGAAATAGCAGAGGAAAGCAGGGCTCCAGCCCAAGACAGCCTGGATGTTCACTGGGAAGGGTCTATCACATGCAGCTGGGAGCACAGCCCAGTGTGGGGTGTGCCAGGACCAACCAGACCAGGAGCCGGGCTGGACAGGCTGTAGGGCCCTGAATCATTGCACTGTGGCAGTTACAAGACTTCTCAACCCACAAAAACCAAAGACAACAGAGTAGGTTAGTGGAAAAACTGCTGGATCAGAGTAAGAGAAGTCTGCAGTCGGCCCCAGAGGTGGTGTAGCTCTGCTGCTGCTTCCAGAGCTTCAGCTCCCGTAACTTCCAGCTCCAGGCCCACCTGGTGGGAAGAATTAAGCAGGGGATCAGAGCAGGAGTGCAGAGCCTGCTTTGCCCTGCTTGGATGTGGGTCATGGTCCTGGTTGGCAGTTCTTATGGGAGGAGAAACACTGGTGTGGCAGAGCTTGCTGTGCAGAAGTAGCTCTGAAAACAGCAACACAGCCCCTAAGGCTTGGGACGAAGTACTCTCTACTCTACAAGCAGTCATACCCTGACAAAAAGCTCAAGGGTCAAGTAGTTGGCTAGAAACATGAACAGACAGAGAAAATAGACTCAGATTCAGACTCAGACTTTAGAATCTTTTTTGGTGACAAAGAAGATCAAAACATACAGCCAGAAAAAGTCAACACAGTCAAAACTTCTACATCAAAAGCCTCCAAGAAAAATATGAATTGGTCTCAGGCCATGGAAGAGTCAAAAAGGATTTGGAAAAGCAAGTAAGACAGATAGAGGAAAAATTGGGAAGAGAAATGAGAGTGATGTAAGAAAATCATGAAAAACAAGTCAATGACTAGCTAAAGGAGACCCAAAAAAATGCTAAAGAAAATAACACCTTAAATAACAGACTAACTCAAATGGCAAACAAAGCTCCAAAAAGCCAATGAGCAGAAGAATGCTTTGAAAGGCAGAATTAGCCAAATGGAAAAGGAGGTCCAGAAGACCACTGAAGAAAATATTACCCTAAAAATTAGATTGTAGCAAGTGAAAGCTAGTGACTTTATGAGAAGTGAAGATATTAGAAAACAGAACCAAAAGAATGAAAAAATGGAAGACAATGTGAAACATCTCTTTGGAAAAACCACTGACCTGGAAAATAGATCCAGGAGAGATAATTTAAAAATTATTGGACTACCTGAAAGCCATGATCAAAAAAAGAGACTAGACATCATCTTTCAAGAAATTATCAAGGAGAACTGCCCTGATATTCTATAGCCAGAGGGTAAAATAGAAATTGAAAGAATCCACAGATCACCTCCTCAAAAAGATCCCAAAAAGAAAACTCCTAGGAATATTGTCACCAAATTCCGGAGCTCCCAGATCAAGGAGAAAATACTGCAAGCAGCCAGAAAGAAACAATTTGAGTATTGTGAAAACACAATCAGGCTAACACAAGATCTAGCAGCTTCCACATTAAGGGATCGAAGGGCTTGGAATATGATATTCTGGAGGTCAAGGGAGCTAGGATTAAAACCAAGAATCACCTACCCAGCAAAACTGAGTATAATTCTTCAAGGCAAAATACAGATTTTTGATAAAATTGAGGACTTTCAAGCTTTCTCAGTGAAAAGACTAGAGCTGAATAGAAAATTTGACTTTGAAACACAAGAATCAAGAGAAACATGAAGAGGTAAACAGGAAGAAGAAATCATTAGGGACTCACTAAAGTGGAACTGTTTTGTTTACATTCCTACATGGAAAGATGATGTGTGTAATTCATGAGACTTTTCTCAGTATTAGGGTAGTTGAAGGGAATATATATATATATATATATATATATATATATATATATATACATATATATTCTGTCAGCGGGTACAGGGTGAGTTGAATATGAAGGAATGATATCAAAAAAAATAAAATTAAATTAAGAGAAGAGAGAGAAATATATTGAGAGAGGGAGAAATGGAGAGATAGGATGGGGTAAATTATCTCACATAAAAGTGGCAAGAAAATGCAGTTCTGTTGGAAGGGAAGAGGGGGCAGGTGATGGGGAAAGAGTGAATCTTATTCTCATCAGATTTGGCCTGAGGAGTGAATAACATACACACTCAATTGGGGATCTTACCCCACATGAAAGTAGGGAGAAGGGGATAAAAAAGGGGGGGACATAGAAGGGAGGGCAGATATGGGGAAGAAGTAATCAAAAGCAAACACTTTTGAAAAGGGACAGGGTTAAAGGAGAAAATTGAATAAAGCGGGACAGGATAGGAGGGAGGGAAATATAGTTAGTCTTTCACAACGTGAGTATTGAGGAAGTGTTTTACATAATGACACATGTGTGGTCTATGTTGAATTGCTTGCTTTCTTAGGGAGGATGGGTGGGAAGGGAAGAGGGGAGCGAATTTAGTACTCAAAGTTTTAAAAGCAGATGTTGAAAAAAGTTATTTTTGCACGCAGCTGGGAAATAATATATACAGGCAATGGGGCATAGAAATATATCTTGCCCTACAAGAAAGTAAGGGGAAAAGGTATGTTGGGGGGGGAGGTGAAAGAAGGGAGGGCTGACTAGGGAATGGGGCAATCAGAATATATGCCATCTTGGAGTGGGGGGAGGGTAGAAATGGATAGAAAATTTGTAACCCAAAATCTTGTGGAAATCAATGCTGAAACCTAAAACATATTAAATAATACAATATGGAATTTTAAAAAAAGAAAGTACATTAAGGGTAAAATAAAACCCATATCTTCTTGACTTAACCTTCCATTGTTTTAATAATGCATACATTGGGCTTTATAGGAGGAAAATGGCCATTCTGCCAAAGGGAGCTCCTGTCTCCCTGCAAATAAGCCAGCCTGCCAAGGACTAGGGAAGATGTGGAACCTTTCCACCCCTTCAAGATTCTTGGCTCTGCTTTGATGGAGATCTTCCCAAGCATGAATTTGGTTCTACTTACTTTTCTTGCCTTTAGAACTTAGCAAATATAAGTTCTTATAAAACCAAAAAAAACCATACATTGACATTTACCAATGAATAAATCAGAATCAATATCATATATTTGATAGCTGAAAGGGATCTCAGAGGTCATCTAATTGGCCCCATAACTGAATAAGAACTTTATGTACTGTGCCTCTGAATAGTGTTTTTTTTTCCTACATGAAGACCTCTTGTAGGGGGAAGGGAGGGACTTTCCATCTCTCCAGGGAGCCCATTTCATTCTTGAATGGCTCTAATTAATTTTTAGAGATTTTGTTTTTATTTTTGTTTTTGTTTTCCCATTGACATTAAGCATAAATCTTTCCCTTCACAACTTCACCCATTGTTTCTGGATTTCTGCTTTTTCCTTCTGGGGCCTAACAGAATTAATCTAATTAATCTAATCTATGTGACATGTCTCTAAATACTCGAAGAAAGCTATTATGTACTGCCCTACCCCATTGTGTCTTCCAAGCTAAACATTGTCTCTTCCTTCAACCCATTCTCATAGGCCACGATCTTGAGGACCTTCAATAGTTTCATCACCATGGTCTGGATACCCTCCAGCTAATCAATGTCCTTCCTAAAATGTGATACCTCTAAATGGACACAATACTCCTGCTATGGTATAACTAGGACAGAGTATAATAACATTTCTATAGCACTTTAAGCTATATAAGCTTACAAAAAACTTTATATATGTTGTTTCATTTGACCCTCAAAACTTTATGAGGTGAGTGATATTATCATCCCCATTTTATAAGTGAGGAAACTGAGGTTGAAAGGTTAAGTGACTCCCCAGTGTCACATTCAGTTCTTCCTGACTCCAAGTATAACACTGGCCATCTTACAATCTACCTGCCAGATCACAAAACCGTTGTCTCGTTAGTCCTAGATACAGTGCCTGAACAAAGTGCTCATTTGGTCCAGGGGAGACCAGGAAGGCCTCAAAAAGGTTGTAGGCATTTGATTTGAGATTTAAAAAGAGACAGGAATTCAACAAATAAAGATGAAGAAAGAAGATATTCAAACATAAGAGACAACAGAGACAGAATAGCCAGGGGCCTATTGGAGACAGAGAGCCACTGTAATTTGACTAGAGGAGAAAAAAATTAGATAAGTCAGGAAAGTAGGGTAGTGACAAATTACATTGAGTGTGGGAAAAAAATAACTTGAGCTTTACTTGGAAGACAGTGGGGTACTTGCCAGACATCTTTAAAAAAGAGGAGTAATCAGACAAGATCTATGCTTAAAAAATTACTCTGGCTGTAATATGGATGTATTAGTGTAGGTGGAAAATGCAAGATAGACTAGTTCAGGAAGTTGGTGATAAATGAGTATAATAGAATAATGTCCTGTTAATTCACTTCAATTCAGTTCAGAAAATATTAAACTACCTACTATGTGCCTAGGATAAAAAAAAAAAAAACAGGAAAACAAGTTCATGATTTCACATAGCTTACATTCAACACATATGCAGGGACCTAGTATGAAAACATATAAGTAAATTCAAGGTCATTCAACAATAGAGAAAGGTTCCATGAAGGATTCATGGAGGAGATGGCACCTGAGCTAAGCTCAAAAGGATGATATGAGTTCTGAGAGGTAAGAAAACAAAACAGGATGCCAAATATGACGAATAGTTTGTCTGGAACCCAGAGTACATCTCCTTCCAGGGAGGTAAGGGAGGCGAAGGAGATTAATTAATGTCAAGTCTTTATCCTCAACACTTTTACCCATAAGTGAACTTCACTAATTTAGTCTTGATTTTGACTTTTTATGCTTCCATTTTTTCAACTTTGTGGGGTACATGCATGTGTGTGAGTGGGAGCATGTACTCTGGCTAATTATGTCTACAGATGTAAATATGTATTTTGCTCCTTCAAGCCTTTGGATTTATTGCTTCCCTTGAAAGCTTTCCTTTTTAAACAGTAATTCTTTATTATAAACTTAGTAACTGTCAACAAAAATGGAAATAAACACAATGGCTAGATTTCTTTAGATAATTTTTAACGTGCCTCACAAATGTCTGATGTCTCCAAAAAGGAGCAGAGTTTCCCTTCTTCTTGTATCATAAATCTCATTCCCCATATACTTTCGTCAATGTTATCAAATTTTGACAAATTAATTTTGGATATTATCATTGTATAAGCAGGAAAGACAGAAATATCACAAGGAGTCTGGCCATATCAGAGCAAATTTACACTCACCAAAGTTTAAGGAAGCAAATAATCATGCCCAGAAAGTCACTTCATACAAAAAGAAATATCTAAGAAGGATGGATGGCAACTGTTCTGAAAAAGAGCTGGGGAAATTTTAGTGGACTGCAAGCTGATGAGTCATCAGTGTGATACGGAAGCCACAAAAGCAAATGTGTTATTAGACTGCATGAAAAGAGGGATGCCTTCCAGGCATGGGGAGGAAATAGCCTCCTTATACTCTGCTGCGGTCATACTGCATTGGAAGCATTATATTCTTTTCCAGGTACCATGGCTTATGAAAGATATTGATAAGCTGGAGAGTGTTCATAGGAAGGATGGGGAAGACCCTTAAGTCCATATTATATGAGCTTTGGTTTGAAGTGTCCAGACCTGTCTATCCTGGAGAAGGAAAGAATCAAGAGGGGGCACAATAACTGCCTTCAAGTATTTGAAGAGATGATATATGAATCAGAAATTAGACTTCTTCTACTTGGCATCAGAGGGAAGAATTTGTAGAAATGGATAGAAGTTGCAATGAGGCAAATTTAGGGTAATAGATGTCAGGAAATATTTCCCAGCAAATAGAGCCATCTGGAAGTGGAATAGACCACCTCAAGAGGTAGTGGGTTCCTCCTTTTTGGAGGACTTCAGTCAGAGTCTGCACAACTACTTGTTTGCTGTGTTAGATTGGAGACTCCTTTTATGTACAGACTGAGCAAGCTAGCTCCTATGGTTCTTGCTGACTCTTGAATTCTGTAATTTTGTGAGTCAAGAAGACCTGAGTTTGAATCTCACCTCAGGCATTTTATAGCTGTATATCCCTGGGGAAGTCATTTAATCTATCTACAAATTGAGACAGTTGGATTCAATGACTTTGAGAGGCCTTTCTAGCTCTAAGTCTATGATGCCTATGGCAAGTTTTATACTGTGTTTCAGGGGAAGGGGACTGTATTTAAAGTCAGGAGACCTGAGTTCAAACTCTACCTCTGCCATTTAGTAACTCTGTGACCTTTGGCAAACCACTTAACCTCTCTCAACACCATTTTCTACATTTTTTTAGATTGACAAAATTGTATCAAATGATATCTGAGGTCTTTTCCAGCTCTAGGTTTGTTATACTATGGTCCTAGGACCTAAGTTTACAACCTATTTCTTCCACTTATTACAAGTACAACCTTAGTCAAGTTATCTAACATCTCTAGGCCTCATTCCTCAAGTATAAAATGAGGGGGTTGGCTTAAGTGAACTCTAAAGTTTTTCAAAATTCTAAAAATATGATTTTCTGAATATTCCCCAATTCTATTATTATTATTAATTATTATTACTATTTAATAGTCTTTGATGTAGACTCTTGTTAGAGACTTTTGGGAAACCCATATCTGGAGTGCTAAAAAACCCCATCTTCACTGAAATCCAAACTAGTGTGAGGGAGATAAATTCAATCATACACAAAGAGAAAATTAAATGGTTGCAAAAAATATATGTTGCTTAGACAAAAACTTGGACAAGGAACCTATTGAATTAGATCCTAAATGTATTTTTTTTGAACCTCATCTAAAGATGGTTAATGAATTTAGCCTGGTATTGAGTTAGAGGATGGGTGATTAGATTAACTAATTGCACCAATATGTAATCATTCTAGCTCAGAGCTTTTAAAAACCAAACATAATTTTAACACCAGTTTTCTCCTGGTAATGCCTTGTGGTTTCAAAGCAGCATGACCTCATACCAATTAAAGGTATTAATGGTAATCCAAAAGGCAATGGAAAGACTCCTGATTAGCATAAGCAGACCACAACAGGTTGCTAGTTGTGATTTATGTGACAGAGGTTGCATAAAAGACACTATGAAAAAATTTGAAAAAACACTATTTCTGGAGTCAGAGGACCTGGATTGAAATCCACTTGTGACACTGTCTAGGTGGTCTTGAGTAAATTGCTTATCCTTTCTGGGTTCCAGTATATTCATCTTTAAATGAGGCAGTTAGATAGCCTTTGTCGTCTTTTTCAGCTATAGATTAACAATCCTTCATGAAAAGTAGACACGTTGGTCATGTATTGCAATTGTAATCCATTAAATAGAAAACACAGATGGTATGATAGTAATTTTAAGGCCCCTGGTGATCATCTAATGGAAAGTTTTATGAAAACATTAAGAATTCCAAACAATGTGAACCAGAGAAGATACCATCCAGGATGATGATTCCTTCAAAGCAGAAAAATATAAATTCAGTAAATAGATCTCAGTTGTAAGAAACCTCAAAAGTTGCCTAGTGCAGCCTATACCTAAATAAGATCCCTTCTACTTCATTACAAACAATGATCATCTAGTCTGCATTAGAAAACCTCCACTATAACCAAAACACCCCAATTCACTTTTGGATAGTCCTAATTATGAGTTTGGTTTTTACTTACATCAAGTGTAAATCTACTTTTTCTGACCCCTTTGTCCATAGTACCTGATCCTGCTTCCTGTGGTGAAGCAAAACCAATCTAATTCCCCAATTTCTTTTTGGTTTTGTGGGGAAACAACATAATTCTTTTCTTGGAGCTAATCCTATGTGTTTGATGTGGAGATGCAGGTGTCTAGAAGCAATTAGTATGGACCATAGTAAAACTGGTCAATGATAGGTCCATAGAATAGCCTAAGAAGCATAAGGACTTAAGGTAAGATAGGCACTCATCAAGGACAAGCTCCATACTTCTAATCGCCTTTTGCGGGGTGGGGGAGGGAAAGGGGAAGGAGTGTCAAAGCTGTTATTTCCTTGGTACAAAGAAATTTTGTTAAGCAAATGTGCTATACCATTGTAGATCAGTGACTGCTCTATAATTTATAGTCAGGGGTACTACTGCCACCACCACCACCACTACCAGCACCACCACTGCTACATCTATATCTATCCATCTATCTATATAGATTGACATAGATATAGAGATATAGATATAGATATAGGGACATGTGTGTGGCTAATGCTAGCCATCTCTATGGCAGTGGAGGGAAGAAAAGAAGGAAAAGAAAGTTACATGATAAACTGTATTTTGTATTTAAAAGGAATGGCAAGTTATATATAATGGATGTGCATTTTCATATGCAATAATCTTTTAAAAAATTCTACTATGTTATGGAAATGCTTTTTATGTAAAATATTAAAAAATAAGAATTTTTTAAAAATAAAGAACCATACTAGAACTAAAAATTGCTATATGGATATGAGCTTTTACTGTATATGCAAACAACCAATATTTCATATGTATATAGATAATTTCAATTAAACGATCCTTTACTTCTGTGTGTAAGGCTTTATGATAAGTTCCAGGGATAGAAAAAAAATGGCACAATCCCTACCCTCATGGAACTTGTTTTCTAGTTGAAAGAGGTAAAGAAATTGCTCGTGGTCTCATCATTATAAAAATAAGTGGATATTAGAAAACAAAATTCTGAGCATTGGAAGCATCACAGGACTGTCAATTTACCAAGGTGACTCCTTTGAAGAAAACACTTATTCAGATATATAAGTTGCAGGATCTTTGTCTAAAATTATTATTATTATTTTTATCATACATTATACAATTTCTACTTTGGTTCTTAATAATTTAAGGTCACTCAAGAAGACAATCCATGAAAAGCAAATGAATATTTAATTAGGATCCTCTCAGAGGAGTGGCAATGTGGTTTAGAAGAACACTAGACCAATGGAAATCAGGATATCTTGATTCTTCCATTATCTACTCATGAGACTTTGGACAGGTCACTTTCCCTTTCCAACCGTCCCTCAGCTTTTGCATTTGGAAAATAGGAGACTTGACCAGTCAATCCAGTTCCAAATCCAGGTTTTGTGATCCTATGCAAAGGGCAGTCAAATTCCCAAGTAATGTGGACTATATGTAGACCTAAGCACATTTGAGCTTCTCCTTATATTCCATAAGAGGTTGCTATTGCTGCTGCTGCTGCTGCTGCTGCTGCCGCTGCTGCTGCTGCTGCTAAAGGGAATTTTTACAGCTCTACTCAGATTCTCTGTACTTGCCATAGGACATTAACTCTCACCACCATTTTCTCAAAAGAATGCTTTGCTAAGAAACACTGGGCTGAAAACTGAGTAATTTTGTAGCAGAGGATGAGCTAAGGGATATGTAAAATATTCCAAAACAAGCTATGCAGCCTCCGTTGAGTTTTACTGGATTTATTCCTTGACCTACATTTCTGTTGTTACACATTTTAAAGGGAGAATTGCTCTAGAGGGTACCCCCACCAACGAAGTTCAGTCCAAGAACACTTGAGGCCCTTATGCGGAACAACATGTGTGGATAATAAATATAGCTGCCAGATCTGAACTTTCTAGGAAATGGAATTTTTCTATGACTACTTTCTTGGAAAATGAGCTTTTCCCAAGTACTTTCAATACATTTGTCATAACCGTCTCATGGTACATTGTTTAGAGGCCTATGAAGTTTGGGTTGTATCCTTTCCCATTTTAGTGAACTCTCTTGCCACTCTAATTTCTTATACATTTGGGGGAAAAAACAACTTTTGAAATCAAGTATTTTCTATATCCATGAAAATGGAGCAAAAACCTAATTAATCACTTCACCTCACTTGTCCAAACCTATCCTCAATCTAAACAAGTTTGAATTCAGAGCTAAAAATGTATTGAGTGGAAATGTAAAATTCCTTTACTGCTCTCCAACATACAGTCTACTTCCTGTAAAAAGAATAAACAAGCAGCTTCATGATATTATGTTTTCTTCACTTCTAGGTATGGGAAAACTGCTTCAGAAAAAATTTGCCCATGTCAAGAACCAAAGGTGAATAGACCAATTGTTTACCCAAACATTTCAAAAACTTTTTTTTTCCACTTCTGGTTTCCGTCCAGGAGAGGAACCGGAAATGTCAAAATTCCTCCAGACAAGCTGTTCTCATAGCATATTTGGCTGTGATTTGGACTTAATTTGCCAGAAATCCCATGAGAAATTCTGTTTTCGTTACTTTTCCAGCTTGGTTTTTGCAGACTTGATTTTTCTCCAACACAGATCCTAAATTTGGGAGATATATATCCACAGCTTGAACTCTGACCATGTGGGGAGTTTATCCCTCCTCATCCTTATGTTTCTTACTTCCTTTTCAGTAGACTGCCCTTCAAAATTCAAAGTAGAGGCCAGAAAAAAAGGGGTTATAGCCTATCTTTGATCATTCACTAGGCTCAATGAAACACTTATAAAGTAAGTTAGAATTTGGATTGTGGTCATTCTAAGATAAATACCTTTAGAATTAAAGGGTTGTATGTGAAAAATACCATGAAGATGATTTACTATTGTTGTTACTATCATTCTAATTATTCAGCCTGAGGCTTGCTTTCTGGTCTGATAGTTTCAGACACCTGCTGACAGTGTCCAGTCTTGAATAGTTATTAGGGTGAAGCCTAGGAGAACCAGGGCAAAGAATAGATATAGCAGTGGAATTAGGCAGGAACCCTGTGGGTTGTTTCAAGATGCTATACATGCAAAGAATCATTTATAGGAAATAGCTGAAGACAGGAGGTGGAAAGCAAGTGTCCCCCACTGACTAGAGTTCTTCAGACTGTGCCTGAAAAATCCACTTGTGAGAAATATTGTGGGGGTGATATATTCTCGTTCTCTCTCTCTCTCCCTCTCTCTCTCTCTCTTTCTCTCTCTCTCCCCCTCCCTTCTTCCCTCCCCTTCCCCCCCATAGATTGGACCACATGGCCAAGGAGTTCCCTACCAACTCTGCAACACTCTGATTCAGGGACATGACCAAGCATCTGAGAGCCTCAATCAATCAACCAGTAAATTAAGTACCTACTTGGTACCAGGAATGCTGCTTAGGTGAGCGACATACAAAAGACAAAAAATTAGAGAGTTTCTGCTTTGAAGAAGTTTATGTTCTTTGGGTTTGGAGACAGGATAACATGTGCACCAACAAGCTTATACAGACTATATTATGAAAGGTAATTTGATTGGAAAACCATTACCCTCTGAGGGAGCAGGAAAGGCTGAACTTTAAAGGAAAGTAAACATTCTAAGAAGCAGAGGTGAGAAGAGAGTGCATTTTAGGCACGAGGGACAGCTTATGCAAAAGCACAGAGATGAGAAATGGAATACCTGTTATATGTAAAGAAGAGCAATGATGCCAGTTGGTTTCACATAAGAAGCCCAGAAGCCTTATGACAAGTGGCAGCTAGGTAGTGCCATAGTGCACATAGTATCAGACATGGAGTCAGAAAGACTCATCTTCCTGAGTTCAAATCCGACCTCAGACACTAACTAGCTGAATGACCCATAAGAAAGACACTTAACCCTGTTTGCCTCAATTTCCTCATCTGTAAAATGAGTTGGAGAAAGAAACAGCAAATTGCTCCAGTGTCTTTACCAACAAAACCCTAAATAGGGTAAGAAAGAGTCTGAAATGACTGGAAAACAACTGAACAACAAAGTCTTATGTCCATGATCCTGTCAGAGACTTATTATTGTTTTGATCCTTTCTGTCTTCCTGGATTTGACAGATGTTCCAGAAGCCCAAGAGTTTGAAGGCTTGCATTACATTCTTGGGTAATTAAAACAGCTAAATGTGGCACAGTTTATAAACTTGCCTTATAACTAATCACTTCCTTGGAGGTCTGTCTTCCAGGACTATTCCTCTGTGGTCAAAGAATTGCTCATCTTCTCCAATCTTTCTGTCAGCAAGATTCTTAAATCATTGGATTGTCTTCAGTGTAGGCTGTGGCAACATCACTTGTGACTATTCTATGAAATTACACACAAAAAAAGATTCTATACAGAGGGCATATAGAGATAGAGAAGGATGAATGAGCAAGCTGATAAGATAGGACTGAAATAAAAGATTCATCACCATATGGGGCTTCTATTCTCCAGAAGTCTAGAAGCTGGGATAGTTTGTCAACTGTAATGAGACCCCTCTCCCAGTTCACCTCCTACAATGGTTTGACTTCCATGCTTAAAAATTTAGAAAAACAATTCCAGGTTTTTGGTTTTCATATTTGTTTTTGTTTTCTTTTTTCTACTTTAGGAAGAGATAGACTCTAACGAGAATAGTTGTTGCTTAACAAAATATTTAGGCTTTTGATGTAAGTAGACTTCCGTGTTCTTCTGTTCATTGCTATCCTATACCTAACTCTAACACTTTAGCTGCTGTCCACTTGCTTCAGACTTCAATCTGGGATTGAGCATAAATGGGTTCTATATATTAACCTCCTGTTTGTTCTTTTGCTATTCTTTTTTTACTTCTAACTTTCTTTGATTCATGATATTTATTCTAGTTCAGTACCATCCATTCAGTTGCTGATGGAAGCATATTTTTAAAACATGCACTAAGTTTTTACAATGTGGAAAATATAATGGTTATTGCTCCAGGAAGCACAAAGATAAGTAAGGTAATTATCCTTATCTACAAGGGACTTGTGATCTAATAGAGAGTACAGTTGGTTCTGTTATGTGACATATGTGTTCCCATAAAAACATCTCTTAATCCCAAATTATCCAATAAAAAGCACAGAACTTATGGGGTAATTGATTTAGGGGCATAATACTCAAAAACTTCATCAGGGACAAATGAAAAAGATAGGAATCTAATAGAAATGATAATACAATTTTTATTTGTTAAATGGTTAAGAAATATATAAATAATGCAATAAATAGTGATGGCATCCCTGCCTTCTGGCTGCTGCTCAGGTGATCCCATGGGCTTGATTGACAAAGTCTCCTACATGCTGAACTGGAGGTCATGGAGGAAAGTAGGAGGGGGAAGGGGTGAGGACTGACCTCCTCTGTCTGCAGATATCAGTACATGAGAAGATATACAATAAATATGACACTTTAATCTTAACAAAGAACTGAAGTTTGCTTGGGAGAGTGGGTATCAGAAAGCTAGCAGCTTGTAAGTTATCATGAAAGGATGTGGTTTTCTGCATTCTTGCTATTTCTCAAGGAAGAAATAGTGCATCAATGAACTAAAAATGCACATTATGTTCAAAATATTCACTAATATATCAATCACATTGGAATGAATTTGCATTTTTCAAGACAAGAGTTATAAAAGAATTGACTGAATAAAGGCACAGTGGCTATAGTAGAAAGTAGATAAAGGGTAGTGTAATATGTTATAAAGATTAATGGTCTTTAAGTCAGAAAGATGAGTGCAGATTGTGATTACACAACTATTTGTGTTACATTAAAGCCACTGAACTTCCCTGATTATCAATTTTACAGTTATCTATAAAATGCAAATGCCAGAATGCTAGTATAATACCTAGACTGCCTCCTCTGACACAAGGTAGTTGTAACCATCAAATTGGATTAAAATATTCTTATGAAATAAAGCTTTATATGCTTATAAACTATAATTTTACAAATTCCTTACAAAAGCTATGAAATATTACAGGGCCTTAGTCATGGGGATATGGTGAGCAGATTCTGGACTATTTTGGCTTTATTTTCTTCCTTTGATTGGAGTTCAAAACCTGTTTTAGAAATGTACTAGCTGTGTCACCTGGCAAATCACCTAAGCCTTCAGTCTCAATTTCTTCACCTAAAGTGAAGATAATAAATAGTACCTACATCCACAGTGTTGATGTGAAGATAAAATGATAAAAAACCCTTTATAAACCATAAAGCGCTACATAAATATTGGTCACTGTCATCATCATCATCTCCTGGGTTTTCATCATGTACAATTTCCCTGCACTTGATGTACCCTGACCTCTCCCAGCCCAAACTTCTTGCTCTGAATCACCAAACAGCTATTTATCATGCCCTTAATCTGACAATGGAAGTCTGGGGGATTTCAGTACAGGGTCAAACATTCTAACACTTAGCCTCACCTACCAGTGTATAGTACAGGAGGTCCAGCGCATTAAGCCAGTATTCTGACTCTGAAGCATTGGCTGATTTTAAGCAGGCTTGCTATAATTTGTGCATACACATGAATATAATACTTGAAAATAGTCCCTTTGGAGGGCCATGCTCCTCTTCCAACAATGTTGGCATTGACCCAGCTACGTTTGGAACTCCTTTTGGGGTATTGCCTTAAAAGGCATTAGGATATTCTTTTGAATCTCCTCAGTGCTGCCAAATCTTCGCTCTTTGAGAGATGGTTTGATTTTTGGAAGGAGCTAAACATTGTTCAGAGCCAAGTCTATTGAATAGATTTGTTTAAAAGTCAGTCACGTCACTTACATACTCACACTTCCTATGACACCTGCTTGCCTGTTCTTCCTTGCTTAGCTGACTTCCCTGATCTTGGCTACTTGCCTGCATTGCCTCTGGTATGTCTGACCTTTTCAATCTCTGCAGCTTAGGTACTGGACCTCTTATCTGACCAACTTATGTGACCCCACCTGACTAGCAAAATTCCTAGACCCAACTCTTCCTGATTAGTCTAGTCTCATTGCCATTTGTATCTTTAAATGACAGGTGTATAAATTGCATGGAAGAGAGTAAAATGAGGCTATGTCCAATCCCACCCAAGTGCCAATGGATTACATAACTGATTCTGTAGGTTTCTTTTGGTTACTGGTATATTCCACCAATCTAGAGAGCTAAAAGGCAACACATCTACTATTTGTTTCTTAGAACAAGCTTTTTTCATAGAGCATGCATGGATAGACAAAGGCTATTTTTGAGGCACTTTGGAAAGATTTGAAGTTGAGAGACTTGGGTTCAAATTCCAGATGTGATACTTCCTAGTGGTACAGCCCCGGGCAACTCACATTACTTCTCTGACTTTCAGTTTCCCCATTCGTTATAGAAAGATACTAGTTTTATTTACCATACACAAGTCCTATGAGGAAAGCTCTTTTTTTCAAAACATTAAAATGCTATAGAAATATGAATTATTAGCTTTAATGATAATTAATGTAAACTTGAAACTTAGAAGTTTGTGAGTAGATAGAAATACATTTAAAAATTATAGAGGGTGTTTCTTGTACTGAAGGTTCCACATGAGTCAATAGTGTGCTATGGCAGCTAAGAAAATCAATGTAGTCTTCAATGACATTAAGTATAGGTGTAAGAGGGTTGAAGCAAAGAGAGAAATGGAACAATAGGAGAAAATGATCAAATAGGAGAATATCGAAAATTCTCTCTGGGGAAGTGGATGCTTATGGCTAATGACAAGACCATTCAAAGAGGTGGTGTCCAAGTTTAGGAGCAGTCACCATGTACTTTTACTGAAGAGATCACATTTTTAATACTGTGCTCAGTTCTGGGAGCCACCTTTTAGGCATGGTGAAGAAGAGTTAGGAGAGTGCTTATGGATAAGAATAAGGAGGATAGTGAAGGGCCTCAAGATCCTAACATATGAGTAGTATTTGAGGAAAATGGAGATAGCTTGGAGGTGGGAAGATGTAGGAAAGTAATATCTATCATCAAGTGTCTGTAATACGGGGATAATAACAGCACTCAACACAGGGTTGTTGTAAGGACTGAATGCTACTATATGTGTAAAGTGCTTTACTTTTGTTGTTATTGTTATAGCACTTGGCAGGCTTCCGCATGAAGGAGTGAAAAGACTTGTTTGGCCTCACCCTTCAGAGATAGGAGCAATGTATGGAAATGATGAAAAAAGAAAATTGGAGGTTAATGTAAGGAAAACTTCCTAACAATTAGAGTCATCCCAACATCAAATGGGCTGCCTCAAAGAGGAGTGGATTTTTACTTACTGGAGGGCTTCAAGTGAAGTCTGGGTTTTCACTCGCCAGGGATATGGCATAGGGTTCAGATATGAATTGGACTAGTGGGCCTCTGAGGTCCCTTTCTAGTTCTGTGATACATTTGTATACACGTATGTGTATATGTATGTGGCTATGTGTGTATATGTGTATTATGTGTATATATGTATATATCTGTATATATGTGTGTGTATCTATGTACATATATATGTATATACATACATATATATATATATTCAATAATATTTACGAACTCTGGATTCCCTAAATCAATCCTGAATACAGTACAGGAGTAAATAAATAATGCCATGTGATTTTTCTCTGAGTAAGAATTCCATGATTTTGTAAGTTGCTCTATTTTTCAAATTGTCCAGACAATTAACATTAATAGCTGAGATTTGAATTGAAGGTTTTCAAAGTGATTTACAGACATTATATCATTTGATCATCAAATAAAATCTGCTATTTAAGATCTGTTATTATTCTCACCTCATGTGTATATATGTATATGTATGCATATATGTACTTATACACATCTTTGTTGAACAAACATAGAATATAAGCCATGCCCAGGTTTATAAGTCAAACTTTCAGAAAAAAAGTAAACACTATCCTTACAAAGACACAGGAGTCTGATTGGATCTCAGTAGCAATTTAAACCAATTCAAATCAGAACAAGAAACCCCTTGACAACACACCAAACTGGGGTCATTCAGCTTGTATTTCAGGATTTCCAAGAGGGGGAAAATCTACTATCAGAGGCCGCCCAGCCTACTTTGAAACAGCTCAAATTGTCAGGAAGTTCTTCCTTCCATCAAGTCTACATGTTCCTCTTTATAACCTCCACTCCTTTGCCCCTCATTCTGTCATCTGGGGCTCAATAAAACACTCCTAAACCCTTTTCTAAGGACAGTTTTGCAGAACAGTGGATAGAATTCCAGGCTTAGGGGACAGAGACAAGATGGCAGCTGAAAAGCAGGGACTTACCTAAAGCTCTCCTCCAAGACTCTCCAAACACCTATAAAAACAGCTCTGAACAAATTCTAGAACTGTAGAACCCACAAAAAAGCATAGGGAAGCAGGGCTCCAGCCCAGGACAGCCTGGACTGTTGCGGGATAGATCTATTGCACAGAGCTGGGAGCAGAACTGAACCCAGCATGGGATGCACCCAGACCAACCAGACCGGGAGCCAGGTGGAACAGGCCCTAGTGCCCTGAATCAGTGAACTGTGGCAGTTACTTAACTTCTCAACCCACAAACACCAAAGACAACAGAGAAGGTTAGTTGGAAAAATTGCGGGGACAGAGTGAAAGGAGTTCGTGGTTCAGCCACTGCACCAGGGGCAGCGGAGGTGGTACACCACTGAGGCAGCTTACAAAACTACAGCTGCAGTTACTTCCAGCCCCAGGTCCACCTGGTGGGAGGAATTAAGTGGTGGATCAGAGCAGACGTGCAGAGCCTGCTTAAATTTGAGTCACAGTCCGGGTTGGCAGTTCTTAGGGGAGGAGGAGCGCTGGTGTGGCAGAGCTAGCTGTGTAGAAATAAGGTTGAAAACAACAACACAGCCCCTCAAGGTTGGGACAAAGTACTCTGTACTCTACAAGCAGTCATACCCCAATGAAAAACTCAAGGCTCAAGTAGTTGGCTAGGAACATGGCCAGGCTGCAAAAATGGACTCAGATTCAGACTCAGACTTTGGAATCTTTCTTTGGTGACAAAGAAGACCAAAACATACAGTCAGAAGAAGTCAAAAAAGTCAAAGAGCCTTCATCAAAAGCCTCCAAGAAAAATATGAACTGGTCTCAGGCCATGGAAGAGCTCAAAAAGGATTTGGAAAAGCAAGTTAGAGAAATAGAGGAAAAATTGGGAAGAGAACTGAGTGTGATGTGAGAGAACCATGAAAAACAAGTCAATGACTAGCTAAAGGAGACCCAAAAAATACTGAAGAAAATAACACCTTTAAAAATAGACTAACTCAAATTGCAAAAGAGCTCCAAAAAAAGCCAATGAGGAGAAGAATGCCTTGAGAGGCAGAATTAGCCAAATGGAAAAGGAGGTCCAAAAGACCACTGAAGAAAATATTACCTTAAAAATTAGATTGGATCAAGTAGAAGCTAGTGACTTATGAGAAATCAAGATATTATAAAACAGAACCAAAGGAATGGAAAAATGGAAGACAATGTAAAATATTTCATTGGGAAAAACACTGACCTGGAAAATAGATCTAGGAGAGATAATTTAAAAATTATCTACCTGACAGCCATGATTAGAAAAGAGCCTAGATATCATCTTTCAATAAATTATCAAGGAGAACTGCCCTGATATTCCAGAGCCAGAGGGTAAAATAGAAATTGAAAGAATCCACTGATCACCTCCTGAAAAAGATCCCAAAAAGAAAACTCCTAGGAATATTGTCACCAAATTCCGGAGCTCCCAGATCAAGGAGAAAATACTGCAAGCAGCCAGAAAGAAACAATTTGAGTAGTGTGGAAACTCAATCAGAATAATCCAAGATCTGGCAGCTTCTACATTAAGAGATCGAAGGGCTTGGAATATGATATTCCGGAGGTCAATGGAGCTAAGGTTAAAACCTAGAATCACCTACCCAGCAAAACTGAGTATCATGCTCCAAGGCAAAATATGGATTTTCAATAAAATAGAGGACGTTCAAGCTTTCTCAGTGAAAAGACCAGAGCTGAATAGAAAATTTGACTTTCAAACACAAGAATCAAGAGAAGCATGAAAAGGTAAACAAGAAAGAGAAATCATAAGGGACTTGCTAAAGTTGAACTGTTTTATTTACATTCCTATATGGGAAGATGATGTGTATAAGTTATGAGACCTCAGTACTAGGGTAGCTAAAGAGAATATACATTCATATATATATATATATATATATATATATATATATATATGTATGTATGTATATGTATGTATTGGGGGCACAGTTGAATATGAAGGGATGATATAAAAATGAAATAAATTTAAGGGGTGAGAGAGGAATATATTGAGAGAGGGAGAAAGGGAGAAATAGAATGTGGTAAATTATGTGGCATAAAAGTGGCAAGAAATAGCAGTTCTGTAGGAAGGGAAGAGGGGGCAGGTGAGGGGGAAGAGTGAATCTTGCTTTCATCGAATTTGACCTTAGGAGGGAATAACATACACACTCAGTTGGGTATCTTACCCCACAGGGAAGAAAGAGGAAGTAGGAAAAAAAGGGGGAATAATAGAAGGGAGGGCAGATGGGGGAGGAGGTAATAAATAGCAAACACTTTAGAAAAGGGACAGGGTCAAGGGAGAAAATTGAATAAAGAGGAATAGGTTGGGAAGGAGCAAAATATAGTTAGTCTTTCACAACATGAGTATTGTGGAAGGGTTTTGCATAATGATACACATGTGACCTATGTGGAATTGTTTGCCTTCTTAGGGAGGATGGGTGGGAAGGGAAGAGGGGAGAGAATTTGGAAATAAAATTTTTAAAAGCCGATGCTCAAAAAAAAAAGTTTTGGCATGCAACTAAGAAATAAGATACACAGGCAATGGGGCATAGAAATCTATCTTGCCCTACAAGAAAGTAAGGGAAAAGGGGATGGGGGGGAGTGGGGTGACAGAAGGGAGGGATGACTGGGGAACGGAGCAATCAGAATATATGCTATCTTGGCATGGTGGGGAGGGAAGAAATGGGGAGAAAATTTGTAATTCAAACTCCTGTGAAAATCAATGCTGAAAACTAAAAATATTAAATAAATAAATAATAATTAAAAATTTTTTAAAAAAAGCATTCCGGGCTTAGAGTCAGGAAAACTCATCTTCCTGAGTGCATATCTGGCCTCAGACACTTGCTAGATTTGTAACCCTGGGCAAGTCACTTAACCCTTTTTGCCTCAGTTTTCTCATCTTCAAATGAGCTGCAGAAAGAAATGGCAAACTTCCAGTATCTCTGCCAAAAAAACCCCAAATGGGATCACAAAGAGTCAGACATGACTGAAAATGATTGCACAACAATTCCTCTTCTACTTAACAGCCATCCAAAGAATTAAAAATAGTTACAATGCTACCTACCAAGTCTGCTTCACAGGCCAAATAATATCTAGTTTCTTCAACTGATGGGAACAAAAGGAGAAGGAATAAGCATTTATATAGCACCTACTACATGCTAAGTGATTTTTACAGATATTGTCTCATTCAGTCTTTAGAGTAACCATTCGAGGTAGATGCTAATATGCCAATGCTTTTATGTCATGAAATCAAGTTCCTCCAGTATTTGCATTGCCCTCACCCTGTTATTTTCCAAGTGCTCAATGTCTTTAATAAATTCAGAGCCCAAAATTGAACATAAAACTCCAGGTGCGGTCCAGCTAGGGTGATATATATATAGCAACACTGTCACCTTTTGTTGTTTAAAATTCCTGGAAGCTATGTTTCTTACGCATCCAAAGATTACATGAGTTTTTTGGGTTGCTTTATTATAATATTGGCACATATGGAGCTGGCAATCTACCAAAATTCCTGTCTTTTCAAGATAAATATCTAATGTTTCTTCCATAGTTGTACCAATAAAGCAATAACAAAAAATAAAATATTCATTTAAGGCTAAAAGTGTAGAAATAATATCCCACATATGCCATTTGTTCTTCATTACCAGATAAAATAATATATTTCTAGATGAAACAACCAATCAATCAGCAAGGCATTTTTTGCAAAACAGAACCAATTATCTTTCTCCCAAAACTCACTCTTCTTCTGAACTTTTCTACTTCTTTTGAGGGCCACACCCTCTTTTTGATAACCCAGATCATCTTCTGCTCCCCACCCTGACTCAGATCATTTATCCAATGCTTGCTCTTAACTTGTCTTTAATTTGTTCTTTCTTCTCTGGCCACATAGCAACCACTCTGGTTTGGTCTCTTTGTCACCTTTTATCTTCTGAAATGGCTGTGTAATTGGACTTTGACTCTTGCCTTTCCCCATTCCAATTTAGCCTCCCCATAACTCCCAAAGTGATTTTCTTAGTTATTGAACTGATCACTTCATGTCATGCTCATTACATTCTGATGGTTCCATAGTATATCTAGGCAAGTCTCTTGTTTGGCATTTAAAATTCATCTGGACGAAGCCATTTGTAATCTTTCTTCTTCTATGGACCTTTCCTCCACATACTCCACTGTCCAGACATATTAGTCTATTTACTATGTTCAGCACATGTGATATTCCATCTGCAAACTCCATAACTTTCCACTATGTGTCCTTTTTGTATGGAATAATGCATCTCCTCACCCCTGCCTCTTATAATAATACCTGGCCTCCTTCAAGACTCAGCTCAAATGGTACCTTTTGCAGAAGACCTTTCCTGGTGCATCCAGCTACTAGTGCCTTCTTCTCCAAGATTCTCTTCTATCTACTCTGCATATAATTTGTATAGGATGGCGATAGGTTCTGGACTTGAGCATGATACATAGTAAGTACATAGTAAATGCTTTGTGATCGAGTGATTATATGCCTATTATATGACAGGTACTGTATTAAGCACTGGAGAGAAGATGGAAAAGGAAGAGTCCTCACCAAGTGTTCACAATTTAGTTGGCAGAGAAAATTAATGTGCAAGAATATACCAAGTAACTAAAGCACTCTAAAGTCTATTAAGTGCTTTCCTCTTAATACCTTATGAGGTAAGACGTACAATGATTATGAATACAAGTAAGGAAACTGAAAATCAGAAAACTGAAGATACCCAGACTTGTTCAAGGTCATATAGGTAGTGTACAATTACATTGCTTGAACCTAAGTCTCCCAACTCCATACTTGAAACTCATTGCACTATACTACGATTCCTACTTTGAAAAATAAATGAGTCTTCTGACCCTGAAGGTCAGAATTTCAGATATCTTTATTTCTTTTACTTTAATAGATTATCATTTGGAAGGATCACTTAGAAAAAATAACAGGTCTCTAGGGCCAGAGGGAAGAAGAGACTTGAGATACTTCTGGGTCCTTTTTTTGCCCAGTCCTTTTTTTTAATACTCTAAAGGATGTATGATCCCTGAATGCATTCACATGATAACCCACCCATTCCCTTTTCATCCTTTATAACTCTGGCTGAAGAATGATTGTTCCTGTATAATTTGAACATAAAAACAGATTTCTTTCCACCTTTCCCTTCCCATTAATAGGATATCCTACTTTGACTTAAGGATACAGGAATAAGGACTGGACCTGTGATTTCCTTTGTGTAGACAGCTTTAGAGAGAGGAAGTTCCTTCGACCAGTGGAGTAGCACCTTTTCTATAAGCTATAGTCTTGGAGAGTTGTCCAGAGCATTGAGCAACTAAGGACTTTCCCAGAGTCTTCTTGACTTTAAGGTTAAGAAAATAGTAGAGTATCATCTGAACCTCTCCAAAAATATGTACTTGTTTTCCTCTTAAACAGTAGAGGCACTATGAAAGAGTGGACAGATTGCCTGGGTTTGGGGTCTGAGGATGTGTGTTTGAATCATTGTGTGAATCATCTGAGGATGTGTGTTTGAAGCTCTGATGCCTATTAGTGAATTCAACTGGAACAAATTGCCAGTTCTGCTGGGGGAAATCTTCACATACTTGGGGTAGATGTCCCCTTAAATAACCAATGGCTTTGAGGCCCGTAGTTTACCTTCCATCTGGTTTAGCCCACCTGCTGAAACTATTTTATTGGGATGTGGCTGCTGTGCATGCTACAGCTTCTTGGGGACACATGAGAGTTGGGTGACAGATGGGCACCAAAATGGTAGGAGCGGTCCTGAAAAGGGCTTGGGAAGCCCTCATGACAGAGGTGCTAGTTCTCCCTGAACACCCCATACTTGGTTGCAGTAAATGGATAAATTGTGAATGCTGTAGATAAATTCATTTACCTTGGCAGTATACTTTCCAGGGATGTCCACATAGATGATGAGGTTGACATAGACGTTGTCAGTGCTAGCTCAGCATTTGGGATGCTCTGAAAAAATTGTGGGAGAGGAGAAGTATTAGGCTTCATGCCAAATTGAAGGTCTACAGAGCCATTGTGTTTACCTCATTGTTACATGCTTATGAAACCTAGATATTGTACCAGTGTCATGCCAAGAATCTGAATCGCTTCCATTTGAATTGCCTTAGGAAGATTCTGAAGATTACTGACAAGATGAGGGACTCTGAGGTCCTGTCTTGAGATGAACTGCCAAGCACTCAAACTCTACCACTCAGAGTGCAACTCCAATGGACTGGCCACATCTTTTGAGTACCAAACATGTGTTTATCTAAAAGACTTTTACATACTCAAATGAGGCAAGTCCTCACATGGAGGTCAGAAGAAGTAGTACAAGGACAATCTCAAGATTTCTCTGAAGAACTTTAGTTTCAGTTGTGAAACATGGGTGATGCTGGCATAGGACCACCTAGCATGGCATGCCCACATCAAAGAAAGTGCTGAGCTTGATGAACAAAGCAGAATTGCAATAGCTCAAAAGAAATGTCAGGTGTGCAAATCTAGAAACATCCCCATCCCAAATATCCAAATAGATTATTTGTGCCTGACTTATGATAGAACCTTCTGAGTTGTATTGGGCAAATTAGCCACAGTCAAACATATTGTACCTTGACCTCAACATCATGATGTCATTGGTCCTTTTCCAGTATGAAAAATGAACAACAACAATTTTAACTGGCAAGACATCTATACTTTTTGAGCCTCAGTTCCTTCACTTGTAAAATGAGGTAGATGATAGACTGGTAGTATCTAATGTGCCTAAAATTATGCAATCCAAAATTTTATATGTGACTTACATGATGGTAATTGTTTTAGAAAGGACACAGTTACCTTCAAAATTAACCCAATGCTGATATATTTCATTAGAGCAAACCACAGAAAGAACGTATAGCCAAGGATAGAAAGCTTAAAATTCTATTACTTGTCCAATCTTGTGATTTGGTGGTTTCAGAATTTACAATCTAAACAACAATTGTTGCAGACATTATAGGAAAGGGGACAATGATCACACTAAGAATAAACATATCAAAGCAGTCCAGAAAATTTCAAGTTTTCCTACATCAGTTGAAACAAATGGCATTATTTTCCAGCACTGTATTCTATTGAACTCAAAGTGCTTTTAGCCAAAAAGAAAACAAATAAGGATGAAAAGGCTACTGTTTTCTAAATTAAAAAAGAAAGAAAATTAATTTAACACTTAAAGTAAGGTAGAAACTTTCAAGAAAGTATGAGATATACTATGAGATTTTTTTCTAGAGAATCTCAACTCTATCCATTGTGCAGAAATATAAGCATTGCTTCAATATTTTCAGGACCTATGGGGTCTGCCACTCTTTACTCCAGATGGTGTTAGATATTACTTAATGAACATAATTTTTCCCTCCACAGGTAATGATTCAACAAATGTTCATTAAGTGATTGTCATGTACCAAGTATGATGTTAAATACTTGGGGAAATGCAGAGATTTATAAAACAGTACTATACTCCAGAAATTTACTGCCTGATGGGAGAATTGTTACTCCATAACTACATAGAATGTAAAATAGAACATTATAAGGGCATAAAGTTCAAAGTAATATAGGAAAATAAAGGAAGAAAAAAATCATTTTCATCATGCAAGAGATTGGGAAGGTGAAATGGAAGTTAAATGGTGGATACAATCTCAGCTGATGGAAATGAACTAAAGTACAAGACATTCCCTACATTTGGAACCACATGAGCAAAGAAGTAGAGTCATGAAAGAGTGGGACATCTAGAGAAGATGAAATTTATGTAACTGTTTCCAGTAAAGTTTTTTTAAATGTAATTCTATCTGTTCCCAAATTCTAACATCCCCATACTTAAATTAACTTGGATATTTCTGTAGCTGTATGCCTATGTTTTATCTTAACAGAATTGTTAGCTCCCTAGGGCAGAGGATGCATTTTTTAGTTCTCTGATACCTGACAGCATCTTGTATGGTGAGGAACACGTAGAGAGGCAGTGTGATGCTAAGGAAAGACCACTGGACTTGGTATCAAGAGACTACCTTCTGATCCTGCTTCTGTTATGAGCATTATGATTTTATGCAAGGTCACTCTACTGCCGTGAGTCCTTGATCCCTTTAAAGCAAATCAGAAATGCTATGTTCTATCCCTGGATGGTGAACCTGCAGCCTCAATGTCACATGCCTTCTGGGTCCTTCAGTGTGGCTTCTAGGTCCTTGGGTGCGGCCTTCTAGGTCCTTGGATTTGCCCTTTTAACTTAGTCCAATTTTTACAGGACAAATACTTTTATTAAGGGGGATCGTTCAGTGAAGTGATTCAGTCAAAGGGCCCCACTTAGGGATGTAGAGGGCCACATGTGACCTTGAGGTCACAGGTTCCCCATCCCTAGGTCACTCTATTCTCGTAGAGCTGTTGGAAATAAAATTCTATGTACTAATGAACTATGTACATAAAGAAGGCATTTAATAAATGATTCAATGAGTCCAAGAAGATTTATTAAGTGCTAAGTGTCAGGCATAATATTAGATTTTTGAATGGATAAGAAGACTTCATCTATATTTTCCTTTGGATTCAACAATTCTTTTGCTCAAATTTAGTTGTTTTAGCCTCCTTTTTGTGTGGAAGAGTGGTGAGGTGGAGAACACTACATTCAGAGAGCCAGAGAACCTGAGACCTAATTCTAAATTCTGCTACTTAGTTGCCTATATAACCTTGACCAAGCCACTTAACTTTTCTAGGCATCAATTTCCTCAACCATTAATGAAGATGTTAACCAAGATGATCTTCAAGATGGCTTCAAGCTCTAAATCTATGTGGTCATATAAAATCTAGATCTAAGATAAAAGCAACGTGTCTCTTTAATCTTAATTGTATTAACTTATAAACAAAGTTATTCGGCAAATCTTTATTTGTGTTTATAAATCAATGTCCAAATCAGGAAAACCTAGGCTTGTGTCTTAAAAGAATGTATTTTACCCATTGGCCTTGCTAGCTCTGTTCCCTTTATTTTGAAGAGAACGAGTGAAGAGAGCAGTAAAAATAGAGTCTCTAAGTGACCCGATCTGTTACTCTTCGTACTCAACTAGCAATTAGCAAATGTTTATTTTAAGGGATCCAATGAATCCCAGTCTACACTCTATGCACTGCCATCAGTAATTGTAATATTTTTTAAATTAATATAACCAACAGATTCTCTCATCAATGATCCATATGTTTTCTAACATTAGATAAGCAGATAACATTAGCCCGAGCACCTGTGCTCACTGCAGCCAAATTATAATCTGAAGCAGCTGTTTCTGATGAGAAAGTGAGCCGAGTATTTCAGCCCTTGCTCCACCTGTTTTTTAGCAGACTTAGAAGCTGCAGGTGCTCCCTCTCATAAATTTCAGGAATCATATTTTGGCCCACAGACTTCCTGGAAGGGAGTTTATAATGAAGTTATAAAACTTTGGGGTCTGACAAAAGCTTTGTCCTACACAGCTGCAAATCTTAAGCAATCGTCTCTCCCTGTCTAATGCTACCCTTATGAGCCCCAGGAGTCCACTTTCTGTGGCCACAGAAACCCGGCCCGTAATCATCGTCTAGTTATTTGTTTATGATAGCGATTTTAAAAACTCAAAATGTAAACATTACAGCTCTTCCCTATTGAATGAGACAGACCACATTTCTTTCCCCATAAATGCAAGAGGAAGAATAAGCCAAAATGGTTCAGCTCTATAATGCTACATTTGACAACCACTTATGAATAACTGATTTTAGTTGTTTCAGGTTGGTATCTTGTGCATGCATTCCTAGGAGGTCAAAACATTTTCAAATTAGCCTATTTAGATTACAATTCGCCCATGTGGCTTGTGAAAGAGCTCATTTTTTTTGACCAGAGAGCCAAAATTGATTCTCATTTCAATGTTTTGAAAGAGAATATAGTTAAGATTTTTACCTAGAATCCTAGAAAGTTTTCAAGACAGTTTTTTTCTTTCACTTACTGAAAATATCTTTAAAATATTTCTTTTAAAAGGGGGGGGGGGGATGAGAGGATGTTTTAATAGAAAAAAGAAGGGGATTATTTTATCTATACACAAATTTTTGTACTTCTAAGAATCATAAGCCTTAATTTCATAGACTGATAGTATGTTTGAGTTGAAAAGGGAATTAGGATTTTTTTTAGTACAACCTCTTACCCAAGATAGGATGACCTTCTCTTCAAATGATTCCAGTGTCAGAGTTTACTACTTTGAAGAAAAAGTTAAAAGTTCAGATATGGAAGGGACCTAAAAGATCAGTTATCAGCTCCCTCAGAAAACAAAACCGAAACTCAAAGGTGGTTGTTGTTCAGTTGTTTCGCTCGTGTTCAATTCTTCATTACTCCATTTGGGGGTTTCTCAGTAAAAACAATGGAGTGGTTTGCCATTTCCTTCTCCGGCTTGTTTTAGAGATGAGAAAACTGAGGCAAAAAGGGTTAAGTGACTTGCCCAGGGTCACACAGCTAGTAAGTGTCTGAGGCTGGATTAGAACTCAGGTCTTCCTGACTTTAGGCCTGGCACTCTATCTACTGCACCACTTAGGATGATTTGTCCACTTTCACAAAGGAAGTAAATGGCAGAGCTGGGATTCAGCACTCTTTTCACAGTCCTACATTCCAATGGAACCATTCTATTTGTGAGCATATCTAACCATTCTTATACTCAGAATCTTCCATCCATTTCTTTTACTGCTGCCCTCCTACACACAGTAAGTCCAATGTGTCTTCCACCTGGGACAAATTCATTTATCTGAAGGCAGCAATGGTGACTTCTGTACAAGGAGTGTCCTAAAAGATATCATCAAGGAAATATATGATCAGGCAAGGAAGGGGACTGATCATGTCGTTAGAGTTAAGCGATAACCAATGGACATTTACCATAGTTCTTCACCAGTACACAGATGTTAAAAGACCTAGATAGAGCTTTCCAACACATCGACTGAAATTCCTGTGAAGGGAGGATTTATAGGAGGGCATTTTGGTTCCAACTTACCTTTGCAGATTTATCCCATTCATTCATTTAATACACTTTGTGTTCCCATCAAACTAAACTACTCTCTGTCCTCCTCTCTTATCCTCTCCTCTCTGACTTCCATGTCTTTGCCCTCAATGGTTGGAGTGGAAATGCACCTTCTCCCTCCCCCCATTTTAGTCGAGATATGCCTTCCTCTAAGTCATAACTCAGGGGCCACTTTATCTCATCCTAGCTCCCAGCTGAAAATACTTTCCTCCCATTCTACCTCAAAATTCTGCCTCCATTCTACCTTAAATTTCTGATAACTCTTTCCTTTGCATTCATCTCCCCAAACCTCATGCCAAAGTTTCTGTATTTATATATTTCCCCTCACCAGGCTTAAATCTCCCTGAGGATGGGGCTTGTGGCCTCTAGGTCTTTCTATCTCCAGAGTCTAGCTCAGTTTCTTTCACAGAGAGTTGCCTAATAACTGTTTACTGAACAAATGGAAGGATGAAGTTAAGTATCACACCCGAACAGTTCATTACCCACAATGCAGAGCTCACTACTTTTTTGTTCATTGATTCAGCCTGTGTTCATTTGGAAGCCACTTAGGGTTTAACTTGGAAATCTCCTCTGCACAATTTGCTACAGCCCAGCCCTTTTTAATTGGTGAAATCTGATGAGTCCATAGCCTAAGGTTCTATGACTGCTTAATGCATGAGGAGTTATATAAGAAGCCTTCTGTGTGTGTTTCTGTTACCTTGGTGCTAATTATTTGCCAGACAATATCAAGAACATCTGTTATGCTGTTGGACATATTCATATCTTCATTATCTCAGCTTTCATATCATGAAGCAGCAGCAGTTAAAAAAAGGGCAGGTGGACATTTTACAAAAATGGGCATGTCATAAGCAGTTGATGCACATTTACTGCGACAACAGCTGCAAGGACATAGAAATCAGTCAGTTTATAGCAGTCAGATTTTAAAAGGAGGTAAGAAATTTCAAACAGAGATTAATCTTTCAGAGTCTGAGTACATGGAAGGGAAGGGAGGGTAGTAGTAATGTTTGGGGGGGTGGGAATGCCCATTTTTAATAGAGGAAATGTTAAAATCTGCCCAGAGGAAAAATGTGAATGTAGATTAGGCCACCACATGCTGCAATTTTATGTGACAAAAGGCAGTGTTGTAGATCTTTGGCTCTAAGAATTGATTGCACCTGGCAAATTCCATAATGTAGGGACTGTTTACTTGGGTGAAGATAAAGTTTGAAATGGGTTGTTGTCAGAAAACAAATTAAAAGAATGGAGGGGATGACATATGAAGATACATAAATATTACATATATGCATTATATGTATGCATATATGCACACATATACACGTGTCTGTCTGTGTGTGTGTGTGTACAGTTATATTGATAACACCTTTCTTTCCTCAGGCTTCACTTCAACAGTAGTATGAGGGGAAAAAATGAGTGGTCAGGTATGACAATTCAAAAGAAAGAGCATTTTAAAATGCAAATACCAAGGAAGGGGATAATAATGCTTTAGAGCAGCATAAGAGGAAGTTGCTGCAGCCTAATCCTAAAATCCCTTGAAAAAGAGAATGGGAAAAGGAAGCAATTCCAAATATAGAAAAGCAGCTAATTCAAACCAAAAGAAACAAAGAATTATAAGGAAATGACATTCTACTATTCCAAATGCATACAGCAGCTTAAAATATTCCAGTGTATTTGTGACTTCATCAATGAGACTCTTCTTTCCAATGGTCCAGATAGCACACTGACATATTCTCATGACATTATATGGTTATCAGTGGAACATTTAGACTGCCTGAACTATTATATTGCTTGGAGAAATGTACCTCAGTCTATATTTTGTTGAATTTATCTTGTGATACTGTCTTAGCATCATAGGATCATAGAACTAGAAGGGACCTCAGAGGCACTAGATAAGTAAGATATTTGAGGTGGAAGGGTCATTTTATTATGTTGGCTCAGGCTATTCATGAGTAATTAACATTTCTCCAATTCTCCAAACTAAAGTTGAGTCTTTATTTACATGAAAAGTGTTTCATAATTGTGTTCACATAGTTGCTGAGCTCATCTTGGCAGGTAGAGTTGACAATATTTTATATTGTCTGCAATTATGTTAAATGGAATTTCTCTATCTCTGTTGGATTTTGTTGGCAATATATGGAAATGCTGATGATTTATGTCAGTTTATTCTATATCCTTTGCTAAAATTGTTAATTGTTTCAACTAATTTTTCAGTTGATTCTCTAGGGTTATCTAAGTATATAATCATATCATGAGGTAATATTTGTAAAATATACTTAGCTAAGTGTCTGGCACAAAGTAGTTGACATATAAATGTTTATTCCTCTTTCTCCTAAATCAATTTTCAAAAGAACAATATACCTTGAACATTGTGTGTGTGTGTGTGTGTGTGAATAAACATCTTTTCAAATTTTTGGCAATGGATTTAAATGCCATTTGTCCCTGTTTTCCTGTTGTTTGCACAAAAAACTTTAAAAACTCACAGTTCTAATATATGACACATTATTACCAAGTAAACTAGAGAAGCAAGGAAGAAGCCATCTTATGCGCATTGACAGAGTTTGTGAACAGGGAGTTAATTCCCTACAGCCAGAAAATTACAAGTTTGGTTTAAAAAGTGCACCCAAATTTAAATTTATAAGAACTCTAAGACTTCTAATCAATTGTTGGCATATGCATGAAAGGAATAATCTAGTGAAATTTCCAGAGAAATGCCATGTGTTCATCCTATGAAACTGCAGTATGTAATTAATTGCTTCAGCACTTTGTCTACTATCAAGAAATCTGTAATTATATAAGTTTTAAAAAATTATGAAACTTTTTATCTCAGGATCACTTTATATTCATAAAGTTTATTGGGCCCTCTCAAAAAGTTTTTGTTTATGTTGGTTATATCTTAAAATATTTATCATATTAGAAATTTCAATATCTTCCTATTTATTATGAAAATAGGCAGCTAGGTGGAATAGTGGATAGAGCTATGGGTCTGGAGTCAGGAAGACCTGAGTTCAAATCCAGTCTCGTACACTTACTAGCTATGTGACCATGGGCACATTACTTAACTGTTATCTGCCTCAGTTTCCTCAGCAGTTGCATTGAGATAAAATTGCACCTACTTCCTTGGGATGTTGTAAGGATCAAATGAGATATTTGTAAAGCACTTAGCATGGTGCCTGGCACACAGTAAATGCTTTATAAATACTAGCTATTATTGTTAATATTATTATTATTTTGACCTCACGGATCCTCTGAAAGGCTCTTGAGAGCTCCCAGGGACACCCAGACTATACTTTGAGAATCATTGCTATAAAGTATGATTTAAATTTTGGTAAACCAAAAACCACCACAACACCCCCAATATATGTATTTATACATATACGTGTTTACACACATATATGCCTATATATACACACATGTACCTATGTGTCTATACACACATGCCTTAAATGTACCTGAAACGCTTCACTTTATTTTGACTCACTGCCTGAAATTCCACTAATTAGATATGCACTGGGTAGAGAAATTCTTCTTTTAAAATACAAATAGCTTGTGGAAAGCTATCACCCATCCATTGTTTAGTTAGATTTCTGGCCTTAAAATCAAGTTGAATTCAATAGCTCTGAAACTATTTTAATGCAAGGGATGATGTGGTGGCTCAGAGTCAGAAATATTTTTAGGTCACTTGCAACTCAGAGCATGTCAGGAAAGAACAATCCTAGGCTGGAGTAATGGTGGAAGAATGCAAAGGAAAAGACAAAGGGTTAGGGGATGCCAAGAGTTAAGAAAGGGAAGAGAGGATGAGATAGGAACTTCTCCTCCTCACCCCCACGCCCATCAAACAAACTTCCCTTTACTTCAAACTGTATTACCAAGCATATCTTTGTTTATTACTACTGGGTGAACCTACTACACACTGACATGTTCGAAGTGTTTTTTTTTAAAAGAGAAACATGAAACAATGCAATTGAATTTCCCTTTATAGTTTTAAGTTGAAACTACTGCTAATATTGCACTTTGCCATTGCAGAGTAGGTGTTCTGGCAGATGATGATAAGCCCCACTTACTGAGGAAAAATAAGCCTTATCATTCGCAAAAGCATTTAGAAAATTGAAATCAACATATTTATGAAAACTATGAGCAAATAGCAAGCATAATTATCATGATGGATATTCCATCAGACATATTTACGTTTGATTTTAACAATAATGCTTTCTGTAGCACTTTGAATATTTATAAAGCACTTTCTCCTTAAAGACTGCATGAGCCACAGAGTACAAATATTAATGCTTCTGTTTTGCTGATTAGGAAACTGAGGTTCTGAGACATTAAATGATTTGCATTCCAACTCAGGTCTTTGGATTCCACGTCCTCATCTCTTTTCACTAGACCATGTTGTCTATATAAGTTGTTGTTTATAAGTGTATTCATGTGTTTATCATAGCAAATGTGATTTAATATGAATCAAGACAAAAGTGTACATCGGTCTATGTATCAGTCTAATCAATCTTTAGCTGGGGATTCTTCAGCTAAAGTGGCAATGTAAGAGTTAAAATCAGGAGGATGCACTGGGTTCATATCTTATCTCTGATGCTTAGTAGTTGTGTGAGTATGGGCAAGTCACTTAAATCATTCTGCATTTCTGCTTCCTCATCTGTAGAATAAGGATGGTAATAATAGCCCTTAATTCATAGGGTTTTTATAAAAAATGAAATAAGATCATGTACATAAAGATTAGGTCTGTATGTGTGCAGGAATTAATTGAACACTGAACAGTGAAAGTACTATCTCTTTTTACTGTATGTTGCATGTGGGAGGGACTCAACCCTAGGGTATTTATTCCAAGGGATACTTGGAGGCTCTTGAAGGGAGAAGAAAAGTTTTAACTACACATTTAGAACTAGTTAGGACTGGAAATATGACTTTTTTCATCCACTTTTTTCCCCTTTTGGGGAATATATGCTATTAACCTGTGTATTTGCATGGAAGTTGAGGGTTATTTCACCTGGTCATGAAAACTTGAATATGAACTATACTCTCATATTTGCTGGGAAAACCCTGAGTGGTGACATGATACAAAAAATAACTTGTGAAACCCCCAAGACTGAACTCTGTACGTAAACCCAGAGGTTGGGACCTGGGCCATAGACTGAAATTTATATAAAGCAGCTATTAAATACGTAGTCTATTCAACAACATGAACAAAATGTGGTAAGTGTTCTGTCAAAGAAAGCATTTTTATGAGTCCAAAGTAATAACATTTTCCAGAGTGAATTCTGTTATGCCCCTTTGTGATAGCTATAGTGAAGGTAGAATAAGATATTTTAATAAGATTTTTGTCTTAAAAAATAATGCAGTATTGATACCCCTCTGAATTCTGATTCCATTGTTTCATCATGAAGTGGAGATCATGCTAGAATTCTTGAGGACTATGCAAATAGAAAACAATATTTTGTTTGTAGGTCAACAACAACAAGCTATACATATTTAGTCCTTAAAGATTTTCAAAGTTCTTTACATATAAGAAGTAAATACTATAGCTTCTTTTGTCCCCATTTGACTAATAAAGAAGCTTAGCTAGAGAGGTTAAATGAGTTACCCAGGGACATATGGAACTCATGGTAAAATATGTGACTGTCATAAAGTACCAGTCTAGTAAAGATCATCACTAGAAGATTGGTCAATCAGGAAAGAACTTCATTCATTCATTCATTCATTCATGGTTTTGGAATATAGAAATCCATGAAAACATACTAGTAAGACTGAAGTAATTACCATCTGAGTCAGAGCTAAAGTTTTCTCAGGGATGAAACCATGAATCTTTTAAAGTACAGAGATAAATATTGGGGATTTTTATCATCTTGTGGTTTGGGAAAGAAGGAACAGCATAGTCTAGTGAAAAAGTCTCAGATTTAGAGTACAAGGACCTGGGTTCAAATGATGGCTTTGCTGTTGCCTGATGGTGTGACTTCAGGCAAGTCACTTAATCTTCACAAGGAAGGTTTTAGTTATTTTATCTATAAAATGATCTTGGGGGGCCCTGCAAGCTCTAAATCTATGAACCTAATAAACTCTCCCCAAATTGGTCTCCATTTGCTAAGTGACAAAATCTCTCGGGAGCTTGGTTTCCTTAGCTCTAAGATGAAGGTTTTGGATTCAGATATAAAGGGGTCCTTTTGATTTGGGAAGGGATTGTTATATGGAAGGCAATATATCACATACTAGAGTTACAAAGATGAAAAATAGCATATTCTCTGACCTCAAAGGGAGAGGACATGTGGAATATGGACATAAATAAATCTGATATAAAGTAGGTTGTGACAAGAACAAGGTATCATTAGAAAATTTCAGGATGGAGAAAGAATTTTCCATTGGAAAAGTTATGAGCCATGCATGAACAATTGTGGAACTCAGGATAGGTGAGTACACTCTAGAAGTGATCTAGGGATGCCAAGAACATAGAAGTGAAAAAAATAAAGAAATTATTATGATTAGGATGAAATAACATATTTTTTGAATTTGACAGAGCAAACACATGAGCAAAACTGATTTCATCTAAACTTTGAATGCTTCTGCTAAAGTTAAGATTCTTAACATGGTGTGTACTGACAGACCTTTGGGTATATATGAACTTATATGGGAAAATATATATTTATTTTCACTAACTTCTAACTGAAATTTAGAATTTCCTCCAATTATTTAAAAACATTACACTAAGAAAAAGCTAATACTTCACCAGAATGCCAAAGAAGTCTACAACAGAAAAATAAAAAGGTTAAAAACCCCTTTGCTAGAGGTAATCAGAGAGGCCAAACCCAATAGTAGAAAGTCACTAATTAAAAGGGTTAGACAAGGAATGGGATGACATTTAAGAGAAATAAAAGAAAAACGATGCAAGATCTGTGACTTTTTAGGTGAAAAATGCAGTTTGGGCCAGCTGTACTGCAAAAAAAGAGAACAGGATGGTCAGTTTCCTTCTAGATTCCAAGGAAAGCCATGGGACAAGAGGACAAAGGATATCCTGAAGAATTCAAGGGAACTTCCACTTATTGTAACCTATGTGGGAACCAGCAAAATCATGAAAAGGAGTTTGGCTGAAATCAAGGAGTGTGGAGAGAGCAGATTCTGCAAAGGCAACGAGAATGATGATCATTTTCCATTCACAAAGTCATTTCAGGGAAAGATTTGCCTTATGGAGCCTCAATTCTCTACTTGTATTCAGTGCACTGAACTATGGATTTCATCTACAAAAAATATCCTACTGCTTGCTCTCTGATTGGATGCTTCTGAATGTACCCATTATAGCAATATCAAGAGATTCAGTTCTACCCAGACTATCAATTATTCATTAAACATTTGTTAAGTGCCTTCTGTGTGCCATACACTCTGCTAAGTGCTGCTTATTCAAAGAAAAAGACAATATCTCATTCCAAGGAACATAGTCTATTGGGGCAAGACAACATGAAAATAACTATATACATGATCAATTGGAGAAAATCAACAGGGGGAAGCCACTAGCATTAATAGGGATCAGAAATGGCTTCACATACAGTGTCGAACTTTGTATAGAACTTGAAGGAAGCAGGTATATCAGGAGATGGAAATAAGGGGGAAGATAACTTCAGAACTTGAGGGAAAGCAAATGAAAATGCCAAGAGTTCAGAGATGGAGTGCTGTATATTAGGAGCAGTAAGGAGGCCAGTATGACTGAATCACAGCCTAAATCACAAGTAAAGTGTAAGAAGACACAAAAAGTTGGAGGGGGATGGGTTAGTAAGAGCTTTGAATGCCAAAAAGAGGATTTTACATTTGATCCTGTAGATAACTGGGAACCACTGGAGTTTATGGAGTGTGAGGGTGACATTCTCAGATCTGAACTTCAGGAAACCATTTTGAGACCGAATGAATGTACTGTAGTGGGGGAAGACTGATAGCAGGCAGAACGATCAGATGGTTCTTGCAACAGTTCAGGCATGAAGTGATAAGGACTTGCATCGGAGTGATGGCAATGTCAAAGTAGAGAAGGGACATATACAAGAGATGTTATAAAAGTCAAATTGACTTGAGTTGGCAAAAGCTTGAATATGGAAGGAGGATGAGATAAAGAGTGAAGAGTCAAGGATGACACTTCAGTTGTGACCCTAGGTGATTGAGAGGATGGTGCCATTATCCAAACTATCCATCAACCTGTCAACTGAACACGTAACTATGTTCCTTGGGAAAAGTCTTCATTGAGGCTAGGGAAGAAAAAGCAAATGCAGGAGGGAAATGGAGCCCTTGCCAAATTGGAATTGATTACAACTAGAAATCTAAATGTTTCCTGTGTTTATCTGCCAGATTCATTGGAGAAACAGGAAAAATACTATAATGATTTAACGCAATTAAAGAGTACTTATCAGAAGATAAGTTGTGTATTTAGTTCTTCAAGCAAATATGAAAAGCCTGGGACTGTGGGAAAGGGGGAAATTATCTATGTATAAGAAGTCTTAGTGTTGTAGTCCCAATTAAAAAAAATCTAGGCTATTTTAAGGAAGATTCTATATTCAAACATGTGCCAATCATAAGCTTAATATTCAAGGCTTCTGTGTAACAAAGATAGTTAAATATGATGAGAAGACAAAACATAAACAGACTTAGAAAATAGTCATTGCATTATCACAAAGTATAGTGAAAGTTTTAAATAGGTATCTACCACAAAGTGACATATAAAAATAACTAAATAGATCAGTAAGCTATTTGCATATATAAAGTTAAAATAAAAATTGAAGCAATCACAAAATGTCAAATAAAAATGTTTCCTTGGACCAATTAGATATTTCATGAAGATTATATTATACAGATTATTACCTTAATCTCCCCACTTCCTTACAAAATTACATGTCTAACCATATTCAACTTTGAAGGGCTGGCTAGCTTATTAATTTATCATAAAATGAACTTACAAAGCCTTGTTTATTTCACTAAGATAGCCAAGTTATGCTAATTTACATGCTATTTTCAAAAATTATACATTCCTATTTCTGGAACTTTGTTTGTACAGTACCTCTCTCTCTCTGGCCAAAATGTCCAACAATTCAAAGTTCCATCTATTTAAAATTTGCTGCTACATCAAGGTTCATCTCATCTCATGCCTTACCTAGGAAGCTTTCTTTGATCTCAACTAAGTGACATAATATATAGAGTGCTGGGATTAGAATCAGGAAGATTTAGCCTTAGATACTTACTAGTTGTGTGACTATGGGCAAGTCATTTAACCTCTTCCTCAGTTTCCTCAACTGTGAAATTATGATCATAATAGCATTTATCTCTAAGGGTTGTTGTAAGATCAAATGAGAGATTTGTAAAGTGCTTAGCATAGTGCCTGGAATATTGTAAGTACATAATAAATTCTTGTTCTCATCTGCTTCCTTATATTCTGAAGTCTTTTAGAATTTATTATCCATATCATTAAAGGCAATATAGTGTGGTGAAATGAGCTCTGGGCTTCACTCTCTTCAATGGAGAGATGGGGGACTATAGGTGTGGAGGTATACAATATTGCATGTATCGTAATTCGTGGTTGCTGTGATGTGTTCCTTTGTTTTGCTGAATATTTTGCTTTTTTCCTATCTTAGTTATCTTTGTTATGAGAAATCTCACTGGGTACTAGGGAAGGAGGATCATATTTGGACATAAAGGCAATGTAAAAACAAAATGAGCTAGAGAAGGAAATGGCAAACCACTCTAATATCTTTGCCAAGAAAACCCCAAGTGGAGTTCCAGAGAGTCAATCAAAACTGAAATGACTCAATAACAACAGAAGCAACAAGAACAACAAGAACAAAAGGCATCAAGGTTTTAAAACTAAAAGAAAAAAGAGAGTTCAATGACTTGAGTTAAAATTCTACCTCTGACACACACTATTTGCTCACATGCAAATCATGCATAAGCCTGTAATTTGGAGTTACAATTTGGCAAAGCATGAATGGCAACAACACAATGCCACAAGGGAGTGGAGTATTGAAGATAATTTATAATTGAGTTGGCTACATCTAATAGTAAGTTATTTCTAAAGGTCCCTTTCCAACTCTAAATCTATGCTTCTATGGTCAAGCAACAACTTTTCCATACTATCTACCCATTTCGTAAGCCTTTGACATCTGGTTTCCATTCATACCAATCCATTAAAATTGTTCTCTCCAAGGTCACTAATGACCTCTTATTGCCAAATCCAGTAGTCTCTTTCCATTCTTCATCCTCCTGGCCTTCTATGAAACATTTTTCATTGTAGATTACTCTTTCCTTGAGGACTTTCCTGTTTTCTCCATATCTAGAACTTCCCCTCCTTCTGCTGCCCTACCCCCACCAAAAACAAACCAAAAAACTTCTACTCCTAATTACATCTCACTGGAAATCTTTAAGTTGAATCTAAGATAATGCTTAGCATGTATGATATAGAAGCATTTCTTGTTCAGGTGTGGTTCAGACTACATAGTCAATGAAATCACTTCCAACTCCATGATTCTGTCACTGTGAAGTCATTTTGGGTGAACCTAACGCCCGTAGAAGCAACATGACATAGTGGATGAGGCTTGGAGTCAACAGGGCCTGGATTCAAAGCCCACCTGAGGAATTTACTAGTGCTGTGACACTGGACACCTCACAATCTCACTCAGCTTTAGATTTATCATGGTATTTCAAGTACAATCTTCCTTTTTTTCTATTCCACTTTGTTACAGAAATGCTTGTTTTATTTCTTAAGTTCAGATAAATTATTTTTTGTGAATGTTAAAAAGATTAATCATGGAAAATAAAGATAATCAATACATATATCTCTCTTAGACATTTAACGCCCCTCGCTATCTGTCTCCAGCTTGTCTTTCCGGGCTGATTTTACAGATTGTCCCTCTTCCCCTACCCTGTGCCCCAATCGAACTAATCTATTTGCTATTGGTTATGCACATGTTAACTTCTGTGCTATTGCAAGGCCATCTTCAATGCCTGGAATGCTTTCCCTGCTCACCTTTGAATCTTAGAACCCTTAATGCTCTTTAAGGCTCAGCTCCAAAGCCACCTCTTACAAGACACCTTCCCTAATTACTCCCATTTTAAGTACATTGTATTTATTTTGATAATATTTTGTACTGACATTATATGTATATAACATTTCACCATAAAGGAATGGAAGCACTTTGAGATTAGGGAGTATTTTTTTTTATTTTTCCTTTGTATCCTCAGTTCTAGCATAGTGCCTGGCGTATAATCCTTAATAAACATTTGTTGAATTAACTTTAATACCATGCAGGATTGATGTGAGACTTAAATCACACACACACACATTTGTGTACCTTAAAACACTATATAAATATCAGCTACCACTGTTGTTACAAATTATAAGCTATTCAAAATTGAAATGGATACCTTGTAAAATGCTTTCAACAAAGACAGGCTCATCATGTATATGGGCTGTTATAAAGAAGTAACGTCAAATTCAAATAGAAATACAGACTTAGTTTTAAGATGTAATGTTATCTCTATGTTTTATTGTATTTTTATTTACTTTGCTAAACATATCCCACTTACATTTTAATCTGGTTTGGGCCACACTTGGAAGTGCCCCAGGCTTTGTGTTTGATAGTAATGTTGTAGAGGATATACAGGGTATTCCTAAAGTCTGGACAAATACGCAAAAATGCATATTTTCAAGAAATGAAATGAATGAAATTGTCAACAACATTCTATTTAATTGGAATATTAACAAATAACATCTTCAATATGATTTCCATCATTTGTGATGCAAAGGTTGATGTGCTTTGCAAGATTCATGTGGACTCGATGCAATGACTCTACATTGCTGTCAATTTTAGCACATTTACTCTTTATGCGTTCAATCAAGTGTGTCGCATCTGTGATTTTCATTGAGTACACCTTCTCCTTGCACACAAACATGAACATGTTGCTGAACAACACAGGGTATTCGGTGAAACAGTTAATGAGGTGTTAATGAGATTTCCTATGTGTCCAGACTTTAGGGACACCCTGTAGTGAGGATGAGTTTAGATGAAATGACCTCTACTATTCTACAAAATGACTGAGTTCACTCAGTCCCTGCTGATGGTGAAAACTGATCTATGAGCAAGGAGGACTTGTTTCGGGAATCCCTAGCACAATAGCCACAGAGAGGGAGTATGCCTAATGAGCCTACCACATGGATTCATTACATTTGATTCAGTGATATTCCTGTATCATAGAAACTATTCAGTGATAGTTCTAGAGGTAAAAGCATAAGGGGCAGGAGCAAATGTCACAAGTGTGTAGTAGAACATCAAGGATTGCTTATAATTGAGAATGTTACCTCTAACAGTAAAGGACTTGTAAAGGTCCCTTCTAGCTCTAAATCTATGCTTCTATGGCTGAGCAACAAATTCTCCATACTATCTACTCATTATTTAAGCCCTTGACATCTGATTTCCTTTCATACCAATCCATTATTCTCTCCAAGGTCACTGATGACCTCAGCATAGTAAACTGGGCCTAGAATCAGAAAATACCTGAATTTGAAAATGACCTCAAACACATTAGCTTGTGACCTTGGGCAAGTCACTTAACTTCTAATTGCCTCCATTTCTTCAACTTTAAAATAGGGATAATAATAGCACCTACCTTTCCAGGGCTGTTGTGAGGACCAAATGATATACCATTTCCAAAAAAAACACTTTGCACAATGCCAGGCATATAGTAAGTACTATATGAATACTTATTCCCCTTCTCTTCTCCCTGTAGACACTTTCTACAAATAGTAATACAAGTCCTCTTGGCTATAGTAAATGTCAACATTCAATAAGTTAGCATACCAAGGATATGAATAAGCACAATGACTCCATTGTTCCCTGAATTTTGGAACCAAAAATGTTTAATCATTTTGCTAAGATGTCTAATCTTAATGCAATTGAATAAACACTGCCAGCATGGAGTAGTGGACAGAGGGACCCCTTTGGCCTCAAGTACACATAGATACAAGCCTCTTAATAAATGTTTATTGACTGAATGAATGAATGAAATGCATTAGGTGAAAAGAGTCTTTGCACTGTTACCTCCTCATACCAATGAAATCATTCTGTAGGTAAGTCTCCAGTCTATTGAATCAAGCTATCAATGTGCATACCTTGAGCAGGCACTACAGATGAGTAATAGCCATTTTGGTCCAGGATTGATTAGACAAAAAAGAACAGACTGTTCTGTATTCATGGAATTGTTTAGCACTTTCAATAATAAAAATGGCCTCTTCTATAATTCATATGTATGTATACTTACATGTATATATGTGTGTAAATCTATATAGAGGTATGTGTATATGTACATGTATATAAAATGTATGTATATACAAATGTGTATATACATACACATAATGTTAAATACACATGTGTGTACAAATACATACAAATACATGGAGATGGAAAGAAAAAGAGAGAGACAGGAAGAGACCAAGAAAGAGATATGGGAGTGAAATGGGGCATAGATCTGTCATGTGAATGTATTAGGTCTGGATCTTCTAGTGAGGAAAGTCTCTCTACTAGAGTTGATCAGTACCTGCTCTGAAACTGAAAGTTTTAGAGAGTTGCCTGGTTGTACAGTAAAATTAAATGATTTGCCCAGTCACACAATTCCTGGGTATCAAAGGCAGGGCTTGATTCCAAGTATTCCACAATGTCAGACTGCCCTTCTGTCCACTACACTTGCCTGTGACAACTGGCATTCATATAGCACTGTGAGGTTTCTGAGTTGCAGCATAATATCCTATCTGAACCTGGCAACAATACCCTGTGGTTGATTTTCTTAGGAATAATATCCCTATTTTCTAGATAAGAACACTGAGGCTCCCAGGTGTTAAGTGACTTGCCATGGTCTAGTAAGTGTTAATGGTGGGATGTCATACTACTGCAAGTCATGGAAGCCCATGATCTCAGAAGAATAAAAATCACTGTTGACCCAAAGAACAACAAAGAGACACATGGTGGCAATAAGAAGACTGCAACATATTACCAGCAAAGTAAGAAGTGGTATAAAAGACCTCCTTAAAGACAGGCATGGCTAGAAAAGGCCACAGGGTTGGTCTCATAGAGAAAGTGAGGGATGGCCACCATGAGTGCCATATTGTTAACCATAAAATATTAAAAGATCAAGAAGGCCTCTGTGGCTGTGGATAGATCCTATGAGTACTGGGATAGAGCAGATAGCTTGCTGACATTGGAATTGGGAAAAGAAGGGTTAAAATCCCACTTCTTAAAACTTCTTATCTCTATTGCCACTCAAACTCATTAAGCCACATTTTCCTCTTCTGCAAATTATAATAATACAAAAGTATTCCCACTGGGTGGTAGTAAAACTTAAATAAGATAAAAGCTATAGAAAATGTCTCGAAAACTTTAAATTGCTATGTGATGTCAACTGTGATGATCTTTACTGAAGGATTTATGAAAGGTAATAACAAAAATTGTACAGAATATCAGAAATCCTGAGTGAGTTGGGATCTATCTTGTCAGAGGGAATACCCTCCATTAACAATTCTGACATATCCAAAAACTTGCCTTCTTCCTATTTAAAATGGCCTAAGGCTTTTCGAAGTAATTCAAATTTGTATTTTTTTAAATGTATAGACTAATAGGAAACCAAATGTCTTCAGTTTTGCAAATGTGCTTGAAGAAGTATAAAATAAAGCATGACTTTAAAATAATTGTAATGATTAAATTGTGACATACACAATGCTAACTTTTGAAGGGGTCTTCAATGGCTTAGATGAGCATGAACCCTTTCTCCCCAAAAGCCGACCATTCTGGTCACATACAACGACCACATAAATTGAATTGCCACAGAAAAGAACATTTTTGTGGTGTTTTAACTGAACATGTTGCCAAGCAGTCCTTTGTTGTGGTATTTTTAGCTAAAGACAAGGAGGCCGCGATGGCCGTATTCCCACAGAGCAGAACCGTTATTCTTTAACATGGCAAGCTCAAACTTCAGCATATGTCAAACATAATCAAAAGACTCAGAACAGCCTAATGACTAGAGAAGGAAAAAAAATTAAGCAAATGAGGATTTTCCACATTAAACTTTTTTGTTTGTTTGTTTAAATAGCTGTTTTATTTAATCCTATATCCAACTTTTCCCTCAGTGGTATATTAGTCTACCACTATCATGATTTATTCATTTCTATGAAATCTATTTGCAGAAAGTCTGTTTCTCTGAGAATACTAATATATTTGTTTAGAAAGGATATAATAAGGCAGGTTTAATAATTTTATTCCATGCATTTTAAGCCATTTCTGTGATTTCATCAGGGTAGGAATTCCCAGTAGAGAAATGCCATATTCCATTGCGGGTTGGTCACACCTTTATTAACTGGCAATGCTACCTGGGGCATTTAGAGAATAAATGACTTGCCTAAGGTCATAAAATTAGTGCATATAAAAGCCAGAACCAGGACTCACATATTAGAGACTCCAAGGTCAGTACTCTTTTCTCCATTCCACTCCACGCTGGCTCTTATTATATTCCTAGTGGTGAAAAGAAATAGAAGTCATACCTTTATTTGAGCATTTACTTCCATAGTGTAGATTTAGTGATTTTGGTTTTTTTGGGGTAGGGAACTCTGTTTGATGAAGCTCCCAGGATCAATGCATATCTCCACCTTCTTTGTGATTTACTGTCTCAAAAGGTTACTTTGAATAACCAAGAGGTCAAGTGACTTTCAATATGTGTGTGTGTCATGTGCATGTATGTATGTGTGTATATATATGTATGCATGTATATGTAGGTATCTATACGCATATATAATATTGTAATATATAATACATATAGCACCTACTATGTGCTAGGCACATGTGTTTGAAGCAGCAAGGTGGAGCAGAAGACGAAAACTCAGAAAAAGTCATTGACAGATCATTAATAACTTTGGAGAGAGCAGCTGCGGTGAGGGACAGAGAGACAGAGAACGAGAAAACATTTATTAAGTACTTACTTTTTGCTTTTTGATTGTGCTAAGTTCTGGGAATAAAAATAAAAGGAAAAAAGAAAGTCAGTTCCTACCCTCCAAGCACTTACATTCCAATGGAAGGATAACATATAATATGTGTTGCACGTGACAAGGATCTGATTGATAACTTGGTGTGACATATATTTACAAAAAAGTTGTAGAAAAGTTATCTAAGCAGCCCTGAGCAGCCCTGAAATGATCTCAGGTCTTTGTGAGACCAGTTTTAAACTTTTATCCCCTGAAGTCTGCTTGCCCAGGGAAGGTATCATCCATCCTCCATCAACTCAAGGTTGTTTTCACTAAAGATGTGTTTTATGGAAGCAATTAACAATGTTGAGTTGTACAGATGTATATATATATATATATATATATATATATATATATATATATATATATATAGTGTAGTGTGTGTGCGTGTGCGTACACATATGTACTATGAAGACATGCAGAAAGGAATAGTGCTTATTTTGAAATAGGGGAAACTAGAGGAAACCATTAATACTAGTGAATGTACTCTAATCATGGAATCGCTAAATCATTACCTTCATTTTAAAAGCAAAGATATTAAGATCCAGTTCATATAAATGCCTTTTTTTCTTTTTCTATATCATCAGAAGCCATATTCTCAAATTCCTTTTACCAAGCTCTTCCAACTATACTACACATTCAAGTTGATTCAGAAGTTTATGCTTTGTCTCCCCATTAGATTGCAAACCCTTCAGAACAATGGTCTTCCTTGGATGCATTTTGTATCCACACATCACCTAGTATAAAACTGGGCTCATAGTTTGGACAAGAGTGAGGCAAATTTTGAAAATTATAACCACTATCCACTAAAGTCCAACTGTGGTTTTAAATCTTAACTAGTAAATTCAATTTTATCTATGAAAACAGAAACCTACATGCCATAGAGAGTGGAGTTTTCTGGAATAAAATCAGGTACCATTATACATATTCAAAATATTCAAATGAATCTAATTTCATTGATTAAGATATGTTCTTCAACAGATCAAAGATCATGACTAATCCATCCTGGCTTATCGTATGCAATGCCAACCCATACCCTCCTACTAGCTCACCACAAGAAGTACAACTAATGTGCTGGGGACAGTTCTAAATTTCCGATGACATCAGGAGGATAACAATAAAGCAAACAGGTTATCCATTGGTCATCCCTAGATCTTGCCATGTGATTACTTCCTCTTCGGTCATTTTTCCCTTTGATGACATCTTTTATTCCAGTTTCCATGTGTAGTTTCTATTTTCTATGGCTACATCATTCTTCCACCACTATAGCACTTTCCATTTGCTAGGATTTTAGGGTTCCATGACTTGTAGCCATATCACAACACTAATTCACAGATTTGAAACAAAACAGCAGCACTGTATTTTCTGGATTATATCTCCATAATTCAGGTCTATTTGAGGTGTATCTCACAACTCTACACCTTAGTATTAAAAACCATGGACCTTCAGCCAGTCAACAGTCAACAGGCTTTTCAAAAACAATATAATTATCATATTAGAACAAAAACATCTCATACGATATGCTTATCTCAATAGATGTGGAAAAACAAACAATTATCAGAAAGGAAATCACAAACTATTAAAAACCATATGAGAGAGTGGTATAAATTACTAATTATAAGAGAAATAAATGCAAATCAAAACAATCCTCAAATTTTATCTCACATGCAACAACTTTACAAAGTTAATAAAAGACAGGAACAGTCAAGGTTGGAGGGATTGTGGAATGATATATGCACTTAATGCATTATTAGTGGAGCTGCAAATTAGCACAGTCATTCTGAAAAACACCAAAATTACAGCAATTTGAAATTATGCAAATTAAAAGGCTAAAATATCTATATCCTTTGACCCAGAGATTCCAGCACTAGGTATATACCTAGAGGAGGTCAATGACAAAAGAAAATCTCCATATCCAAAAAAAAAATTGTAACATCAATTTTTGTGGCAACAAAGAACTAGAAATAAAGTAGTTGCCTCTCATGACTATACAAACGGTGGTACATGAATTTAGTTGTACATTAATGTGCTGTGGGAAACATGAGTATGACGAATGCAGAGAATCATGGAAAGGCTTACCTGAACTGATGTGAAGTGAAGTAAGCAGAACTTGGTAAACAATAATGACTACAGCTGTGTAAATGTAATAACACATTGAATCAAAAATTTAAAACCGCAAAATTACAGAATTTGAATTGAACTCCAAAGAGGAGATGAGAAGACACCTATCCCCACGCATATGCAAAGATTGAAAGGACATAAAATTACCAAATATTGGATGAAATGCTATTTTTATTGTCTTTGAACATTCAATAAAGCCAACTCTACCAACTCCTTTATTTGCCATTCCAAGGCACAGGTATGACCTTTCCTTTTTATTTATTTTTTATTTAATATTTTAGTTTTCAACATTGATTTCCACAAGATTTTGAGTTACAAATTTTCTCCCCATTTCTACCCTCCCCCCATCCCAAGATGGCATATATTCTGATTGCCTAGTTCCCCAGGCAGCCCTCCCCTCTTTCACCCCACTTCCCCCCCATCCCCTTCCCCCTTACTTTCTTGTAGGGCAGAATAGATTTCTATGCCCCATTCCCAATATATCTTGCTTCCCAGATGCATGCAAAAAACAACTTTTTTTTTTTTATTTTGTTAAGCATCTGCTTTTAAAACTTTGAGTTCCAAATTCTCTCCCCTCTTCCCTTCTCACCCACCCTCCTTAGGAAGGTGAGCAATTCAGCATAGATCACATATGTATCATTATGTAAAACACTTCCACAATGCTCATGTTATGAAAGGCTAACTATATCTGCTTCCATCCTATCCTATCCCCCTTTATTCAATTTTCTCACTTGACCCTGTCCCTTTTCAAAAGTGTTTGCTTTTGATTACCTCCTCCCCATATCTGCCCTCCCTTCTGTCAACCCCCCTTCCTTTATAACCTTCCCGTTACTTTCCTGTAGAGTAAGATACCCGATTGAGTGTGTATGTTATTCCCTTATCGAGTCCGATCCAATGAGAGTATGATTCACTCATTCCCCCTTACCTGCCCCCTCTTCCTTTCCTACAGAACTGCTTTTTCTTGCCACTTTTATGTGAGATAATTTATCCCATTCTATCTCTCCCTTTCTCCCTCTCTCAATATATTCTTCTCTCACCCCTTAAACTTATTTCATTTTTTTATATCATCCCTTCATATTCAAGTCATCCCGTGCCCTCTGTCTATATTCCCTTCATCTCCCCTAACACAGAGAAAGGTGTCACGAATTACACACATCATCTTGCCATGTAGGAATATAAACATAACAGTTCAACTTTTGTAAGTCCCTTATGGTTTCTCCTTCCTGTTTACCTCTTTATGTTTCTCTTGATTCTTGTGTTTGAAAGTCAAATTTTCTTTTCAGCTCTGGTCTTTTCATTGAGAAAGCTTGAAAGTCCTCTATTTTATTGAAAATCCATATTTTGCCTTGAAGCATGATACTCAGTTTTGCTGGATAGGTGATTATTGGTTTTAATACTAGCTTCTTTGACCTCCAGATTATCATATTCCAAGCCCTTCAATCCCTTAATATAGAAGCTGCTAGTTCTTGTGTTATACTTATTGTGTTTCCACAATACTCAAATTGTTTCTTTCTGGCTGCTTGCAATATTTTCACCTTGACCTGGGAACTCTGAAATTTGATGACAATATTCCTGGGAGTTTTCATGTTGGGATATTTTTCAAGAGGCAATTGGTGGATTCTTTCAATTTCTATTTTACCCTCTAGTTCTAAAATATCAGGGCAGTTTTGCTTGATAATTTTGTGAAAGATGATATCTAGGCTCTTTTTTTCATCATGGCTTTCAGTTAGTCCAATAATTTTTAAATTATCTCTCCTAGATCTATTCTCTAGGTCAGTGGTTTTTCCAATGAGATATTTCACATCGTCTTCCATTTTTTCATTCCTTTGGTTCTGTTTTGTAATATCTTGATTTCTCATAAAGTCACTAGCTTCTACTTGCTCCAATCTAATTTTTAAGGTGGTATTTTCTTCAGTGGTCTTTTGGACCTCCTTTTCCATTTGGCTAATTCTGCCTTTCAAGGCATTCTTCTCCTCATTGGTTTTTTGGAGCTCTTTTGCCACTTGGGTTAGTCTATTCTTTAAAGTGTTATTTTCTTCAGTATTTTTTTGAGTCTCCTTTGTTGTTGACTTGTTTTTCACAGTTTTCTTTCATCATTCTCATTTCTTATCCCAGTTTTCCTCTACTTCTCTTCCTTGCTTTTCCAAATCCTTTTTGAGCTCTTTCATGACCTGAGGCCAATTCATATTTTTCTTGGAGGCTTTTGATGTAGGCTCTATGACTTTGTTGCCTTTTTTTGGCTGTATGTTTTGATCTTCTTTGTCACCAGAAAAGGAATCTAGAGTTTGAGTTTGAGTCTGAGTTTGAGTGTGAGTTCATCTCTACTGCCTGTTCATGTTCCCAGCCAACTACTTGCCCCTTGAGTTTTTTGTCAGGATATGACTGCTTGTAGAGTAGAGAGTACATTGTCCCAAGCTTTAGGGTCCAAGCACTGCTGTTTTCAGAGCTACTTCTACTCCACTCTCACCCCAGGCTCTGTCACTGCAGTGCTCATGCTCCCCCAAGAACCACCAACCATGACCACAATACAGATCCAAGCAGGGCACATCAAGGAAATATTCCTTTGGGCTCATGAAGCGCTCCTTGCACTCCTGCTCTGATCCACTGCTAGATTCCTCCCACTGTGTAAGCCAGGGACTCAGGAAGCAACTGATGCTGGAATTCTGGAAGCAGCCTCAGGAGCTTCCTGCTGCTGCTACCACCACCACTGCATGACCTCCTGTACCCCCAGAGCTAGCTGCCAGACCACCCTGAACCCAATCCTGCAGTTTCTCCCTAAGCTGCTCTTTGATGTTTGGGGGTTGAGAAGTCTGGTAACTGCCACAGCTCACTGTTTCATGGCCCCAAGGCCTGTTCTGGTTGGCTGATTCTGGGTCTGGTCTGTCCCAGCACGGCCCACGCTGGGCTGCCCTCCTCTCTCAGCACCTTGCGATAGACCCTTCCCAGTGACTATCCAGGCTCTCCTGGGCTGGAGATCTGCTTCCCTCTGCTATTTTGCTATTTTATGGGTTCCGCAGCTCTAGAATTTGTTCAGAGCCATTTTTCCAGGTGTTATGATGGATTTGGGGGAGAGCTTTAAGGAAGTTCCTGCTTTCCAGCCATCTTGGCCAAGTATGAGCTTTCCATCAGGCTGCTCCTTCCTTTAGTCTTCTGGTTTTATTTACAGTGAGACACTTGAAGGTGTTATGATTCAGTTCCTCCAGTCTTGTGTCTATTTTTTTAAATGAAGTCATATATTTTAAGTAGCAAAGTGCAAGTTAAAATTTTTATAAGATTTAAAATTGCATGATTCTTAGCATTCATTGCACACTGTTTCCGCCCCCCCCATCAACCAGCCATTGTCACTGCAAAAAAAAAAAAGAAGAGAATCACAAAAATCACAGGACATTTTGTTTTTTTCCTTAACATAGCCAAACAATTCAGTAGTCATCTTATTGTCAATGAGCCTCTATATAGAAAGCTAAGCTGGCTCTCATAGAGTATGTTCAATCTGTGGCTAAGAAAACACTGTAAATTTTATACTATGGTAGAATCCTTGAATTTGTTTTCACACCCTTAAAGAATCCAAGGTCACCTCCATGTCATGATGAGTCTCTGGAACATCATTTGGTGAGAAAGTTTTCTTTTTTTGTGTGTATTCCTACGTGTTCCTATCTATGTGGCAGCCTACCCTTCCTGCTGTTGGATCTAGATCAAAATAAGAACTGGTTGATTGGACAGGAGAAAAAGATTGTCTGAAGTGCAGGAACTTAATCAATGCCACTGATTTGAACATATTTGAATTTTCTGATAAGAAATAAACTCAAAAGTTGGAGCCAAGATGGCAGAGTAAAAGCAGGGACTTGCCTGAGCTCTCTCCCAAATCCCTCCAAATACCTGTAAAAATTGATTCTAAATTGTGAGTGTTGTACCAAGCTTTTTTATGTATCTGTCCATGCCCAATCTACTGTTGTGGTCTGTATCAATGTTGTCAGACTGAAATAGAAAGGGATTCCTGTGGGCTACATATTGACTTGGAAAACCACAAATTAACATTATCTTTGTTGTATTGCATTTTTATTTATTTTGTTAAACATTTAATAATTACATTTCAATCTGGTTTAGCTAGGCTTGGGAGATTTGCAGCTGTAAATTTGATACCGCTGTTGTGGATGACTCCCTAAGCTGACTACCAGAAAACTTTACTGGTTTTTCCATTGTAGACATAGTGACTTAGGACCCTTGTAAGGCAGCTAGTATAAGCCTTATCAAAAGGACTGTTAAAATAATCTGTCAATAGGGCATGTGTTTGCAAGCTCACACACTACTTAATAAATGATGTTTTCCATTTTCTATTGAGACAGACACCACAGGAAGTTTCATGGTATCTGTTGATCTAGTGTTGGAAAAAATTTACAAGCAATTCTGAAATGTCAAAATCTAAACTAAGAGTCGAAAAATTCATGTGAGCTATTTGGCAAAATAGACTATGCAACCAGACAGAACGCATATGATAAAAACTCTGAATCATGGCTGAAGGACTCTTCCTCTGGGTACAATAAATGGTGTGTAAAGATCAAGCTCATGAGACATTGTTGGGGATATAAGTGGAAACATTTGCATGTTTGAATGGTGTGTACTTTAAAAAATGGGTGTGTAATGTTCAAGCCAGAACTAACTGTCCTGAGCTTTCTCAGAAACTCTTATTACTAGGGCTATAAATTCTGTGTAATATTTCTGCTCAAAAGATACTGTGTTAATGATAATTAAAATAACATTATCAATGCATATGTAAAAACATATATATGTGTGTGTGTATATATATATATACATATGTGTGTGTGTCTAAAATTTTGCCACAGATATCCATTGACCAAAAAGTATACCAACTTGTACCATTTGAAATCTTCAATAGCATTAAAAGAATGGAAATGGCCAAGCTTGTTTTTTGAAAAAATTGCATTTTAATATCCTTGGATGGACACCCCAGATTCTATGCTGCTATCCATTAAATAAGTAAAGACTCCAAGAAAGCCCTTTATTCTGAGACGCAGCATGGCATAATGGATATTGCAAAGGAGTTTTTAAAAATTCCCACTTTATCTGACCATCCTCTCTATTGTCCTATATTTCTCCTCCCTTTCTTGGCTAAACAATTTGAGAAAGCCATCTACACTAGGTACCTCTGCTTCCTCTCTTCTAAACCCTCTGCATGGAATCCCGATTTCAACCTCAACATTCAATTGAAATTGACCTCTCTAAGGTTTAACAATGATTTAGTCATTGCAACATCTAATGTGTTTTTCTCAATCTTCCTTCTTCTTATCTTCTTTAGTGTTTGACACTTTTAATCACCAACTCCTCCTGGATAATCTTGCCGATGTTAGGCCACTCTTCTTCCTTGGTTCTCCTCCTAACTGTCTAACCAACTCTTCCTCATTCGTTGTTGATGGATCTTCAGTTGTATTATACCTGCTAACTGTGGGTTCCCCTTAAGGCTCTGCTGTAAGTGCTCTAGAATTGGATACCCTATTGGCATTTCAATCTCACCACATTCAAAATAGAACTCATTAGCTTTTTCCCTCTTATTAACTTTACTATTACTGTTGATGCTACCATCATGATCCTAGTCACCCAAGCTCATAGGGTCGGTATCTTCAATAACTCTTCACCAACCCTCACCCCACACACCCAATCTGTTGTTGAATCCTGTCTTCTCCATCTCTCTATCAATGTCTTCTCTCCACTCATCAGCCACCACCTTGGCATGGCTCCCTATTAGCTCTCACAGGGACCATTGCAATAACATTCTAATCTCCCTGCCTTCAAAGAGGTTTCTGGAAACTTAAATCCATTATCTACTCAGCTGTCTAAGATTTACCTAAAGGGCAGTTTTGACCACATGATATCTCTACACATAAACACATACCTCAAACTCTAGCTCTTCCCTATCATGTTTAGGAGCAAATATAAATTTCTATGGTCCTATTTAAAGCCCTGTTCAACCTGACCCTTCCTAACATTTGGGTGCTCTTCTTTATTCCTCTCCTTTTATTCTATGATACAGATTCACTGCACTACTTGCTGCTCTTCAAACATACCCCTCTGTTTCCTGATTTCATAACTTTCCCCTTGCTATCTCCTATGCCTGGCACTTTTTCTCTCTTTACCTCCATCTTTGAGCTCTCCTGTATTCTTAGAAGACTCAGTTAAAATCCCACTTGTTTCAGGAGGTGCTAGTACAGGGGTGTGGCCCTTTAGGTCCTTGGGTGTGGCTTTTTGACTGAATCCAAACCTCACAGAACAAATCCCCTTAATAAAAAGATTTGTTCTGAAAAACTTGGACTCAATCAAAAGGCCACACCCAAGGATCTAGAAGGCCAAAAGGGCCTCCTGGCCTCAGGTTCCCCACCCCAGTGCTAGTGCATTCCCTCTGATATTATCCTCCATTTGCTCTCTACAAATCTAGTACTCACATAGTTACTTACATGATATTATTTATATAATATCTTCCCCCATTAAATTCTGAGCTTCTCTAAGGCTGGTGCAGTGTTTTTACCTTTATTTTATTTTCAGTGCTTAGCATAGTCCCTGACACACAGTAAAATACTTAATAAATGTTTATGGACTGAATGCCTGGATTTGGGCTCAGGAAGCCCTGGACTTCATTCCAGCCTCACTGACTAGCTAAGTAACCCTGGACAAGACACTAAAACTCTGAGCCTTAATTTCCTCATCTGTAAAATCAGGGGTTTGAAGCTGATGGTCTCTAAGGTCCCTTAGAGCTCTATGATTCTATATCAGAAGGACCCTCAACAGAAGATTTGTGGAGACACAAACAAGAATTATCCTGAAAGAAGTTTGCCTGGCAAATTATCTATACCAGTGGAGGTAGTCTAATGAGCACTATTCTCCCTCTTCAAATTATCTTTTTTTTACTCCACTAAGGTATATTAATTCATCACAATACACATATACAACTAGTATGCATATTTGAATTCATTTGTAATCATTAGCATTCACATCTTGCTTTTCCCTATTGGAATTCAGAAGTCTAAGTAGGGCTTATAATGCCCTTGAGCACCCTAAATTACTGGGCAGAAATTGTAAATGTATGGCTCTTTAATGGTAATTAACAAATTGCTTTTGGTCCAATTATTCACGTTTTTTTAGAACTAATTGAGTTTAAAAAAAATCAGAGCAGCACCTCTTTATGTTTGTATTTTGCATATGTACACATGTCTGTCTATCTGTGTGTATTTCTGTGTGTGTGTGTGTGTATATATTTATGTGTATATATACACACATATATATGTGTGTGTGTATATGCATAGATGTATAGATAGATAGCATGTTTGTAAATAATCTCCACCCAGACTACATATCACACAATGCTTATCATACTTATGAAATTTGCAGATGCCGTATACCTACGAGGTACAGAGAACGCACTCTATGACAGAATCAAGACTAAATAGGAAGAAGACCTTGGCTGACTAAAAAAATGGATCAGATTTAAGAAAGAAGTAATGTAATAATAATAAACACAATAAAACACTAAATTTGACTTCAGAAATCAATGTTGCAAATCCAAGATGGAGGGAAAAATAGCTAAAGAGCAGGACATCTGAAAAGATGTCATTGAAAATTGAAATAAATGAAATTGGCCTTTTCATTGGCCTCATGCTTAATATGTTAACAGCACAATATAGCAGCCAAAAAAGTTAACGTAATCATGAGCTGCCTAAAGAGAGCAAGTGTCTAGGGCTAGGAACTTTATAATCCTATAGAACTCTGCCCTGGTCAGAATATATCTGAAATAGAATCTTCCTTCCCAGGGGCCACAGATTGAGGGGGCCTCTAATAATCTAGAGAGCTTCCAAAGGAGGGCAAGCACAGTGGTTAAGGATCTTGAATCCATGCAACGTAAGGATCTGTCATCAAATATATTGAGTTGTCACAAAGAAAAGAGATTAGACTTTTTTGCTTGACCACCTGAAGAACAACTAGTGGATATTAAAAAGAGGAAAATTTCATCTTAATATAATCAATAAATCAATAAGCATTCATAAATACTTACTATATGTCAACAACAGTATTAAATACTGGGAACACAAAGCATAAGTAAAGAAAAATAAATAACTCTTGCCCACAAAGAGCTTATATTATTTTGATTAAATTAAATTTTGTTTTTAAATGAAGATTCCCCTTATTTCCCTTCCTCTTCCCTCCACACTGAGAAAGCAAAACAATAACAGCACTGTTAGAAATATTATAATTAAGGAAAACAAATTCCTGTGTTGGCCATGTCCAAAAAAGTCTCTCCCAATCTGTACTCTTCATCCATCAAGTCTGTCTGGAGGTGTCTTCTGGAATTGTGATTGGTAATTGTGTTCATCAGAGTTTACAAGTCTTTCAAAGTTATTAGCCTTCACAATATTGTCACTTTATAAATTCTTCTCCTAGTGCTGTCCATCTTATTCTAGAAGCTTACATTCTGTAAGGGAAAACCTCCTAACATTCAAAGTTACGAGAGGTGTCATGATAGCGTATAGTGGCTAGTGGGCTGACTTTGTCATTGGGAAGACCTGGCTTCAAGCTCTTCCTCTTATGTGTACCTGTAACATGCCCACGTGACAATAGGAAAATCATAATGTATAGAGAGAAGCATTCTCAATCTACATATATAGAGGAAATTTACATACTGGTTGTTCCTCACACTGATTAAAGGTCCAACCTTCCTCTTCCTCCCTGCCTCCCACTCCTGAAAAAGTAGAAATTTATTTTTAAGAGGTAATTTTTACATGGCAAAACCATTTGAAAACTCTCTTCCTCCTCCCCTTCTCTCTCTCTCTCTCTCTCTCTCTCTCTCTCTCTCTCTCTCTCTCTCTCTCTCACTCTCTCTTTCTCTCTCTCTCTCTCTTTCTCTCTCACTCTCTCTTTCACACACACAGTCATATGCTTCTGGTCTGTTTTCAGTTATCCATGTATGTTACTAAGTTACATTTAATATAATATATTTTTCCTGTCTCGATTTATCAGTAATGCATCTGGAAATTATCGATGTGCTTGCATCATTCAATGTTTCTTCAAAGCAACTGGTACAAATTTATCTTGGACAGACCCTACCATTGAAATTAAAGTAGGCACATCTGTAGTACTACTGGTGCCAGCCTGGGTGGTAATTAAATTAACATGTTCATTCTCACCCAGTTTCAAAGATGCTTTGATGTCCATTATTGCCTCCTCTGTTGGTAAAAAGCCAAGTTGCCTTGCACTGGGAGTGACTGATAAAACACAGTGTTCTGACAAGGACACAGTGTCCCAACTGTGGCACATATAGTCTACAGGTTAGCAATTGCATTTTTAGGAGCTTAAATAGAACAGAATATGTGCTTTTATTTATTCTGAAGTACTTAAGAAGGAAGGGAGGAAGGGAAGAAGGAAGAAGGGAGGAAAGGAAGGAAGGAAGGAAGGAAGGAAAAGAAGGACATATAGAGAATAGAAGAATGTTATTAGATGAAGTGTTTCCAAAAAAAAAAAGTTTTCTCCTTTCAAATTGAATTTGTCCTTCAGTAAGATGTTCATTGACCTAGCGTACATATCTTGCCTACAATATTCTCTACCTGAGGAAAGTATGCATTCATCTACCCGAGAAGTGAATGTCTGTCTTCTATTCTTTTGAGGCTTATGAGTCAATGCAGCTCTCAGTTCTTTCAGCAGTAAAATGATGATTAGACATCACAATCTGGAAGTTTCTTTTCAGTTCTGACATTCTTCTCATCTCACCATTTATGTAGGGGTAGTGGTGAGGATGACTGGTGAAAGAGTACATTTTGAGGGTGGAGCCAAGATGGCAGCTGGAAAGCAGGGACTTGCTTAAGCTGTCCCCCAAATCCCTCCAACACCTGTAAAAAATGCCTCTGAACAAATTCTAGATCTGTGGAACCCACAAAACAGCAGAGGGATGCAGGTCTTCAGCCAAGGACAGCCTGGATGGTCACTGGGAAGGGTCCATCACATGGTGCAGGGAATAGAGCACAGCACAGCGTGGGCCCCACCAGGACACATGTGACCAGGAGTGGGGCAGAGAAGGCCTGAGGGCCATGAATCATTGAGCTGTGGCAGTTACCAGACTTCTCAACCCACAAACATCAGAGACCATGGAGCAGGTTAGTGGGAAAACTGCTGTATCAGGGTGAGGGCAGTCTGGCCCCAGCCCTGAGGGTGGTGCAGGTGGTACAGCAGAGCTCCACAGTCAGCTGCTTCCCTAGTCTCTGGCTCATACAGTGGGTGGAATAAAGTGGAGGATCTGAGCAGGAGTGTAAGAAGTCCTTTGCTGGCACAGAGGCAGCTTTGCCCTGCTTGGATCTGGGTTGCAATCCTGGTTGGTGGTTCTTGGGGGAGGAGGAATGCTGCTGTGGCAGAACTTGCTGTGTAGAAGTAGCTCTGAAAACAGCAGCACAGTCCCTAAACCTTGGGACAAAGCACTCTCTACTCTGCAAGCAGTCATACCCTGACAAAAAGCTCAAAGGTCAAATAGTTGGCTGGGAACATGAACAGGCAATGAAAAAGAATGCAGACTCAGAATCAGACTCAGACTCTAGAATCTTTTTTTTTTGGTGACAAAGAAGATCAAAACATAGAGCCAGAAGAAGTCAATAAAGTCAAAGAGCCTACATCAAAAGCCTCCAAGAAAAATGTGAATTGGCCTCAGGCCATGGAAGAGCTCAAACAGGATTAGGAAAAGCAAGTAAGAGAAGTAGAGGAAAAGTTGGGATAAGAAATGAGAGTGATGAAAGAAAATCATGAAAAACAAGTCAACGACTTACTAAAGGAGACCCAAAAAAATACTGAAGAAAATAACACCTTAAAAAATAGACTAACCTAAATGGCAAAAGAGCTCCAAAAAGCCAATGAGGAGAAGAATGCCTAGAAAGGCAGAATTACTCAAGTGGGAAAAGGAGGTCAAAAAGACTACTGAAGAAAATACCACCTTAAAAGTAGATTAGAGCAAGTCGAAACTAGTGACTTTATGAGAAGTCAAGATACTATAAAACAAAACCAAAGGAATGTAAAAATGGAAGACAATGTGAAACATATCACTGCAAAAACCACTGACCTGGAAAATAGATCCAGGAGAGATAATTTAAAAATTATTGGATGACCTGAAAGCCATGATCAAAAAAAGAGTCTAGATATCATCTTTCAAGAAATTATCAAGGAAAACTGCACTGATGTTCTAGAACCAGAGGGTAAAATAGAAATTGAAAGAATCCACCAATTGACTCTTGAAAAAGATCCCAAAAAGAAAATTTCTAGCAATGTTGTCACCAAATTTCAGAGTTCCCAGGTCAAGGAGAAAATACTTCAAGCAGCCAGAAAGAAACAATTTGAGTATTGTGGAAACACAATCAGGATAATACAAGATCTAGCAGCTTCTACATAAAGGGATCAAAGGGCTTGAAATATGATAATCTGGGGGGTCAAAGGAGCTAATATTAAAACCAAGAATCACCTATCCAGCAAAACTGAGTATCATGCTCCAAGGCAAAATATGGATTTTCAATAAAATAGAGGACTTTCAAGCTTTCTCAATGAAAAGACCAGAGCTGAATAGAAAATTTGACTTTCAAACACAAGAATCAAGAGAAGCATGAAGAGGTAAATAAGAAGGAGAAATCATAAGGGACTTACTAAAGTTGAATTGTTTTATTTACATTACTACATGGAAAGATGATGTCTATAATTCATGAGACCTTTCTCAGTATTAGAGTGGTTGAATATACATATACATATATATATATATATATATATATATATATATATATATATATATATATATATATACAGAGAGAGAGAGAGAGAGAGAGAGAGAGAGAGAGAGAGAGAGAGAGAGAGAGAGAGACAAAGGGCACAGGGTGAGTTGAATATGAGGGGATGATATCTAAAAACATAAAATAAAATTAAGGGTGAGAGAGATATATTGAGAGAGGGAGAAAGAGAGAGATAGAATGAGGTAAACTATCTCACATAAAAGTGGCAAGAAAATACAGTTCTGTTGGAAGGGAAGAGGGGGCAGGTGAGGGGAAATGAGTGAATCTTGCTCTCATCATATTTGACTCGAGGAGGGAATACATATACACCCAATTGGATATCTTACCCCACAGGAAAGTAGGTGGAAGGGGATAAAAAGGGGGGAATGACAGAAGGAAGGGCAGATAGGAGGAGGAAGTAATCAAAAGCAAACACTTTTGAAAAGGGACAAGGTCAAGGGAGATAATTGAATAAAGGGGGACAGGATGGGAGGGAAGGAAATATAGTTAGTCTTTCACAACATGAGTATTGTGGAAGTGTTTTACAGAATGATACATGTGTGACCTATGTTGAATTGCTTGCCTTCTTAGGGAGGGTGGGTGGGGAGGGAAGAGGGGAGAGAATTTGTAACTCAAAGTTTTCAAAGCAGATGCTCAAAAAAAGGTTGTTTTTGCATGCAACCGAGAAGTTAGATATATAGGGAATGGGGCATAGAAATCTATCCTGCCATAAAAGAAAATAAGGGGAAAGGGGATGGGGGGTGGTGGAGTGGGGTGACAGAAGCAAGGGTTGACAGGAGAATGGAGCAATCAGAATATATGCCATCTTGGAGTGGGGAGAGAGTAGAAATGGGGAGAAAATTTTTAACTCAAAATCTTGTGGAAATCAATGTTGAAAACTAAAATATTAAATAACAAAATAATTGTTGAGAAAAAAAAAAGAAAGCTGAATGCCAAAAAAACCCAAAACAAAACAAAAGAGTACATTTTGCTCATGAATTTGCTTCTCGATTTTCCCATTAAAATTGAAGGTATTGAAGAAATGGTCTCATTGCAGACCCTGTAATATTCAGTAAGCACTTATTTTGTGCTGGGTATTATGCTGAACCCATGGGATATAATAAAATGGCAAAAACAAATTTCCTTTCTTCAAGGATCTCACATGTTCCCTGGGGTATGAGGAGAGACAACATTCAAAAACAACTATGTACATACAAGTTCTACTTAGGGTAAATGGTAGTTAATCTGAGGGAAGGCACTAGCCAGAAAAGACTCCTTACAGAAGATCAGAGTTGAGTCTTGAAGGAGGCCAGAGAAGCCAGGAGGCAGAGGTGAGGAGAGAGAGCATTCTAAGCATTGGACAGATCACTAGTAAAAGCCCTACGCAGCCTCCTGAAGAAAGATCAAAGTTTGTTTCTTTGATTTAGCAATAACATGTATTCAAAAAAGAGAACAGAGAAGCGACTTCAGAATGAAGGGCAGAAAAAATAAAATATTGATGCCAATTTAGTGAAGACTTATCTAAAAAATATCTTAACTAGAAAGAAATTCAAATAAGGCCTATAGATTCACAAGAAGGAAGAAATTGGAAAATTAGATAATAAGCATGTGAATACAATGAGTCAGACCTTCCATTCTTTTAGGAAATAAGTGCACTAATAGAGACAAAGAATAAGTTTACATAATATAAATGCAGCCCAGCTTTCTAACTAAACCTGGTATATTTTGCATGTTCCAAATTGGTAGAAGATGCTGAAATGACACCTAAGTGGTGCTAGTGAGTTGGTGTAAGAGCTTTAGTAGAAGAAAGACATTCTTCTTCTGAGATTCAATATGTGCAGTTCAAGAATCTCCTTTAGGAGAGACATATGAAGAGAGAAAAAGTCTTGGGAAATGACTAGTATATCAGGGAAGCAGGCACCTCTACATATCCCTAATTTCCAGCTTGCCTACCTAGAGATGTAGGGTTATTTCCCACGAGTGAGATTAGGGTTTCTCTTTTGGTTGAGCTGACATCTCAACTCCCTTCCATCTCAAGAGTTCACATACTCTATATTTTGTGGCATATTCTTATTTGCATAATGTCTCCTATTTTTGTTGGACATTTACATAAGTGGATTATTGTTTCTTACTTTCTTTATTCTCTTACTCATTGTTTCTGAATCTTTTGTGTAACTAATTCTAGGGAGTTAAGCCTGTGGGTTTTAGCTTGAGGGAACCTTCTCTCCCTAAGAGCAAGTTTCCATTCCAAACTAAAATTAGTATAGGAGAGAGTTGGGGGTGAGTGGTGGGTATGCTCCTATGCTATAGAAAAGATTAGCAGTAAAGGAGAGAAATATGAGGAAGGCAGATTACTAGTCAGCATACTTATTTAGGCTAACCCGAAGCAGAATGGGCTACCTCGAGATGTAATGAGTTCCCTATGCATGCCAAAGATGCTCGAGAAAAGGTTTCTTGTTTGTTTGTTTGTTTGGTCAGGGCAATTGGGGTTAAGTGACTTGCCCAAGGTCACACAGCCAGTAAGTGTGTCAAATGTCTAAGGCCGGATTTGAACTCAGGTCTTCCTGACTCCAAGGCTGGTGCTCTACTCATCGCACCACCTAGCTGCCCCAAGAAAGGGTTTCTTGCTAAGAAAGTGGGTTGTAATCAGACTCTGGAGTACCCTCCAATTTCAACTTCTATAATAAAATATGTTGACGGATAAAAAAAAATTCTGCCATCCCTTTCATCAATAGAATGTAAACATATTTAGGGCAAAGACTATTTTAATTTTTTATCTTTGTAGTACAGTGACTGGAACACAGTAGGTACTTTACTTAATTCTGTTTGTTGTTTTTCAGTCATGTCATGACCCCATGGACCATATTATACATGGTGTTTTCTTGTTGAAGATAACAGAATGATTTACCATTTCCTTCTCTGGTGGATTAAGGCAAATAAAGGTTAAGTGACTAGGCCAGCCTCACACAGGTAGTAAGTGTCTGAGGCTGATTTGAACTCATCTTCCTGATCCAGGCCCAAGGCTCTATCCATTAAGCCACCTATCTGCCTCTTTAATTCTGTTTGGATTTCATTTAATTGATGAATTATGGTACTCCTACCTATACCTATATAAGATTCTAGAATTTTGAGCTGAAAGTCTTAGAGGTCATCTAGTTAGTCCAAACTTAATTTGTCATGGAAACCTCAGAATTTCAATGACTTGCCCACAGTCACAAAGGTAGGTAGTGGCAGAAATGGAATTTGAATCCAAAACCTCTCAGAGCCAACCTAGTGTTCATTCTTTGATTGTTTTCTTGTCCCTTTTACATTTTATACAGAGAAATAAACAATTTGTTGTAATGGATTGGCCTCATTCTCTCACAAAAACAACCAATGCAGTGAGACAAAGAAAATCCCACTCTCTCTGCAGTCTGGGGATGTGGCTTTAAATGCTTCCTCTAATATGATCTGTGTGACTCTGAGAAAGTGGCTAGAATTGATTGGACCTCAATTTCCTCCTCTGTAAAATGAAGGGATCAGAATGGGTGATTTCTAGATCTGTCATCTAATCTATACAACACTTGCCAATACAGATGTTATATCCTTTTCTAGCCTAGTATTAATAATGTGTTTTCTATCATGCCATCATTCAGCTGTTTGAAAAGCACTCTAATGATGATTAAGGAGTGGAGAGCAGTCCCTAATGGGTGCTGTGACAAAAGAAGGTTGGTTTTTTAAATTTCAGTGTCTGCAGATAATCTTATTTCTGGAAAATCTTGCTTTTTCCTTACAGAGCTATACAGAGTTATATATGACAACTCTGAAAGAATTGATTTTTGTTTTCATGGACAGAATCATCTATTACAATTGTTTGTTTTTACTCAGACACATTTTATGGAGTGCCATCCTGACATTCATTAAGATTTCTAATCTAAGGCTAATCATACCTGGATTATTAATCAGGCCACTCATTACTCCCCATAGATGTCCATAGAGTTAAACTACAGAGAGTAGCAAAATGACTATCCACAGAAGCAGAGAACCATGATTGAAGTACGTTCGCATCATGGAAAATACTGCACATTGTTGGGTGACAGTTGAAAGCACTTTTCCCATCACAACTCCTAATAGTCTTCTGCAAATAAAATTAAATGATCTCATTTATAACATATGTATTCAACATAAAGCACTATGGGTTGGTAAGTAGTTAGTGGTACACATGGAAACTTTCCAGTGGATGATTGAGGAACATTTTGACGGAATTCTGATAATGCCATGCAATACACCATGGTCCAAGTTGAGGCTGCACATTTTGTCCCAAATCTGGCTCGTGTAAAATATGAGTGCTGTCAACAGCGCTGCTAGCAAAGGATAGTAGGGGAGATATATGTTATGGATGAGAAACTCAGAGATTCTGTTTGTTCGCAAGATTTCATGCAAATTGAACAATTCCCACTGTGATCTGTTGACTGATTGATCAGGTAGATTACAAGAACATGATAGATTTCAGGAAAGCATTTGACAAAGTCTTTTCTACTCTTCCTGTAAAGCAATCACCAAAATAATCTTGCCAATCACAAGTTTAATCATGTAGTTGCCCTTCTCAAAAGTCTTGAGAGGCTCCCTAGTACTCCTAGTGAAAAACACCTTAGCTTGGCATTGAAAGACCTTTTCAGTCTGGCTCTGATCTACATTTCCAGACCTATTTCAAAATATTTCCCTTCCTATCCTCTATCCTAATTAGGACAAACTGTCCTAATTCCTGTTTCCCAAACTTGGAATTCCATCTCCCACCTCAGTGTCTACCACAGATTGTTCTCTATTCTTCCCATCCATCTCAGGCTGTCAGAATAACCAAGCTTCTTTCAAAGCTCAATTTCATGTGACACCTCCTATGAGAAGTCTATTCTGATTCCCCTAGTTGTTATTACTCTGTTTTTTTACCCAAAATTATCTAACACGTATTTATCTTTGGGGGCTGCTAAGGCTCATCAATCCTCACAGCATCTAAGAGACAGTTGTTATCATTGTAAGTCTGGATCACTTGCCTTAGTTTACCTAAAATGGTCAATGTTTTTCATGGATTTGTAGCTTTCTATATCTCAATACTGAGAAAGGAAAAGGAATTACAACCAGTGTTGAAGCATCTTAATTTTAAAATTCCACTATTCTTTCACCCTAACAAGTCTTTCTCCTCTAACTCCATAGTAGCTGTTTACTTCTTCATCCACTACCATTACATGCAAACACAATTTAGCCCAACAGCTCCCTCCTTTAGTTCACTTGGTTGTTAAGGGGATTGCCAAAATGGACTGCTTTCATGTCATGAGCTATTCCTATTCACAAACAAATTGAAGCATTTTAGGAGTAAAGAAATATTATTAAATTCACACTGTCAAAGAATATTTTCAAATGAAAGCTTTAAAACTATATCTTCTTCCAATGATCATTTTGTGATCTAAAAATAAAGGGACTTTTAAACTTAAGTCAAACTTAAAACCTCATTTATTTCTAAAGGAGATAAAAATAAAATAACCTATTTTTCCAATTTTCCCTGATCCCTACCATTCCTAGTGTGTTCTCTCTCTCTCTCCCCCCGCCCCTCCCCTCTCTCTCTCTCTCTCTCTCTCTCTCTCTCTCTCTCTCTCTCTCAACATATTATTATGAATTTATGCCCCTAGTAGAACACAATTCTCTGAAAGAAACTCATTCTATCATTTTCATTTTAATCAACCCAATCCCCAACATAATATTTTGCACTTAATAAAGACAAGCAAAGAATAGTGAGAAAAGATTTGGACTTGGAACCATTAGGAAATCACAGCTCTGACACATTTATTTCTGTGACACAGGGTAAATCTCAATTTCTCTGAGTCTCAGTTTCCCTTATCTATAAAAAGGACACAATCGTACCTATAGTACTGAATGCATAGGGTAGTTGTGAACATCAAATGAGATAATACATATATGTATATTGTTGTTGCTGCATCACTTTTTCATTAGTCTCTTATTCTTTGTGACCCCATTTGTGATTTTCTTGGCAAAGATACTGGAGTAGTTTGCCATTTCCTCGCCAGCTCATTTCACACATGAAGAAACTGGGGCAAACGGGGATAATTACCTAGAGTCACACAGTTAGTAAGTGTCTGAGGCCAGATTTGAACTCAGAAAGATGAGCCTTCCCAACTTCTGGCCTAGTATTCTATTCACTGAGCCATGTATGCACATACACACACACACAGTAACATGCACACACAAATGAACACATAATGCACATGCATGCACACAAATATACATACGTAGTACTATACAAATGTTAATATGCTGTGTAAAAGTTATTATTAAATGTTTCTTGTTGTACCTTGGAAGTGGAATTAAATAAGTGCTTTCAATGAAGTTATGATCCTAAACTCTAGATCAGATCATAATTAACTCATGATTCTCTTTCAGTTATTATTGGATGGTAACATCTCACACTTATCCTTAATGAGATCATATTAATATTCTAGTCTCCAAATCAGCATTTTCATTATATTCATTCAATATATGTGTGTTGTTCCATGACTAGCATCTGTATTTCAGGTAGGATATAAGCATCTTATTCATTTCTAAAAGTTAAATACTGCCATTTTGGAATCAGTGCCAAGATGGCAGAGTAGAGAAAACACTCAGTTGAGTTTTCCCAATATTCCCCTCCTAACAACTTCAAAATGATGCCTCAAATAGTATTCTAGAGTGGATGGGCCAATAAAGGGTCATAGTGAGATATGCTTCCACCCAAGACAACATGGGAGTTGGAAAGAAAGATCTGTGACATGGCAGTTGAAACTGGCCTGAAGCCCATGTGGATGAAACACCAGTGATGGGACTAGGTGGTCGTGACAGAAGCAGTAGTAGCTTTGGGACCTCTCAGGCTAGAGACAGTAAGGGGACCTGGCAACTGGTCAGAAAGAAATTACAAGGAATCCCTGTATTAATACTGGATACAGGGACAGATGCTGTTTAGCAACTCCACTGCCTGTACCCATTTCTGGGTCATAGCTCAAGGACAGAGAGATGCGCTTTTGGACAAGATGGGGTGGAAGCCCTGAAGAACAGTATCATTTACAGTCCCAAGTGACTAGGGGCCCTTCTTGAGTAAGGATAAGAGTGCAAACCAGAAAATAAGATGGAGGGAAAGGCACAGTTAGTAATGATAACTGTGAGTGTGAATTGGGTTAACTTACTCGTAAAAAGGAAGAGTAAAGCAGAATGGATCAGAAACTAGAATCCAACAATATATTGTTTATAAGAAACACACTTGAAATAGAAAGATAAACACAGAGTTAAAATAAAGGGTTAGAGCAGAATCTATTATGCTTTAGCTGAAGTAATAAAAAATAGCAGGGGTAACAAAAGCAAAAATGTACCTAATTAAAAAGGAACTACATATTGCTAAAAGGAACCCTAGATAATGAAGTCATATCAATATTAAATACAGATACACCAAGTGACATAGCATTCAAATTCTTAAAGGAAAAGTTAAATGAATTATAGGAGGAAATAGATAGTAAAACTATATTAGTCGGGGATCTGATTGAATCCCGGAAAGATGGCAGAGTAGTTCAGAAATTTCCAGGTTTCCAGATTTCCTCCACAAATAGATAGAAAACCACCATGAAATGAACACAGAGCAGCAAAAATAAAGGGATGAAGCAGTTGCCCTCCTAAGACATCTTGAGAGAACTTCAGAGAAGACTCTGGGGGTGAGGTTTGGTCTGGGGGCTCCAGGTCAGCTGCACTGAATTACCCAACAGTAGACCCTGAGGGAAGCAGATTAGTCCTCAAGAAATTTCACCTCAGGAACTTTTACCTTAGGAACTTTTACTTTACAAACTTTCTTCTAAAAAACAGCAGGTGGCTCAATGAGGGAAGATTAAAGGACCCCTTGCTGTTTTCAGGAGTTATGCTTAGCTGTGCTGACTAGATGTGACCCCCAGTATTGCTATGACTGTGGTCTAGGAGGAGCAAGCACAGCCAAGTGAATATAGCATGTAGAGAGAAAGAACATTTTTAGGAAAGTGTGTCTGGGGTTTATGGGAGGAGAAGGGTCCCCGAGGTTGAGCCCCTGGACAGAATTCAGCAAACAACAGTAAGAAAGACCTGAGGCCTAGAATAATATAGTCCACAACTGGCATTAAAACTTAATAATGTAAATAAGAATAATGATGGTAATATCAAGCTGCTAAAAATAAAATAAGACAAACTAAAAATAAAAATGAGTAAGCAAAGGAAGAAGAACCTGACCATTGATCACTACTTTGGTGTAAAAAAAGATCTGGTTTCATATTTAAAGGAAGATAGTGAGGTTAAAAAAAAGCCACCCCTATCCTAATGTATAATGTCAAATGGTCATAAGCCCCAAAAGAAATCATAGAATAACTTAAAAAGGAATTAAAAAATCAAATAAGAGAGAACAAGGAAAAATGAGAAAAAAATTAAAGCAATTCAAGAAAATTAAAGAAAGAAAATTAACCAACTGGAAAAAGAGATACAAAATCTTAAGGAAGAACATAAAAAGGAATTCAGAAATCAAATTAGAAAGACTGAAGAAAACTAGAAAAAATAAAACAATCCAAGAAATTTATGAAAACAAAATTAACCAATTAAAAAGAGAGAGAGAGAAGCAAAATCTTAAGGAAGAAAATAACTACTTGAAAAGTAGAATTGGGCAAGTTCAATCAAATGATATTATAAGACACCCAGATATAATAAAATTAGGAAAAATAGAAGAGAATCTGAAACATCTCATTAGAAAAACAACTTATTTGGGGAACAGGTGGAGGAAAGACAACAAAAGAATTGTCAGAGTACCTGAAAGTGATGATCAAAAAAAGAACCTGGGTACAATATTACAAGAAATTATTGAGGAAAATTGCCCTGAAGTTCTAGAGCAAGAAGGTAGAATATAGAAGTGGAAAGAATCCACTGATCACCACCTAAAAGAGATCCTAGGAATAAAACTTACAGGAATGTCAACCAAATTTCAAAATTCCAAGGTTTAAGGGAAAATAAAATATTGCAAGCAACAAGGAAAAAAACAATTTAAATATTGTAGAAAAACAATCAGGGTATCACAAGAAATAGCGGCTACTACACTAAAAGACTATGGGTATTATAACATCATATTTCAAAGAGAAAAGGAGCTGGGGTGGCATCTGGGAATAACTCATCCAGCAAAGTTGAATATAATCCTGAATGAAAAAAATGGATATTTGATGAGATGAAAAAATTTTAGGTATCTGTAAGAAAAAGACTTGAACTCAATGGAAAATTCAATATAAAATATCCAGAAAACATATAAAGAAATCATTAAAAACTAATTATAAGCAATGATTAAGGTCAAATTGTTTACTTATGATATAAGAAAATGTTATTAATATTAGCAATTATTAGTAGTAATAGTATTCTTAAAATCGTTATCATGACTAAGCTAGTTTGAAAGAAAGGTTGGGGCTGAGTTGTGTATGAGAGGTGATTCTAAAAAAAAGTGGGTAGGAAAAAAGTTAAAAGGAGAAATTATCTCATAAAAATGAGGCATGAGAGGAAGAACTAATATAGAGGAAGTAGGTGAGGGTAAGGGGCTGGTAATATTGGAATCTTACTCTCATTTGGGTTGAAAAGGAAACAATGCATATATCTGAAGAGGTTTAAAAGTCATCTGAACTTCTAGAGAAGTGAGAAAACTAGAGGATAGGGTGGGGCAGGGAATTTTAGAAATGTGTATTGATTCAGATTAGGAAGGTGGGGGGAACAGATAAGAGAAGGACTTTTGGAGGGGAGGATAAAATAAGAACTGAGAGAGTAAGGGAAGAAGTAATGGGGATGGGGTGAAAAGAGAGACTAAGAAGGAAAATAATGAGTAAAATTGAGCTGGAGGAAAATTCACAAATAGCAATTATGTGAATGGGATGAACTTACCCATAAAATGGAAACAGCAGAATGGATTAAAAATCAGAAATTCCATTCCATTCCACACAGAGTTAAAATGGAGGCTTGGAGTAGAATTTATTATGATTCAGTTGATGCAAAAAAAGGCAGGGGTAACAATTATGATCTCAGACAAAGTTTTGGCTAAATAGACAAACAGGGTAGCTACATGTGGATAAACGGTACCATAAACAATGAAGCAATATAAATACTGAACCTATATACACCAAATACTATAGCATCTAAATATTTAATAGAAAAGTTAAATGAATTACAGGTGGAGATATATATATATATATATATATATATATATATATATATATATATATATATATATACTCTATAATACTCTAATAGTAGGGGATTTTAATCTTCCCCTCTCAGAACTAGATAAGTTTAACCAAAAAATAAATAAGAGAGAAGTTAAAGAAATGAAAAGAATTTTAGATAAACTAGATATGATAGATATTTGGAAAGAATTGAATGGAAATAGAAAGGAATAAAAGTTCTTTTTTCAACAGTTCATGGTACATTTACAAAGATCGACCATATATTAGTACATAAAAAATTTTATAGTTAAAAGGAATAAAGCAAAAATATTAAAAGTATCCTTTCCAGATCATAAAGCAATAAAATGATATTTAATAAATGACCAAGGAAACATATATTAAAAACTAATCAGGGATTAAACAACTTCATCTTAAAGAATGAGTGGGTTAAAAACAAATCATAGAAACAATTAAAATTTAATTAAAAAGAATGACAATATTGAGACAACATATAAAACCCTATGGGATACAGCAAAAGCAGTGATTAGAGGAAAATCCATATCTCTAAATGCTTGCATCAATAAAATAGAGAAAGAGCAGACTCATGAATTGGATATGCAATTTAAAAAACTAGGAAAAGAACAAATTAAAACTCTCCAGTTAAATGCTAAAAATTATAGGTGAAATTAATAAAATTGAAAGTAAAAAATATACCATTGAATTAGTAAATAAAACTAGTTCTTTTTATGAAAAAAGGATAGCAATTGGTTAATTTGATTAAAAAAAAATAAAATCAAATCACTAGTATTAAAATGAAAAGTGTGAATCTATCAAGATGAAATTAAAACAATTATAAGGTATTATTTTGCCCAATTATGTGCCAATAAATTTAACAATTTAAGTGAAATGTAAGAATATTTACAAAAAATATAAATTGGCTAGATTAGCAGAAGAGGAAATAGAATATCTAAACAGACATATGATAGAAAAAGAAATTGAACAGGCCACAAATGAACTTCCTAAGAGGAAAGCACCAGTGCCAGATGGATTTATAAGTTAATTCTATTGAGCATTTAAAGATCAACTAATTTCAATATTAAATAAATGATTTGGAATAATAAACCAAACTCCTTTTATGAAATAAATATGATGCTGATAACTAAACCAGGATAAGTAAAAACAGAAAAATAAAATTATAGACCCATTTCATTAATGAATATTGGTGCAAAAATCCTAAATAAAATACTAGCTAAAAGATTACAACTATATATTACAAAGACTATACATTATGATCAAGTGGGGTTTTTACCAGAATGCAGGGATGGTTTAATATAAGGAAAAACTATTAACACAATTGATTACATCAATAATAAAAGTTTAAAAATGATTATATCAGTAGATGCAGAAAATCTTTTTATAAAGTTCAACACTCATTTCTCTTTTAAAAGAATGAAGGTATTGGTATAAATGGACTTTTCTTTAAATTGGTAAAAATAGCATTTATCTAAAACCATCAGCAAGCATCTTTTGCAGAGATACCCATCAACTGGAAAATGGCTGAATAAGTTGTGGTACATGATTATGATAGAATACCATTGTGCTATAAGAAATGATAAGCAGGATGGTTTCAGAAAAACCTGGGAAGACTTGTTTGAACTCATGCATACTGAAGTGAGCAGAATAGGAGAACATTGTATATAGTAACAGCTACATGTAAGGATGATCAACTGTGGAAAAAACTTAGATATTCTGATCAAAACAGTGATTCAAGATAATTCCAAATGACTCAGAATGAAAAATTCTATCTCCCTTCAGAGAGAAAACTGATTAACTATGAATGCAGACTGAAACATACTTAAAAAAAAACTTTAATGCTTTATTTTGTTTGTGGGTTTTGTTGCAACATATGGAAATATGTTTGCATGACTTCACATGTATAATCAATATCAAATTATTTGCCTTCTCAAGCAGGGTAGGGGAAGAAGGGAGAGAAAGTATTTGGAACTGAATTTTTTTAAATGATTTTTACATGTAATTGGGAAACATTTAGTGAAATAAAAATAATTTATAAAAAGTCAAATACCCAGTAATTACTCCACAAAATTTGTTTTGTCATTTTTATTTTCAACTATATATCAAGATTTATTATTTCTAAGAAACTGAGGAAGTCTACTAATCAATGAGTAATTTAATTGTAATGTTATGTGTATCTCAAGTGACTCAAAGAACAATAAAACTCATAAAATAACTTCAGAAAGAGGCTTTAAACAACGCTTACTTTTAGAAAACAAGGTTCTTTGTATAAACATTGGCTAAGTGTGTGTGTGTGTGTGTGTGTGCACGTGAGAGAGACAGAGAGACAGACAGAGACAGAAAAAGAGAGAGAGAGAGAGAGAGAGAGAGAGAGAGAGAGAGAGAGAGAGAGAGAGAGAGAGAGAGAGAGAGAATATGAGATAGAGTACTAGACCTAGAATCAGGAAGATCTGGGTTCAAATACAACCTCTGATACTATATGGCCATAGAAGTCAAATCTCTTAAACTTTCTGAGCCTGGGACAACACATTAAGACTATCTGCCACATTTTAGGTGGGCTATGGTTTTCCAATGCAAGGAGATCTCAAACTAATGAAATTACTCATCCTGAATGCAAATTCTTGACTTTTCAACATAATCTGCATAATAAAACAATAAACAAACCTCTCTTCCCTTAAAAAAATAGAATGCATTAGAATCAAAATTGCACTTAATTGACCTCATGTCAAAACTTATCCTAACTTCTCTCTCACTCTATAAATATATATGTATAACACATATATGTGCATATATGTAATCCATATAGATAAATATATCTATATAGATGATCTTGAGGTAGGCGGAGGGAGTGAGAGAGCAAGAGAGGGGCAAGAAAGGAGGAAAGAAAGGAAGAGAGGAGAAGTGTGTACGTGTGTGTTTGTGTGTGTGAAAGAGAGAGTGTGTGTGTATGTGAGAGAGAGAGAGAGAAAGAAAGACAGAGAGAGAGAGAAAGGTCATCTCAGAGGGAAATGCACTAGCAGCTGAGATTGGGAAAAGCCACTTACCAAAGGCAGAATTTGAGTTGCATCTTGAAGTAAGCCATGTAAACTAAAAGACAGAGGTGAAGAGAAGAACATGCCAAGTGTGGGTCACGGCCAGTTCAAAGGCATGGAAACAGGCAATGGAGTTTCATGTTTGAGGAGCAATGAATAGTCTAGCATGGCTGGATAATAGAGAGGGTAAAAGAGAAAATCACAAGAAGATTAGAGAGGTAGGAATAATCAATGTTGTGAAGAGCTTTGATTCCCAAGCCACTTTCTATTTGATTCTCAAAATAATCAGGTGCTACTTCAGTTTATTAAAGAAGGGTTGGCTTGGTTAACTCTACACTTTAGGAAAAGCACATTGGCAACTCAACAGAGGATGAATTGGAGTAAGGACCAGAGGAATCATCTAGTTCAATAGACCAATTTAACAGATGAAGAAACCGTGCCTCAGAGATTACAAGTGCCTTGGTCAAGTTCACAGAACTATCTGAAATTAGAAATCAAGATTCCTGATTCTTAGCTAAGTGTTCTTTATAATATACTACATTATTAGCTATGATAATAATGATTGAAATGATAACTTCAACTTTTTTTAATGGTTATAACAAAGCTTTCCTCTCAGCAGTCCTGTGAGCTGAAGATATTACTTGTAAGATTATTTATAGATATTACTTGTAACTTATAATAATAACCTATAAAAGAATGGAGGGTTTTGTGTTGGGTTGTGTTGTGTTTGTGTTTTGTTGTTTTGTGTTGTTTTTGAGTTTTGGTCTTGGAGGGGACAACTAAGAAAGATTGGGTTTTAGCTCCCTGTCTATTGACATGTAAGACTAGGCTTAACTTTCAGATTTATCATCATTGGTTTATAGGAATTAGAAGTAGAAGAGATCTTAGATATCGTAAAATTCTAATACCTCCTTTTATAGGTCCAGAAACTGAGACCTAGGGAGGTGAAATGACTTTCTCTTTTCATAATCTGTTCCTCTTTTTATGGCCCCTCTCTTTTATTACCTCTGCTGAATCCCCACTCCAAAGCTCCATTGTGGCATGAAGGTGAGCCTGTGTTCTCAAAGCCTATGCCAGTCGAACATAAGTTTGAGCAAATCCTACTGAGTTGGAATGATTTTAAGTACAGGCCTAGTAACAGATGCTTTATTTGACCTCCAAGGATCAGCCGGGCAAAGGCTGGAAATGCTTACCTCCAGACGGTTGGCCACTGGGTGGTAATTTTGTTGTTTGTTACTGTTGCTGCTATGCTCATGGAGATCATTAACTAAGAACATTGAGGGGCTTCATTCTGTACTAGTCAATAGAATGTCTATCATAACAATGGCACAGTTCTTCAGCAGACTAAAATATTTTCCTTTGAAGTAATTACGTCAAATAAAATCCATTAAAGCAAAATCTAAAGAAGGACTCAACATTTATTTCAAGAAGCAAGGGCAAAGAAAAGAGAGAAAAGCTCCATATCAGTCCCTGCATGTATTAGAAAGAGTGGTGGTTTGAGGGATTGGGATAAGACAAGGGTTTTGTTTTGATAAATAAGCCATCTCCCTTGTTGTTAATATACATGCTGTGTAATTCTTCAGCAGAACTATAACTAGACATTTTCCAACCAGGACAAGCAGCATAAAACATACTCTTAATTCAATTCAGAGACCCTGGGACATAGTGAGGTAATTATCGTTGATCAGACTCTAGGAAATGAGGAGAAATAAGATTCTGAAAGTAGTCTTTTGAAGAGCTCACATGGTGAGCTTCAGGTGACTTTTTGTTTTAACTAATGTTCTTAATAACTAGGTGAAAAATAGCTGTTTCTATGATGCTGGAGGAAATTGTTAAGCATTTTCAGGCACCACTGGGCAAAACCCAGGTCACCCCACATTTGTTATAGGTCTGGGAATCACAATTCATAAAGACAACTAGAACGAACTGCCAACAAGAAGCTGAACTCTAGTGAAGTATAAAAACTCCAGTGAAGACTATCAAGGGTCTGGGGAACATAAAGTCTGTGTTGTTTATGATAAATGCTACTGCAGTAATTTGTCATGGTGTTGTGCTGTGATGACTAAAGGCTCATCTACATTAACAAAAAAGAGTCAGTCAATTAATTAACATTTACTAAGTGCTAACTATGTGCTAAGTACTGGGGATACAAACATGAAAAAGACAGTTCTTACCCTCAAAGAGCTTACAGTCCAAGAGGGAAGACAACACACAAAAGGAAGCTGAAAGAGGGGGGAGGAAAGCTACCCAGCCTGGGGGCATAAAGCTAAAGTCCAAAAGAGAACAGCTAGGTGAGAAATGAAGGCTGACCTAGGAACCTTTCCTTAAATGACTATTTGGGGACTTCTCCACTCCACTCTCCATTCAGAAGGGTCCCAGGAGCAGAGGGAATTGATGAATTATGAATATCAAGGTTGAAGTGATCTTGTAGAATTATCAGTTTCTGGTGGCATCTTAAGTCCGAAGGAGTGTAACCAGTTATATTTAACTAAGATTCTACTAGAATCTTAGAGTCAGAGGGATTCCAAAAGTTACCTAATCTTTCTTCCTGCCCAATGTGATAAATCCTTCCAAAAATAGCTACTTTCCTGTATGTGAAATTCTTTGCTTACAAGTTATAAATAATACAAGTATTAAGACCTCCATTTTACAGATGAGGTAACTGAGCTTCTGAAAGAAATATCCCTTCCTTATGTAGGTAGTAGAGGTCAGAGCTGTTATTCAAAGTCATATCTTTCACAGTCAAAGTCAAAAATTCAGTACTATTTTGTGGTGACCTTTAGAGAATTGCATACAAATTTTTCTCCAAGCCGTATTTGAACATTCTAGTGACAAATAGTTGAGTAGTTTGTCAATTAAGTACTTCATTGATCAGCAGCTTTAAATGTACCAATACATTATATTCAAATTTGTGATCTATTACGCTCATTCATGGTTCTTTCCTATCTCTATGACATTTCTGACATAATTCCCCTTCCACTTCCTCTACCCATATCGCTATGGCACGAGTTTCAGCCTTCATCACTTATTTCTAGCTTGGACTATTGAACAAGTCTCCTATTTGGTCTCCCTACCTCAAGCCTTCACCGTCTCAAAACCATGCTCCATTCAGCTGCCAAAGTAATTTTTCTGAAGTGTAGATCTTACCAGGTCACTGGCTCCATCCTCATTCAGCCAGTAGACTCTACTTGGTTTCCTCTCTATTAACTCTGGAATCAAATATAAATTCAATTTGACATTTGATTAGGTTTAATTTATATTCTCTTTTGTATCAGCCACATTTCCCCCATCCTTTCTCCTGTCCCCTCCCAGAAAATTATCTCATATAACAAATACTTTTGAAAAGAAAAAAAAAGAAAATATCAATACATTGAAAAAATACTATATGTGATATTTTCTACCTATGGATACTTTCCTCCACCTCTCCAAGGGAGTGGGAGTTTTCTTATATCTTCCTAGGGGCTAAGCTTGTTCTATATAATTTCATAACATTAATTTTTGCTGTTTTGTGATGTATGTTCTTTATATGTAAATTGTTATAGTCATTCCGTATATTGTTTTCCTGGGTTTGCTAATTCCAGGAGGCATCATTATATGTAAATCTTTCAATGCATCCTGATATTCACCTTGTTCATTGTTACTAAGCAATAATAAATTTATGTACTGCAATTTGTTTAGTCATTCCCCAATCAATTGACATCTATTTCATTTCAAGATTTTTACTATCACAGAATGTATTGTTAAAAGTATTTTGGTATGCACAGAGCCTTTCTTTTTATCAATAATCACCTTAAAGGTTGCATGCCATATACGGGAATCTCTGGATCAAAAGTTATGGATATTATAGATACTTGTCTATTCTCACTGACTTGACTTCTCTTCTTGCTCCTTATTCCTTTGGAATCGGACTTCCATCATCATCATTCAACTGAAACTAGTCTCTCCAAAGTTACCACTGATCTCTTAACTGGTGAATCAAATGGTCTTGCCTCTTAATCCTTCTCAGCCTCTCAATTGCATTTTCTATCATCGACCACTTTTTTCCTAGATATTCTAATCTCTGGGTTTCCAGGTGACTATTCCCTTCTTGTTTGTGCCTTATTTGTCTCATCACTTCTCAGTCTCCTTTGCTGACTTGTCATGCATATCTCATATGTTAACTGTGGCTGTTCCCCAATGTTTTGTCCTAGGACATATTTTCTTTTCCCTCTCTCTTAGTAATTTCATAAAACCTCATTGATTTGACTATCATATCTATAAAGATGATTCTCAGATCTATAAGTCAGCTCAAATATTTCACCTTTAGGATACGGCTCATGTACAATCTTTGGCATGAAGAATTTCCTTATTCCCCACTGGTTATTAGTATATATTCGCATCTATCAGCTTTGTACTTTTTCTGTATAATTTTTATGTGTAGTTATTTTCTTATCCATTAGAAGGTTAGTGACCTATAAGTAGGGATTGTTTCATTCTTTGTATTTACATTCCTTATACTTAGCACTGTGGTTGGCCACATAGGATTTTATAGATACTTATTGGTTGATTGATTGATTTGTTTGCATAATTCAAAACTGGTTTTTCAGAATGGTTGTACTTCACAACTCCACCAGCAATGCATTAGTGTAATTCATGGTTGGTGGAGTTATGAACTAGTCTTAACTATTCTGGAGACAAATTTGGAACTATTGCCAAAAAGAGATAAATCTGTGCACAGCCTTTGGCCCAGTAATAATACCACTACTAGGTCTATATCCCAAAGAGATCAAAGGAAAAGAAAAACAAACACACACACACACACACACACACACACACACACACACACAAATATATACATATATATATATATATATGCATATATATATATATATACATACACACATATATATCAGCCCTTTTGTGGAAATTGAAAAGATGACTATCAGTTGCAGAGTGGATGAACCGATTGTGCTATATGGTTATGATGGAATACTATTATGCTATGAGAAATGATGAGGGGGATAGTTACAGAAAAACCTGGGAAGGTCTATATCAACTGATGCAGAGTGAAGTAAGCAGATCCAAGGGATCATTGTACACAGTAACACAATATTGTAATGATGATCAATTGTAAAAGTTTTAACTATTCTGATCAATAAAACGATCCAAGACAATACCAAAGGGCTCATGATGAAAAAATGCTATCCACCCCCAGAGAGAGAATTGATAAACTGAGTGCAAATTGAAGTATAATTTTTTCATTTTATTTTTCTTGCTTTTTGCAATGTGGCATATATGGAAATATGGTTTGCATGATTTCACATGTATAATTAATATTATATTGCCTGTCTTCTCAATGGGGAGAGAAGTGGCTGGATGGAGAGAATTTTGAACTCAATTTTTAAAAACAATCTTAAAAATAAATAATATTTAAAAATAAAAAACAATAAGTCATTGTGCCTGACATTCTATAATCCCTTCATGACTTAATATTCCTATCTTTTTGCATCTTTGCCAATTTGTCAGATATGAGGTGTTTTGATTTTTCTCTTATTTTAGTAATTGAAGCCTTTTCAAAATATGGTTGCTACTAGTCTGCATTTCTTTTTAGAGAACTGTTTGCTCTTATCCTTTGACTATGATCCTAGATTCCCACAAAGACTCTAACCTTAGAGCTCAACCTCAGTGGCATGACTCTTAACTCTTTGCTTCCTGGATGTGTCAATGGCATCCTGACTTCCTGTTTGCCCTCTGAAACTGCACAGATTAAACCTATTTGTTATTCCCCGTAACAGCCCTTTAAATGATAATTGCTTTGCACAAAATAGGAGCTCTATGTCTTATGACTGTGAGAGACAGACAGACAGACAGCAAGTGAGGCAGGAAGAAAGAGAGAGGAGGAAGAGGAAGAGAGGGAGAGACAGAGGGAGGGAGAGAGAGAGAGAGACAAGGAGAGAGAGAGAGAGAGAGAGAGAGAGAGAGAGAGAGAGAGAGAGAGAGAGAGAGAGAGAGAAAGAGAGAGAGAGAGGTATGGATTTTGGGAGACAGGCAGGTAGGGCTTGGAATGAAAGGAGATATTTCTCCCTTACATGTCCAGAAATACACAATACTAGTGATTTCACATTATTAAATATCAACATGGAAAAGGTTAATGATAAATGTTTTACTGTTCCTTTCTTTCTATTTATGACAAGTTTTCAATAAATGTTACATGGTTGACACATGGCTGCAGCCTATTACCAGGATTCAACAAGCTGACTCGTCAGTTTAGGGTAAGACAAAGTAAATCATGGTTCATGAATCAGGGCTGTTGTGAGGATCAAGTGAGATAATATTTGTAAAGCATTTCACACAGTGCCTGGCATGTAGAAGACATTTAATAAACACTTGCTAACTCCCTTTCCTCTGCCCTCTTAAAGAAATTGTGTGGTTGGAAATTAACTCCCTGGATTAGAACGGTGTGCATCATTTCCTTATTGAAAATAAGAGAAGCTTGGTAATTTTTACAACCTTCCTAAAAGGTTCTTTTCAATTCTGACTACAGGGTCAGTGTCCTTTCAGTACCCATAAGAGGGCTTTAGGGAGCTTTGTCACCCAAGTACTTGACCTCTCCACATAACATTTAGTTTATGACCTGCGTGATTCCTGCAAAAGGTGATGTACCTGATAGAAACCAGATGATCCAACTAACCTTTTTGTTCTTTGTGGGAATGGGCTTCTCCCTTGATACCACCACCCCTCTGCCTGCCTCTCCCTTCCTCCTCCCAGCCCCTCCTCCACTCCCTGCCACTGCAGAGTATGACTACACATTGACAAAATTAGTTTTACATGCTAGAACTTTGAACTGAACACTGTTTAGCTTGGTTTTACCCTGAGGCACCGTTGCTGCACATTCTCATCTGGAATTTCTGAGTCAACAGGAGCAGCTGCTGGTTGGGGCTAAGGGAGTCGGGGGAGGGAAGTTCATCGAGGAAAGAAGGACATTGCATTCTTTCAAACCGAGATTGTCTTAGACAAGAACATTGAGTACAAGGTCATTTTGCAACAGGTAACCAAAGTTGTTACATGAGATGGTGGGAACAAAGAGCAAAAACTAGGGGAATAGCACACTGAAGCACTTCAAGTTAGCTTGTCAGAAATGCTCTCTGTGGGGATTTGTTTTCCTTGACTATCCGTATTTGGGTCTTTTTTATTTCTTTTGAAACTGAGTGCCCCTCTCTTCAATGAAAGAAATGCAGAGGCCACTGAGGGGCTCAATTAGCTTAGATACTGACTTGCTCTGTTTCTGACCTGGACCAACTTGCCCTTCTATAAGCAACCTGCTGATCGATCGCCAAACCCAGGAATAGCAATATTAGCTAGTGCAGACCTCCATTCTGCTTTAGCCCTCTGCATCTCAGAACTCCCAGTCTCAAGTGATGCGCAGCCTCAGCCTCCCCAGTAGCTGGGACCACAGGTGTGGCCCACCTTACTAGACTCTATATTTATTACAAAGGTTTTGTAGTTCTTTTTGTTTGTTTTTTGTTTTTTGCCCCAACTAGCAGAGGGATGAGGTTGAAAAGGAGAGAAAATGAATGCCGGTCACTTGATTATTGAAACTTAATTTAAAAAATCATCTTCAAGCTATATATATTCTCCTCCATCCTCACACCAAAATCCGCCCATTCTTCAAAGTCTAGTGAAAATACCACCACCTATCTCTGTGAAAACTTCCCAATTTCTCCAATAAGGAGCTTCCTCTTCAACTTCTAAATAATTACATATGTGTGCGTATGTATATGTGTATGTATATGTATATATATGTATATGTGTGTAAACATACATATACATATATTGTATGTTTGTGTGTATGTATGTATAAAATATCTGTGAGCATAAAAACTTAGTATTGATGGCTATGTAAAATTATAGTGTATAACTTGAAGTTATATTGTACTTCTTTTATATGTGTTTTCACATGTCCAGATGTATGTATTTACATTTGCCTATCTCTGAACATGGTGTTTTCATGAGTTAGAAAGTAAATTTCTTGAGGCCAGGGCCTGTTTGCACTTTTTTCTTTGTATTCCTAATACCCTGTATATTGTAAACACTTAATAAATGTTTATTGAATTGGCCATTAATACTAATTCAATAAATTGAGTACCTTTATATAATGCATATAAAGGCTATGCATCCATTGTTAGAATTGGGTGTGAATGAAAGATAGGAATTGATTCAAGCTCTAGTTTATCAATAAGGCACAATATTTTCTCAGGAGGGCCATTGACAGAGCTCCCATGAGAAATCTGTGAATTCTTCCATATTATAATGATCACCCACTGCCATTACTGGACTGTGAATCCAATAATTCCTCAAACACTTATTAGGTGCCTATTATATGCAAATCACTGTGTTGGGGGCAGGTAGGTGCTGATGATTGAACAATAAGAAAAAAGCACTGCCAGAAACTTACTATATGCTGAGACTATACAATCCTAAACAGATAAGTATTCCTCTCTCAATTCATATTCCTGTGATCCTAATCTATGGTCCTATATGAATATAATTTGCAGGAGGAGACAGCACTAAAAATAAGGGGAAATCAGAAAGACTTCCCACTGTTACATAGTCAACAAGCACTTATTTAATTCCTGCTATATTCTAGACGGTGAACTATATGCCAGGGATACAAAGACAGTCTCTGCTTCCCAGGAATGGAAGGAAATTAGGGTTTCTAAGAGGTAGAGGTAAGATAGTGGTGCCCAAAGTTGACACTGAGTTCAGGCAGCGGAGATAGCGTTACTTTGGCTGGAACAAAGTCTAAGAAGGGGAAGAATGTGATATAAGACTGGAAAATGTGGCAGGACCCAGATTGTAAAAGCCTTTAAAGCCCAATCTGAGGGGCCTGTATTTTATCTTAGAGGTAAGAAAAAAAAAATACTGAAGTTTCTTAAACATGGTAGTAGCAAGATTCAACATGATTTAGAACAATGATCTAGATTGTTGTGTGGAAGATAGAATGTAGAGGAGAGAGACTAGAAGCCAGGAAACAAATTACAATTGGGAGACTATTAAAATGGTGCCGGTGGGAAGCAATGAGGGCCTGATCAACAATGGTGTCCATGGGAGTGGAGAAAAGTGGACAGATACAAGATGTGTCATGTACAACAAATCTAGAAGACATGGTCATTGATAGGATGTATGTTGGGGTGAAGAAGAGAGAACAGCGGCAATGACATCTTCAATATTGTGAACCTGGGTGGCTGACAATGTGGTGATACCCTCAGCATAGGAAAAGTAGGAGAATGGGAGGAGGGGAGGGGCAGAATAGTGCAAGAGATGATAAAATCCATCTTGTACATGGTGAGTTGAATAGAGAGCATTCAACTGAAGTTCCATGAGGCAGTTTGTGAGATAGTTTGTGAGATAGAGCTCAAAAGAGATTAGGAAGAGGAGTCATCTAAATAGGCATGATAATTGCAGAGATCATGGAAAGATAGTCTGAAAAGAGAGATTAGAAGTCTAAGGACAGAGCCTTCAAGGAAGGAGGAAAGTATTAATGACCACCTGGGACGAACAGCTATAATGATCCAAGAAAGGAGATGGAAGATATGTCTTATAGCTAGTAGGAGTACAAGAAGAGAATATTGTCACAAAAATGTAAGGAGTAGAAAGCATCCAGGATAAGAGAGGAATTAACAATGCCAAATGCTATGGAAATATCAAGAAAGAAGAAAACTGAAAATAGGTCATTATAGGGTAAATTCCTCTGGAAGATACTTCCATTCATCATCAACAGGGAAGTAGCAGAGATCTCTATTTATTTATTTATTGAAGAGATGGTTTCCCTATAGGAAGTTATCATTGTAAACATATTCCCCAGGGTAGTCTTTTCAGGATGAGGATTTGCAAAGGGAAGTCAACATCATTTCTTATGCATCCAGCCACATAACCAGTTTCCTCATAGATTAACACACACTCTAAGGAGAAAGGCTGAAGCAACTTGAGCATGTAGTGAAAGATGTTTCTAAATATTGACACATGTAAACCAGTTCTACTCAAAAGGAGAAGCTTTGTGGAGGCCAGCACTAATAAGAATACACTTAACCATCTCATATCCAGCTTTTGCAATTTATAAAAAGGTAGCATTGTATAATAGCAAGAATATGAGATTTACAGCCAGAGGATCTAGGTTTGAATTTCAGCTCTTGACCTTGATTAAATCAAATACTTTTACTAGTCCTCTTTTAAATATGAAGATTAGACTACTTCAGGGTTCTTAACTTAGGGTTTGTGGACTTTTTTATATTGTGCTAACTGTATTTTAGTATAAGTGGTTTCCTTGGCAGCTCTCTCTATGTGTTTTTATTTTATTTTATGCATTTAAAATACTTTTTCTAAGAATGGGTCTATATGTTTCACCAGACTGCCAAGGAGTCCACGAAATAACAATAAAAAGGTTATGAATTCATGTACTAAGTTCCCTTATTGCTATAAATCTATGCATTCCCTTTGTACTTAATACTTTTGATTTTATTTAAATTGCACCTGCTGCTATAACTTCCCACACAATTAACTCTCATAAAATAGGATCCTATGTTCCTGCTGGTCTGGGTATTTCCTGATGCTTTATGGAGATCTTGCTTTCTAGGATTCAATGGTAGCATCCCACTGTGACAATGTCCTTTTAGTGGCATCAGGAGTGGGTGAACTAATAACAATCCTCATGGGAGAACACAGAGACCCTACGGCCTGGTAAGACTTTGTTGGAGAGTCCCTCACAAAACAGTGGGAGCAAGAAGGAAATGCACAGTCTGGTAGCTTCCTTTTTTAAATAATTATTTTTTACTAATTGGGAGAAAGTGATGCACAGATGATACAAGGCACACTTTGGAATCAGGGGAACCTGAGTCTAAGTCTACCTTTGACATGTCCTGACACATACTTGAACACTGCAAGGCATTAGCCTCTGGGTGCCATAAACAGCTCTCAAAGATAAAGTTGCCAATTTGCATTGGTAGGGGGAATTTCCTCTTTGAGAGTTTCCTTATACCAATGAAATCCCAGGTCCAGGGAAGAAATGGGAAAAAAAATCTTGCTAGTCTAGTGTTACTCTTCATTGTTTCTACCTGAGCCATGAATGCTATAGGCATCTTAGGGACAAATACTCAGCCACTCCACACTAGTAATGTCTGTGGACCTAAATGCCCCCTGTTAGAGGTCTAATGTTAAAGGTCACACTTGTTCAGGTTTGATGTTGGAATAAAATGAAGCACTCACAAGTCACTGAACAAAAGGAGATTTACTTTGTCCTAACACAGCAAGTATAGGCAGCAAGGATACCATGGGACTTAGCTCTCCAAGTAGCTATATAGAAATGAGTCTGTTCAGCACAGCTAGGTACCAAGGCAGGTTCTGGTTATTCCAATGTACTTCAGATGTCTATGAAGTTACAGGGACCCCAAACCAATCAAGGTGGGAGGATGTTTACCTTATGTGACCAGAAAAATGCATTGGGGAAGCAGCAGCCAAGTGGGGTCAATACCACCTTGTCTGTTTTTAGGTGGGTGGGGGGGTCACTATCACAGTAGGAAGGAAGAGGAGTAGGCCTATCTCATACTGAGGGGGAAAGGGAGAAGGCATGGACTTAATTTATATGGTAGGAAAACCTGGTAAATATTAGTCCTATCACACTAGTCTAAGGAGTTTTTATTAGGGAATGAGTAATCACTTAAAATTAAGATTTTGGGAGGGTGGGAGGGAATGACAGAATCAGAGCTGTGCATTAAAAAAAGATTGATGTCACATCTGTGAGACAGATGTATTGGAGGGTGGGAGAGAGTAGAGGCAGAGAGACCCCTTAGAAGACTTGGAGTGATTCAGATAAGAAGAAACAAGAGTCTTAACTGTGACTAGTTTCATTTGAAATGTAAAGGGACAATTGCAGAGGTGGAAATGACAGGAATTAGCAGATGACTGGTTGTGGGAGTGGGGATAAAAGAAAGGGAAGATTCAAAGGTGACTGGAATTTAAAGCCAGATTGTAAAGGCACTTAAATGTCAGAAATATTTATATTTTATCCTAGCATCATGAGAGAGCCATTGAAGTTTTGTGAGTAGGAGAATGTCATTGTCAGATAAAGGAATTTCAATGTATCAGCTTTTTGGAAAATGGATTGAAAACAGTTGTCATTGTTCTTGTTGTTTATGTTGCATTCTCAAAGAGGACCATGACATCAAGGAGGTGATGCCACGGCGTGCAAGTGAATCATTTCCGTTAGGGAGGGCTGTGCAAAGTTACCAGCCTCCCTTTCTCCTCTGGAGCTGAGTCCGGTGGCAAGATATAGATCAAGATGACTAGAGATGTCCCTGGATACAGTGGGAGATCTTGGCTTTTTTAAGCTAATGTCTTTAAAAGGTCTCAGTTTCACTGAGGAAATGCCCATTCAGTGATTAGGGCTAGATAAGAAGTAAAAAAAATGGAGGCAGGAAGACAATTTAGAAGGATGCTTCAATAGTCCAGGTGAGAGGGGCTGGGACCTCTTGGAAGGAGAGAAGGGAATGGTTGCAGGAGATATTATTGAGGTAGAACTGACAAGATTGAAGATTGAGTGTATATGGGAGAGGAGAGGGAAGGTACAAAGTCAAAATTTCTGGCCTAAAACAATCAAGTGAAATTGAAATTGAAAATTGTAAAGCCTATGTAGAAAAAAAAAAGATTTGATAGACCACAGAGACATTCATTCTTAAGAGTAATAAAGTATCTCAGAATTTATCTTGTCCAACATCCCTCCTCATGCAGGAATTATGTCTATAACATTTCTTATTGGTCATCATCCAACCTTTGAGTATTTTCATTGATGGAGACTTCATTATCTTGCCATCCCAATTCCTGTTCTCATAATAGGGTATTATAACATCAGTACTGATGCTACCTCAAATACCTTAATTTCTCATTTCCTTAATCAACTCAATTTGTATGAACTGTTCCTCCATTCCAAATCAGCTACCCATAGGGATGACCATATCTTTGATCTTGACATCACCTACAAGTGTTCAAATTCCATATTCAAGAATTCCTGACTTCCTTTATCTTGGTCATTATCTTTTAGCATTCCATCTCCCCCTGTCTTATAATGCCTAAACATTTTCTTAACTTCATTGTGATCCCTAATCCCTCTACCTTACTATACTTTCCAAAGTCTCCTCCATTCCCAATTGGTGAACCAATATAAATTTAGACTTTCTTCTCTCTTGAATCCCTTGTTTTCTTATCCGATGATCAGTCATGCCTTGCCAAATCACACACTTAGATTATCCCCACTGTTTTCTTGTTCCTACTCATCTGAAGCTGAACAGAGCTGGACAAAGTCATGAAACCACACTGACTGATGAGATGTACTAGCAGTTTACATTTTCTAATGATAACTGAGCCTCACAGCAGCAAGGCAATCTTTCTACATCCTCACCCAGTCAATTTTCTATTCTACCCACCACAGAAGCTATTGCATACCTTCTTTTCTCTCCTCAAGCCTCTTAGTGCATCCCTTTCCCCAAAAATCTCAGTTGAAAAAATTAACTAATGCTTCATTGAAAAAGAAATGAGGCTATCCTCTATGAACTTTCTCCCCTTCTCCTTACTTCATGTCTCCCTGGTATCATCTCTCACTATCTCTTCCTTCACTCAAGTCTCTGATCAAGAGATGACCCTTCTTCTTGCTAAAGCCAACATCTTTCCATATAACATTTACATCACTACTTCTTACTTTCCCTAGCAGATTTCCCCCACTGTCTTACTTCTCACTAGATCTATTTATTCCCCTAGCTATTGTCCTATAGCTCTCTTCCCCTTCTCAGCTAATCTCCTTGAAAAGCCAGTTAGAATAAGTGCCTCCATGTCCTTTTCTCACTCTTCTAAAGGCTCTTGTATTCTTACTTTCAACCTTTTTCAACTCAAACTATTCTCTCTAAAGGTACCAGTGACTGCCAAATCTATAGCCTGTTCTGTGTTCTCATCCTTCTTGATTATTGTGAAACATTTAACAATATTGGAGATCTTGTTCTTATTGGTACTCTTTCCTTTCCAGTTTTTCCTCTTCCCTAACAACACTGTTTCAGCTTCTTTTGCTGGATCATGATCTGCATCACACCAAACAACTTGGATGTACTGAAGGTTCTGTGCCAGACCCTCTCTTTTTTCCTCTGTATACTCTTTCATGCACTGCAAAGAGAGGTCAGTACAAGAACTCTCAAAATAGCAAAGATCATTAGACCACAAGTCCTACTTTTAGCCCAATATCCATAGTCATCATTCAGGGAGATGCAACCAAGAAACATACTTTTCAGTGGCTGCAGCTCCTCTCTTCTCAACAAGCAAAGCTACTGAAGATCTGAAAATGATTTTTTCACCTCCCAAAGACTTGGCATTATCAAAAGGTTCAACATAAGAAATGAATATGGTTTTACCAGTGGGAATGACATTAAAGAAAATTTACCTGCTTTGCTGCTCAACCCAAAGGGCCGTAGAAACTTTCCATATGCAGCTAAATCCTTCAATTTTTGTTGACACACACATGGGAGCCCCCTGAGAAAAGGGACTGTCCATGCTTTTCTATTTGTGTACTAAGTATTTAACACAATGCTTTACATGTGGCAAACAATTATTAAGTGCTGTTTATTTCATTTATTCATTCATTCATTCATTGCTGATCTCATCCCCCAGGAGTTTCATTATCATCTCTATGCAGATGACTGGCTCACCTATCTTAACCTCTCATCAATCTTAACTCTTATCTAGTCTTAACCTCTCTCTTGTGCTGTCCTGAGTCACCAAGTGCCTTTGGGGCATTTCAAAATAGATGTCCCATAAGATTTTCAAATTCAACATATACAAAATAGAAATTATTATCTTTTCCCAAAAACATACCCCTTCTTAAACTTCCCTATTATTTTCAAGGATGGTTCCACTCTTCCAATCAACCAGAATCGAAACCTTGGTGTCATCTTTTACTGGTCATTCTCTCCCCACATATCCAATCTATTACCAAACTTTATCCTTTCTATTTTCACAACATATGCATCCTCCTTGATCCTGAGACTCTCACAGACACCATTGCTGGTTCAGCTTCGAGCTTGGATTATTTCAACAGCCTCTTTGTTGGTCTCTCTATAGTCAACTAAAGTTCTCATTTTTTTTTAACTTATGGACTGCTGCCAGGTAAGGTCTTCATCATTCTGTACTCATGTAATTTTAGATTCCTTAAATCAGATTTATCTCTGTATTAAACTTCATTTTTATAGAACCTGTTTTTCAACCTTTCAAAATCAGGATTCTGTCGATGATCATATTACTTATATGTTCTATCATGCCTCTGTGTTTCAGACTTATGTTTTTTGAACTCTCCATTTATATTATCTTCCTACATGGTCTCTAGTATACTCACATGACAAGATGACTTCTCTTTTTGCTTCTGTTGATCTTTACTCCGTACTCTGTACTTATCTCTACTTTGCTTCCTCCCTCTGTTTTGTAAATTTTCTCTCATGAGTAAATGTATACATATGTGTATATACACACAAACATACATGTATTCATGCATGCATGTATGTATATGTGCACTTCTATTAAGCACATATGTATATATAGATATACACACATGTATGCATACGCATATTGTATGCATGTATATACACGTGCACATATATTTGTGTATATACATCATACATACATTCATGAATACATATATTACATATGTGTGTATGAATGTATGGGCAATTTATAATGTTATGACATTCCTCTTCCTATCATATTATTATATCCACACAAACCATCTCATTGTGTTGTGATCTGGGGATTCAGAGAACCCTGAAGTGCAAGGGTACAGGGCAGGGGTCTGCCTCGAAAGAATTTGACCACTCAAGACTTTTTTCAGTCCAAGTAGTGAGTTTATTGTAACACTGACAGAAGCAGGCCAGACTCCTAGTGAATCTGTGCATTTGTGGTGCCAATACAAGCAGGCCAGATGTTAAGAATTGGAGCAATTTGATGGGGTCAAGATTGGTATTTTATACAAAAAGACCTTGGGAAGATCTGGATGGGACCTAGGAGTGGCAAATTAGGTTGGGGTGGTCCAGGAGTAACAGAGAAAGGGGCCTAGATGGGATTAAGGAGTGTCAAATAAGCTAATTAAGTAATCAAGGTGGTCTGGGGTGGGCCAGATGCCTCAGGCTAACACCAGGGACAGGGCCATGTACGAAAGTCCAGGGGTCCATCGTTACTGCTCCTTCAATTGCACCTATTCTCAGTGGTAACTGAGATTTCCTATATGAACCGCTGATTTCATCTTGCCATTAGCTATACTTTGAACATTTGTATAAAGAAATCAGAGGCCTTGGGTTTTATTCCTAGGTCTATTCTTGTTTTGTTTGTTTGTTTTCTCCTCCTGTGAACCTCTATGTGTCTCAATTTCTATTCCTCTCCAATTGTTATAATTATTTAGTGTTACATGATTTGCTCAATATGTATAGCCAATTTTTTTCCCCTTTCCAATCCTTTTTCTGTTTTATGCAAAGTTAGCTACTTGTGTAGAGACAGTCTGAGTGACTCCATTTTAAAACTTGTTCAGACTTTGGGTACCTACCCAGCCAGTCTGCAGGAGATAGCAGTAGGCATGAGCACCCATCCCATCTTCCTGTTGTTGTTGTTTGTACTTCTTTCTCAAAGAGGACCATGACATCCGGGAGGTGATGCTATATAATAGGGGGAGACATGTAAGTGAATTGGATTTAAATAAGGCAGGGCCATGCAAAGTCACCAACCTCATTTTCTTCTCCTGAGCCATCTGAGTCCAGTGGCAAAATATAGATCAGGATGACTAGAGATGGCCCTGGATGCAGTGGGAGACCTTCCCAAATCTGTTTGACTGAGGCAACACCCATCCAGTGATTAAGGCTAGGTAACAAATAAAGCAGAGAAGAAGAAGCTGAGGTTGCACCAATCCCATCCTCTCACTGATAGCATGTATCAATCAAGACACTTTTGCCCTTATATGGAAGATTTTATTTCTGTCTATAAAAAGTCCTGTGTGGTTAGAATCAGGGACAGTTCACACTCCAACTGCTTGCTGCCTTGGTGTGCTAATAAACTCCTTTGCCTTATTTCCTGAGTTTGTCTTATGGACTAGGCCAAGGCCTGAACCAAGATTTTCTCTTAACAGTTTAAAGCATTTTTCTTTTTCCTAAATTAGATTTGCAGGACATTAGACAAAGGCATTTTTACCAGCTCTTGTGAGATGCATTCCATCCCTTTTATTATTCTATTTTAGGCCATGGCCCCAAAATTCAAATACCTAGTTTATTTTGTGTCTGATATTTAATTATCTTTCAGATAGGCAGACTATATAATAATGTGGAAAAAATGAAACTAAATTATATAACAGAATTGAAAAATACATTGTTGGCCACATGGGGAATATTTGAGGTATTAATTCTTTATTTTCTTGAGATCACTGTATCAAATAGTCTGATTCTTTCCTGTCATCATGAGTCGTTATAGATCTGCATGCATATACTAGTGCCTATAAATAAAATGTGTGTGTGTGTGTGTGTGTGTGTGTGTGTGTGTGTGTGTGTGTGTGTGTGTAAATAAAATGCTTTAAATTTATCTCTGGCCCGTAGGAATATAGAATACACACGGCTTTCTCTCTCTCTTTCTCTCTCTCTCTCTCTCTCTCTCTCTCTCTCTCTCTCTTCTTTCTTTCACACGCACACATGCACGTATGCGCACACACACTCATGTATACTTACAGACCCGTGTGCATGCATGTATACACATGTTCACATATGTAATTATACTTATTATGCACATAATTTCCCTCAATTAAATTCAACATTTGTTGTATCTCTTTGATAATTGCACATTGCTACATATTGGGGATTTTTAAAACGTGTACAACATGTACACAAGTAAATACATATAAATTATATACAAAGTATATTAGTCAGTGTGGCACAGAGCCAAGAGCTATATTTGCATTCAGAGGACCTGGGTTTAAATCCCTGCTCCTCACTACCTGCATGACTTCTGGCAATTCACTTAATCTTTGTGATTCTTAGTTTTGCCAGCCATGAAATGAATAAATTTGGACTAGTTGACCATTACGATCCCTTCAACCTCTGAATCTGTGATATTATGATACAAAATAATTCTAAGAAGGAGAAAGTACAAATAACTAGAATTCATATAGCACTTTAAGGTGTATAAAACTCTTTACAAAACTTATCTCATTTGATCCTCACAACAACACTGAGAGATAAATATTATTATCCCCATTTTACCATTTGGAAAATTGAGGAAGGCAGAATTTAAGTGAATTGCCCCCTAGTTTCATACAGCTAGTAAGGTTCTGAGGTCAAATTTGAACTCAAGTCTTCCTGACTTCAGACCCAGTTCTCTAGTACTACCTAACTGCCTTGTGCAGAATGTGGTTCCTGAGCTATCATTCAAAGGAAGCTAGCTAGATATTGTATTTGCAGACATTAGGAGGAAGGGCATTACAGATAAATGGGATCACTTGTGTAATGCAAGAGACTTTAAATAGTATTTCCTAAGACCTTACCTAAAATGTCATTAATGAATGAGTGAATGAGAATACTTATTATGTACTTACATGCAAAGCACTGTATCAAGTACTGGGGATACAAACAGAAAAGCATGAAAGTTGCTGCCCTCAAAGAATTCACATTTTAATAGGGGGACACAATGGATATAGGAAATTTCTATTATAAGTCAAATGGAAAATTTCCATTGTCCCTAGACCTCATCAGCAAAGCTGATGTAATGCATCTCCTTAAATGTGATTTCCACCAATAAAATCTATGTGTCATTTGACAATGCTAAGGACTTTGGTGCAAGAACTATCTTTTTTCTTCATCGTTAGTATCTGCTGCTGCTGAGGAGCAGGCCTCCAGTACCTGCAAGGAAGTTGCCAGATCAAGTATCCACTAAGATTGCTTTTCTAGATTATGCCCACAGGGACTGGACTGGAACAGGGTCAATGGTATGGAAGTAGGGGATACTATCTGTTATTTGAGGGCTTCTTGGACTCTAGGTTTTGGGCTGTCTCTCCTAGTCTGAGGAGAAGAGATGGTCAAGATGATGGCTGTGGTTTTATCTGTTTTACCACCTTCTAACTCACCTGCAGGGTTCTTTGTGCTTCAGCTGGCCACTTTGCCTGTCCTGTGGGTATTAACTGGTCAGGAGTTGATGAGTGTGGCTGTCTTTCTCCACTGGAGTTTCTCTCCTACATAATGGCTATGATGGCTGAGCTGAAAGCAAGACCAGTTTTTGGTCTAAGCTGACTGTTGATAGTAGTTGGTCAACAGTTGGTGGTGGTGGTGGCAAAGATGATAGTGCCATTCTCCATCAGATTTGTGTCTTCAATAATCAGTGTGTGAACCAGGCTGGAAGTAGGAGTAGTAGTTAGAAGAGTATGGCTATATCTAGGGATCTTGGGTTCAAGTTCCTGGCTGTGTTCTTCTAGGTCTGAGGGAAGGTGGTGGTTGATTGGGAGGTAGTGATTTGACTTTCCTGGAATATGTCACCTACTCCTCACTTGGAGTGCCTTGCTGCTTCATAGAGAGCTTACCCCTACCAAACCACATCTCTCAAAACATCTCAGTCATCTATGCAACATTGTTGAGAGGCTTTGGGGGAAAGGCATTCCAGTGAGCTTCTGTGACCTAAATCACATGAGGTGAGGGTAACCCAAAGCTTCCAGTTCACCATTCACAAGACCACAAAGCATGTATTCTCAATTATTCTTGCCTTTCTGGAAGAAGAAGAAATGGAAACTGAGCCTCTCAAGTTCCAGTGCTTTTTGGCCCAGCACATTTTGTGGTTGTGATGTTCTTCCTCATGTGTCAAAATCCCTTTGAAGGTATCATAGAGCTTTATACATGAACAGGAAATTACATTTTAGGAAAACTGAGTGTCTAAGAGTAACTATAAATCAAGATTCCAAATAGCTGTGAATGTGAGAGTCTTGTCAGTGTTAGGCATGATGATCAAAAAAGGCATGGTCATGTTTTGAAAAGAGGCATCCCCAGAGGGACCATAAAGAGGGAGTAGTTTTGAGGAGGAAGAACAAAGTGTACTACTGCCATAAGCTCAGAGTTGGAATATTAAGAGCAAATAGACTAAAACATGGTGGGTGTTTCTATGAAATAATAATGCATTCAGGAATAAAAGTGAAAAGTTGATTAAATATCTTCAAGCTTTGGCTAAATGGTGTCAAACATCTGGATATGTGGTAGTATCCATATAACTGGATGCATTTCCCCCTTTTCCTCTGCAGGTTTGCTATTTTATAGATACAGTTGGGAGATCACAGAAAATATAACTATGAGGAGAAAATCGCCAAAATATATTTGATAAAATACTTCTGGAATTATTTTGCCAAACTGTATACCCATAAATTTGACAATCTTAGTGAAATGGATGAATATTTACAAAAATATAAATTGCCCAGAATAAAAGAAGAGGAAATAAAATACTTTAATAACCCCATTTCAGAAAAAAGAAATTGAACAATCCATCAATGAACTCCTTAGGAAAAAATCTCCAGGGCTAAATGGATTTACAAGCGAATTCTATCAAACATTTAAAGAACAATTAATTTTGATACTATATAGACTATTTGGGAAAATTGGTGAAGAAGGAGTCCTACCAAATTCTTTTTATGACACAAATATGGTACTGATACCTGAACTGGAAAGAGCCAAAATAGAGAAAGAAAATTATAGACCAATTTCCCTAATGAATATAGATGCAAAAATTTTAAATAAAATATTAGCAAAAAGACTACAGCAACTTATCACAAGAATGATACACTTTGATCAGGTAGGATTTATACTAGGAATGCAAGGCTGGTTCAATATTAGGAAAACTATGAGTATAATTGATCATATCAACAACAAAACTAACAGAAACTATATGATTACCTCAATAGGTTCAGAAAAAGATTTTGACAAAATACAACATCCATTCCTACTGAAAACACTGGAGAATATAGGGATAAATGGAACCTTCCTTAAAATGATAAGTAGCATCTACCTAAAGCCATCAACAAGCATTTTATTTAATTGGGATAAGCTAGATTCATTTCCAATAAGATCCAGAGTGAAAGAAGGATGTCCATTATCACCACTGTTATTCAAATAGTACTAGAAATGAACTTTAGCAATAAGAGAATAAAAAGAAATTGAAGGAATTAGAATACGCAAAGAAGAGACTAAGTTATCACTCTTTGCAGATGATATGATGATATACTTAGAGAATCCTAGAGAATCAAGTAAAAGCTACTTGAAATAGTAAACAACTTAAGTAAAACTGCAGGATACAAAATAAACCCTCTGCCTTTTTCTATATTACTAACAAAGCCCAACAGCAAGTGATAGAAAGAGATATTCCATTTAAAGTTACTGTAGACATTATAAAATATTTGGGAGTCTACCTGCCAAAACAAACCCAGGGACTATATGAATACAATTACAAAATACTTTCCACACAAATAAAGTCAGATACAAATAACTGGAAAATATAAGTTGCTCATGGGTAGGCTGAGTTAATATAATAAAAATGACAATTCTACCTATGTTAATTTACTTAGTGCCATGCCAATCAAACCACCAAAAATTATTTTATAGAAATAGAAAAAATAATATCAAAATTCATCTGGAAGAACAAAGGTAATTAATGTAAAGAAATGCTAGGGAAGGTGGTCTAGCCATACCAGATCTTAAATTATAAGTCAGCTATCATCAAAACCACTTGGTATTGGCTAAGAAATGGAGAGGTAGATCAGTGGTACATAAGGTACATAAAGCTAGGTACATAAGACAGTAGTCAATAATTATAGCAAACTACTATTTGATAAACACAAAGACCCCAGCTTCTGAGGTAAGAACACACTGACAAAAACTGCTGGAAAAACTGGAAAGTAGTACAGCAGAAACTGGGCATGGACCAACATCTGAGACTGTATACCGGAATAAAGTCCATATGGGTACATGATCTAGGTATGAAGGCTGATACTATAAATAAATTAGGGGAGTAAGGAAGTTTACCTGTCAGATTTATGAGGAGTGGAGCAATTGATGACCAAACAAGAGGTAGAGAACATTATGAAATGCAAAGTGGATTATTTAGATTACGCTAAATTGAAAAGTTTTTGCACAGACAAAGCCATTGCAATCAAGATTAGGAGGGAAGCAGAAAACTGGGAAAGAATTTTTACAACTACTGTCTCTGATTTCTCATTTCTAAAATGAGCTCCATTTCTAAATTATATAGAGAACTGAGTCAAATTTACAAGAATACATGTCAGAGGAAGAAATTAAAGCTATCTATAGTCATATGAAAAGATGTTCTAAATCACTATTGATTAGAGAGATGCAAATCAAAACAACACTGAGGTACCACATCATACCTATAATATTGGCTAACATGACAAAACAGGAAAATGATAAATGCTGGAAAAGATGTGGGAAATTTAGAACACTAATTCATTGTTGGTGGAGCTGTAGGCTGATCCAACCATTCTGGAGAGGAATTCGGAACTATGCCTAAAGGGCTATAGAAATGTGCATACCCTTTGACCCAGCCATATCACTTCTAGGGCTTTATCCCAAAGAGGTCATAAAAACGTGAAAAGGACCCACATGTACAAAGATGTTTATAGTAGCTTTTTTTGCAGTGGCCAATACTGGAAATCAAGGTGAGCCCATCAATTAGGAAATAGCTGAACAAGTTGTGGTATATGAATGTAATGAAATACTATTGTGTATAAGAAACGATGAGCAGACGGACTTTGGGAAAACCTTGAAAGACATATATGAACCGATGCTGAGTGAAGTGAGCAGAACCAGGAGAACATTGTACACAGTAACAGCCACACTGTGCGAGGACTGACTTTGATAGATTTAGCCCTTATCAGCAATTCAAGGGCCTACAACTTTCCCAAGGGACTCATGATGGAAAATGCTATTCACATCCAGAGAAAAAACTATGGAATCAAAATGCGGAGTGAAGCAAACTCTTTTCTCTTTTGTTTTGTTTTGTTTTGTTTTTCATGGTTTCTCTCATTCGTTATAATTCTTCTGTGCAACATGACTAATGTGAAAATGTGTTTAATAGGAATGTATGTATAGAGTGCATATCAGATTGCATTCCATCTTGGGGAGGGAGAGGGCAGGGATGGGGAGAAAATTTAAAACTTATGGAAATGAATGTTGAAAACTGAAAATAAAAAATTGAATATTAAAAAAATACTTTTGACAACTCCCAGAAATCCAACCTCTGGATTGTATGTAAATTGTATGAATATTTGTGTGTGTAATAATTGTATGAATATTTGTGTGTGTGTGTGTGTGTGTGTGTGTGTGTGTATCTTGACTGGCTCAATCATAGGGAAGAACACGATAAGATAAAATTTAATAGGTACAATTGAGAATGTTTTTTAAATCACACGCAAGAGCAAGGGGGTAAGCATGGCTAGAGTGGTCCATCTAAAAGAAAAATAAAAGATACGAGGATATGTTGTATTGTGACCTCAATATGAGTCAACAGTGTTATAAGGCAAGCAAAAAAAAATCCAATCTTCAGCTTTATTAAGAGAGACATTGTGCTTTCCCCTGACTAGTGATGTCAATAGTATAGCAATATCTTGAGAAAATTTTCTCCCAATGTAGATGGGCACCTACTCTGCAATTAATACTCTAAGAAAAAGACTCCTTGTCCCTAGAGGGTTGGCTAACAGTGATGGATGGAAGAGTTAGAAAAAAGGCAAATTTAGGCATGAGATAAGGAAGAACTGAGAGTGAAGTGCTACAGTAAATATAGCCATGGGCCTGGAGTCAAGAAGAACCTAATTCGAATCCAGCCTCAAACACTTCTTAGATGTGTGACCCTGGACAAGTCACTTAACCTCTATTTCAGTTTCCTCAACAATGAAATGGGGATAATAATAGCACCTACCCTGCAGGATTGTTGTGAAAATCAGATAAGATAATATTTATAAAGCACTTAATGCAGTGTCTAGCACATAGCAGACACTTAATAAATATGTATTCTAATGAACAACTATAGTAAGGACTCCTAGGTGACGCATTGGATAGTGTGCTGACTTGGAGTCAGACTCAATGGTTGTGTGATCCTAGGCAAAGCATTTTTTACATCTCCTAGCCTTTCCTGGTTATTTTCAAAAAAAGGTTGGCTGATAACATATAGAACAAATTATTTTTAGAGATGGTTTTTATTCAAATAAAAGTTGGACTAGATGGCTTGAGGTACCTTATCACTGATATTCTGTGATACTGTGAACTAGATAAAATAGCAAAAAGAAAATGTCATTGACCCAGAGAAATTGTAGAGAACAATCAGAATTAGTGAAAATGTCTAAGTTACAGAATTTAAAAAAAATTATTAGCTTCACCAGTATGTTTTGATATTTAAAAGGTCAGTGATTGAGAGATAGTTTGCTTTAGTAGATAACTTCCATTATGCATATTCTCCAGTCTAATGGAGGAAGAAATGCCACAATATGACAGTCTTTGGCCTAGAGTAAGTGTCCCTTTGATCTCTTTAGGATACAGACTTAGGAGTGGTATTGCTGATTCATATGGTATGTACAGTTTTGTAGCCCTTAGGGCCTATTTCCAAATTGTTTTCCTTAATGGTTGGACTAGTTTACAACTTCAGCAATAGTGCATTAGTGTCCCAATTATTCCATATCACATCACATTGTTCTTTTCTGTCATGTTAGCCAATGTGATGGGCATGAGGTATTATCTGAGTTGCTTTAACTTTCATTTCTCTAATCAGAAGTGATTTAGAGGATTTTTTCATGTGACTATTGATAGATTTGATTTCTCCTTCTGGAAATTGTCTTTTCATGTTCTTTGACCATGTATCAACTTGAGAATGGCTCTTACTTTTTATAAATTTTGCTCAGTTCCCTACATATTTGAGAAATGAGCCCTTTATCAGAGAAATTTGCTGGAAAAAAAAATTCCCCAGTTTCTTGTTTTCTCTCTAATATTGGCTGCACTCATTTTGTTTTCCCAAAAGCTTTTTAATTTTATGTAAACAAAATTATCTCTTTTACTTCCTGTGATCCTCTCCAACATGCGTTAGGTCATCAATTCTTCCCTTATCCTTGGATCTGGCAGGTACATTTTATATGCTCCTCTAATTTACATATGATATTACCTTTTTTTGTCTAAATCATTTATTCATTTTGACCTTATCTTCACATTGTGAGATATTGGTTTAGGAGTAGTTTCTGCCAAACTGCTTTCCAATTTTCCCAGTAGTTTTTGTCAAATTGTGAGTTCTTGTCTCATAAGCTTAGATCTGCAGGTTTTTCAAACACTAGATGACTATTGCCACTTACTACTGGGTTTCATGTACCAAATCTAGTCCACTGACTTACAGTGGTAGATTTTCTATTGACTATTTCTAGTGGCTATTTCTTAGCCACTGCCAGATTGTTTTGGTGATTACTGCTTGGTAATAGAGTCTGAAATCTGGAACTACTTAGCTGACTTCCTTAACATTTGTTTTTCATCGATTCCTTTAATATTCTCGATCTTTTATTTTTGCCAGATGAATTTTATTGTTATTTTTTCAAGTTGTATAAACCAATTCTTTTATAATTTGACACAACACTGAATAGTTTAATTAACTTAGGTAGAATTGTCACTTTTATTATATTGGTTTAGCCTACCCATGAGTAAACAATATTTTAGTTTAGATATGTTTTTATTTTTTGTGAAGTGTTTTCTAATTGTTTCATAGAGTCCCTAAACTTGTTTTGGAAGGTACTCCCAAGTATTTTATATTTTCTGCAGTTATTTTAAATGGAATTTCTATTCTATCTCTTCTTTTTGGGTTTTGTTGATAGTATATAGAGATACTTATCTTGGACTTCAAAAGATTATCAGAAAAAATGCTTTCAGACATAAAGTCTTATCCTTAGAAAAAGGCTGTCTGTTGTAGAATTCAGTATGCCTTCCTGTTCTAGAAGAAGAATTCTATAATCATAATTTTCTATGTAGCATTATTTAAGCAAAACAAAATTTAAAACTCATAGCTCTACATTTATCAAGTATCATAATTTAACTTGGTAAATCTGTACACTGTCCATGTATTATTTCACTCAATGAAAAAGCAAGGATGTGAGGGTGTTGGAGGTGATGGAGAAAAGGAGAAAGGAGGCAATAGAGAAACAAGTTGCATTTCAGTCCCACATGCCATCTACCTCAACTTTAACAACATGGAGAATCTTAAATTATTTCACTTTTTTTCAAATTGCATAGTAGTAAGTGCTGAGTAGGAAATTAAATGTATTTGGACTCTGATTGAACAAAAAATTCTGATGAAATAATCAAATAAGGAGGAAAGGGGAATCTAACACAACACTTGGCTCAAATTCTTCCTTGTATTCAGATATGCTATAGCAATATGCCTTTCATTTATTGACCCTGCAGCTATCTATTGACTATGAACAAGTCAAATTACAAGAGGGTATGAATCTTACAAAGAAGACAGGATAGTAAACTGCCTTCACAGAGCTTAGAGTCATTCTAAGAATGTAGGGAGATAAACTTCTGGTCCATAGTCACTATCTCTGTATCTTAAACTTGGCCACCTAAGACTTCCTGGGGTGAAAATTGTGTTTCTCCGTGAATCTAATGGGATGGCCAGTTTGTTGACCAAATGATGCCCTCATTACTGTCACACACATTGTCATGGTCTGAATGTGTGTACTTTGGCCTTTATGGTGACCCCTCAACTAAGTCAAATAGCCATCAATACTGGGCTAAACATGGGGGATACAAATATAAACAAAAAGAAAGACAGTCACTGTCTTCAAGAAGTTTCCATGTTAATGGAAAGGGAAAACTCATAAAATAGGAGCTGAAAACCAGGGATATCAAGTACATATAAGGTAGGGAGAATGGTGGTAAAGTCCAGAGAATGAAGTGTGAGTGCCCTGGGCCCTTCCTCCAAAATGAATACTTTGGGAGAAACTCACCAATGGGAGAATAGGGCCATAGAGGGAGAGAGATTGTCAGTTTTGAGGAAGGAATGCATGTTGAGCATGGGAGATAGTCAAGTCAAATGTATGGAAATGGAAGATGGCATTATCATGTAGGAGGTCAGGCAAGAAGGTCATACAGTCAAATTTAGGAAGGAAGGTAATGTATCAAAAGCCTGGAGAGCTAGTTTGTCCCTAGCATCAAAGCCAGTCAGTCAGGCACCAAGTATCTATTGTCTTTTATGTGCCAGGTTTTTGCTAAGCACTATATATAAAAAGAAAGGTAAAAGACAGTCCCTGGTCTCAAGAAACTTACAGAGGACTGTATATTTAACCACAGAGGCAATAGTGAGCCACTGACATTTATGGAGTAAAGGAATGGCATGATCAGCCCTATGCTTTAGGAAAAGCATATTGAGTGGAGACTTGAGGCTAAAAGGCCAATTAGTAGGCTATTACTATAGTTCTGGTGAAAGGTAATAACAAGACTCGATATAGATGAGATTGTGAATAGAGAACCAGTCTTGTCATCAGAAAACTCTTAAGAAAAATCTTACTTCTGGCATGTACTAGTCCTATGACCATTAAAAAAGAGGAGAGGGAATAAGCATGTATTAAAAGCCTACTATGTGCAAAATACTGTGCTGTTTTATAAACATTATCTAATTTGATCCTTACAGCAATCCTGGGATGTAGGGGCTATTATTAACTCCATTTTACAGTTGAGGACACTGAGGCCAAAGAGAGACTAAGTGACTTGCCCAGGATCATACATCTGATAAAATGTTTGACATGGGATTTGAACTCAGGTCTAGCTGACTTCCTGACATCATCAAGTCATTTAACCTTTCAACAGCCCCAAAAAGATACAGAGAAGTTGCAAAAAGGGGTTGGGGGGAAAAAGCTTCAAATCTGTAGAAATGGGCATGGGGGTATTGCAGGGATTGTTAGCAGCATGAAATATTCTATAATTTGATTTCAACCAATTCGTATCAATTTAATCAATCAGAAAACATTTGTTAAGCTTCTACACTGAGCAATTCAAAATTGGGGGAAAAATGCTTGCCTACAAAGAACTTGTATTTATTGGAAAAAAATCAACCACACATATATACATAAGTAAAATTTTTAAAATAGCATTGGAGACTGGCCTTTTGGCTTTAACGGTTGAAGGAGTTCTTGTTGAGAAAGTTTCCCAGAGATCTGAGAGGTTAAGGATAGTGTACAAAGAAGTAGCCTCTGGCCCAAGAAGACTGGACAAGGTCCCACCTCTGACAAACTGGCTGTGTGTTCCCTAGTCCCTTAACTTCTCAGTTCTCTGGACAATTCTCTAAAACTATAAATTGCAGAGAAGGTACCAACCTCCATTGGTAGAGTTTTCTCATTTGTGAATTCACTATATGAATTAAATTTTTTTTAAAAATTTAGAAGGAGAAGGCACTAGATACTGGGGTATCAGGAAATCTTCTTGTAGAATTTAGACCTAGAAATTTTTTTAGATTTCTTCTAGTGGCTGGTGGCTTTTTAGAATGTATGGATTGTTTCATTGTTTCTATTAATATCACTAGTATCCAGCATAGCACCTGGCACCTAGCTGGTACTTGAGAAATGTTTGTTGATTGATTGCTTTCCAGATACAGACTGAAGATTCTTCCCAAAGAATTCATACATTTTCAGAGGCCAATTTCCTCCATTCTTTTGCTGTTTTTCCAATCACTTTTCTGGCCTCTCTGCTACATTTAGATAGTGAAGACATAAAAATTAAATTAAACTAAAATCTAGTTTCATGGTGTGCCCTCTCCCTTCCTTTCCAATTGAAAAAATGAATAAGGAGATGAAAATTGCTCATTAAGGTATGTCTTTCTGGAAAGTTCTGTAATGTCAGTCTTGAGAACCAGTATTGGCATGCCACTGATTAATTGCATATGTGTTCACTTGGGTTGGTTTTCAACTGCCAAAGCAGTGAACCATCTGACTCCCCAAACAAGGGCAGAAATTAAGGACTTAAAGAAAAGAAAAAAATATGTCTGAAATGCATCATCATAAAATTGACATTTTAGTAAAATCTATTTATGGATATTTGAAATACTGAGAAAGCTTAAAGAAACACTCAAATTTAGTCCAATAGTAATATTATTGCTAGAAAAGAAAACTTTTAAGGCTTTGGGACAAAAGCTTAGTTTCCTCTTTCCCTAAATGTACTAAAATGGTAACAAAACTTACTGATAAATTAACAATATCGCATTTTTTTTTCTTTTTCTGACTCATGAAATGAGTAAACCTCTTAATCAACGGAGACCAGCAAGCTCATCTGTTACTTATAGTCTTGAAAATTTTCTGGAGATACTAAGCAGTTATTTGCCCATGGTGACATGACTAGCCCCTGAAAAGCAGAACTTGAGCATCAGTCTTCCCACCTTTAAGGGCAATCTTTTACCCAGCATGCCATGCTTCCTGTTCATGCTGTTATAATATTTTTTTAATTATTAGGGATTGAAATCATGAGTATTTATTTCTGACCTATTTACTTTTCCTGACACATATTACATTTATTCTGTCTCTTTGCTTTTCAACAAGTTGTCTGCTATACTTGGAATAGACACTCCCTTCACCTTACCTCTTAGATCTCCTTGGGTCTTCCTAGCCTTGGTTTCAATTCTACCATCTACGTGAGGCCATCCCTAATCCCCCTATTAATTAATATTCTTTCACTACTCAGATTATATCTATCTATCTATCTATCTATCTATATGTGTGTATGTATATGTGTATAAATAACATACCTGTGTATACATGCATATATGCATACATATACATATACACATGCATATATAAATGTGCGTATATACACATATAACATGAATGTACGAAAAGTAAACTGTAAGATCATTGAGGGTAGGGGGCTGGATTTTATTTTGGCTTTGTAACCCACAATGCCTTGCATTTAGTAAGTGTTAGATAAATGTTATCTGAGTTGGATTATATTCACTACCTAACACAACATAATGTCCATAAGAGGATAGAGTAATATCATCCAATGATCATCCTCAAATCTGCATACATTTTGTGCTTCTAAACATATGTGAAAAGTGTGACAGCTCAAAATCTATAGGATATAATTGTATTTTATTCCCTCACTAGAAAAACAATTGGAAGATGCACCAATGGCCCTATATTCTGACTCATTCCCAGATAGGAATTCCCTCTACAATGTCCAAAAGGCATTTATTTAGTGCCTACTATATGCAGAGAACTGTGCTAGACACTAGAATACTAAGACAGAATTTTAAAAACTCAACCTTCAAGGAACTTACATTTTCCTGGGAGCTTACAATGTTTCCACACATAAAGCAGTACAGGGGAAGATTTTGGTCTGGAACATATTCTGCCTCTGCAAAATCCCACCTCTATGAATTTGGTCAAGTCACTTAACCAGCCTGAGATCAGTGCCTTATCAGTAAAATGATGGGGGGGCGGGGCTCATACTAAATGGCCTTTAAAGTTGTTTTGAGCTCTAAATCTATCATCCTGTGGTATCTGAAAAATAATCAAGTGTTTGGTTGAAGACCTCCAGGAAAGGTTTCCTCTCATCTTCACAAGGTGATTCATTCCACTTTTAGACCTCTCTATTCCTTAGAAAATACAAAAGTGTTGGAATTACCTGGGATGAGCAATCATTATGATATGGTTTCATTTTATAACAACAATGCTTATGTGTATGTGTGTGTTTCTAGTGACACTGGACTGAGTCAGAACATCTGACATTGCCCAGATGAAACTGTATTGAGCTGGTTTTCCCACCTTTAGTTAGTTCTCTGCCAGCTGAGTACTGGATTTCAATCCATACAAATGTTTTACCTGACTCGGTTGTATTTTTAATCCTATGGCCTATTGTTAAAGCTAGATTTCAGAAAATGGACTGTTCAGCAAAAGTAAATTTAATATCCAATAGGATAAAAGTATGGTTTCATGATAAAAGATAAATGAATATTTATGAGTTCATGAACTCATGTAAAATAAGTGCTTATAGTAAAAGGAGTAAAATATAGCTACATATTAAAAGGGTTTTTTAAATACAAAATGTTGCAAAGTTCATTACATAAATCATTAAATTTAATTATTTGATTTTCTCTGAGTTACTGTGTGGGCCACTACTTCTTGACATGCAATCTAAATCTTTCTTTTTGCAACTTCTCATTTCTCCTGATTTTGCTCTCTGGAGATGATGAAAACAAGCCAAAACACCCTTCCAATGACACCTTGTAAAATATTTGAAGGAAGATATCAGGTCCCCTCGAAATCTTTTTTTTTACATTAACAAGCATATGCACGTACGTGTTGAGAGAGAAGGAGACAGACAGACAGACAGACACAGATACACACATACAAATCTATAGGCACACATATATGGTAATATACAGCTATCTACCATTGGCATCTTCTCTTTCTCTCCTCTCACTCTCTTCTTAATCCCCTTATAATCCCCTTACGATCCAGCTTATCATTCCAAGGAAACTACTCTCCCTAGACTTACCAATGATCTCTGACTTGACAAATCTAATGACCTTTTCTCAATCCCTATTCCCCTTGACGTCTCTGCAGCCTTTCACATTGTTGGTCACCTTCTCCTTGATATTCTCTTCTCTCTGGGTTTTCCGGATACCACTCTCTCCTGGTTCTCTTCCTACCTATTTCCGACCACTCCTACTCCTTCTCCTTTTCTGTATCCTTATCTAGCTCATGCCTGCTAATCATGCATCCCTCAGGGTTCTGTCCTGGGCCCTCTTCTCTTCTTTCTCTATATGACCTCACTTGGTGATCTCATTTGCGATCATGGATTTAATCACCATCTCTGTGCGGATAATTTTTGAATATATCAAATCTGCCCCAGTCTGTCGGCCGACGTTTACTATCACATCTCCACCTGTATTTCAGACATCTTGATTTGGATATGCAATAGATATCTTAAATTCTACATATGCAAAACTGAACCCATCTTTTCCCATAATCCCTCTCCCCACCATCACCTTCCCTATTACTGTAAAGGGCAACACTATCCTCCCAGTCCCTGAGGTTCACAAACTATAAGTCACCCTTGGCTGTTCACTATCTCTCACCCCCCATAACCAATATGTTTCCAAGACCTATTGATTTTACCTTTGCAACATCTCTCAGATATGTCCCCTTCTCTACTTTGACACTGCTAGTACCCTAGTACAAGCCCTTCTCACCTCACATCTGGACAAATGCAATAGCCTGCTGGTGGGTCTCCCTTCTTCAAGTCTTTCCCCCTCCAATCTATCCTTCACTCAACCACTAAAGTGATTTTCCTAAAGCACAGGTCTAACCATGTCACTACCATCCTACCCCAGTCCCACACACATACAGACAATAAATTCCAGTGGTACCTTATTATCTCCGGGACCAATTACAAAACCAAATGTTGGACTTTCAAAGTCCTTTATAACCTAGCCCCCCTTTATCTTTCAAGTCTTCTTACACTTTACTCCCTTCAATGTACTCTTTGACCCAGTGACACTGGCTTCCTTGCTGTTTCAAGAATAAGACATTTCATCTCTCAGCTATAAACACTTTCTCTGACTGTCCCACATCCTAGGAACACTTATCCTCCTCAGCTCTTCCAAATGACTTTCCTGGCTTCCTTTAAATCCCAATTAAAGTCTCATCTTTTGCAGGATTCGTTACCCAAACCCTCTTAATTCCAGTGCCTTCCCTGTGTTAATTATTTCCTCTTTATTCTACATATAGCTTGTTTGTATATATTTGTTTGCATATTATCTCCCCCATTAGGTTGTGAGATGCTTGAGGGCAAGGACTTTTTTGTGTCCTTTTGTAACCCCAGCACTTAGCATAGCTCCTGGCACATACTGGGCATTTACTAAACGTTTGCTGATTGATCTATTGATCGATGTATATATGGCTACATATAAATATATCCAAAATGAATATATATATATATATATATATATATCATATAGGAGGATGACATATGAGTAAATCTAAACATATATATGTGTTGTGTGCATCTCACATCCTAGTTTCCCATCCTCATGTGCTTCACCCTGTTGATGTCTAGTCTTAAACATGGCCCCCAGAATTGGACAGAGCACTCTCCATCTGTAGTCTGACCAGATCAGAAAGCCCTGCATCTATCACCTTTCTTGACCTTCCATTGATATAGCAAAACATCACTCTAGCTTTTGGGGGAAGGGGAGTTTGAGGGGATGCCATATTACAAAATTTCCTCAAATCAAGCTTTTAGCGAACTTGCATTTATTCCTTTTTGGACCCCATTCCTGGTTCTCCAGACTTCTTTTGCCACCATTTTCCAACATCCTGGAAGCCACCTTCCCTATACTCTAATACTCCAATAATCCTTACTAACACCATACTACAATAATCCATCTGCAAGATTGAAGCCTGTTGGTTTGTTCAACTTGGTTTAGGCTGTCTGCCAATACAGTTTACTGGGGAATGGCCGCTGCACATGGTACAGCTTCTTGGAGTCACAAGTGAGAGCTGGGTGAAGGTGGACACCAAAGGGGATGAGCAGCCCTGAAAAGGGCAAGCCCTCACACCAGAGGTGCTAGTTTTCCTTGAACACTCCATAAACCCCCACAAAAATACTAAATAAACTAACACATTAAAACATAGAATTGGCCAAATGGGAAATGGAGGTACAAAAATTCACTGAAGAAAAGAATTCCTTAAAAATTAGAATTAGGCAACAAATAGCTAATGACTCCATGACACATCAAGAAGCAATCAAAGTTAAAAGAATGAAAAAGAAGAAAATGTGAAACATCTCATTGGAAAAACAACTGACCTGGAAAATAGGTTGAGGAAGAAGGGATTTAGGAATTATTGGATTACCTAGAAATCACAAGCAAAGAAAGAGCCTAAATCTCATATTTTGAGAAATTATAAATAAAAACTACATAACATCTTTGATCTAGAGGGTAAAATAAAAATTGAAAGAATCCATCAATCACCACTTGAAAGAGATGCCCAAGTGAAAACTCCCAGGAATATTATACCAAATTCTAGAATGCCCAGGTCGAGGAAAAAAATACTCCAAGGAGACAGAATTAAACCATTCAAATGCTGTGGAGCCATGGTAATGATCACACAAGATTTAGCAGCTACCAGATTAAAGGAGCATAGGGCTTGGAATATGAAATCATGTAAGGCAAACGAGGTAGGATTACATCCAAGAATAATCTACCCAGCAAAACTGAGTATAATCCTTCAAGGGAAAAAATGGATATTTAAGAAAGTCTACTCCAAGGATGTGAAGACTTTACTGGCCAAATAGGCAGATGAGAACAATGTGTTCCAATGGCCACTTAGGCAGCTGAAGCAGGCTCTGTGGAGTGCTTAGAGCTTAGTCAGGCAGCAAAGATGCCAAGGTCATCCACCGCGTCCTGAGCCATCACCAGTTCTCTTGACTGTTTTTCTGCCACTGGACTTCAATGACTCAGGAAGAGAGAGAGGCTGAAAATTTTGCTCGACTTTGCCTCATGTAGATCCAATTTGCACGCAAGTCAAGATATTGTCTGTGATGTCACTGGTCCTCTTTGAAAAGGAAAGATGACAATAAAAATTCCAATAACGTGCTCACCCTGGTATCTACTTTTTTAAACTATACTCTAGCCGCCTTCTCATCGTGGAATATCTCTCTGTCTTTGAAGCCCTCTCATGCTGGAAGACCTCTCAGACCCAGTGGCCCGTTTTTTGATTAATTGCTTCCTATCATAACTTCTATTTCAAGAGAGCCCCGAGGCTGGCCATGTTCTTCTCTTCATTCATTTCTGTACCTTATTCCTCATTCTTTTGACTTCTCTCTCATATGTTCACCTCCCCTATTACCCCTTTCAGTTTTTAGCTTATTTTATATGTTGTCTTTCCCTATTAGAATACAAAGTCCTAGAAGGAAGGCATTGTATGCTCAGCATTTAGCACACTGTTTGCACCATAGTAAGCTAGTAATAAATAATAATTGACTTGACCTGACTAACCACCCTCATCTCCTGGTATTTTCCACATGGTTATTCTCACTGTCTTAGCTAATTTCTCCATTTGCCGCATGATGATCATTTACACATGAACATCAACTAAGTTAGGAGTTTAAGTTTTTAGAAGTGTTACATCTTTTTGTCTGTAGCAAATTATGCCCCAAATGTGAATAGAAACTATAATAGCTATTGCGACCATTATTCCTTAACCAAGTAATCTCTTCTATTCAAGCACACAAATTATACTAACAATTACCTAATTTTCCATTCCCTCTGTCTTTCCTCAAACCATTTTCAGTAGCTGAAATGACTATTTGTCAGAGGTGGTTTAGAAGGGATTCATCCTCCAAGGAGGACTGGGCCTAAATGGTCTTAATGAACCCTTCCAACTCTTAAGGTTTTGATTGACCTTATAAAGATAGATTTATCTCCCAAAGAGACCTCAAAGTCCATTTATTCCTACTCCCTCACTTAAAGATAAAGAAACTGGACCCAAAAAAGTTAAGTGATCTGCAGGAGGACACACAGCTAATAAGTAGCATAACTCAAAAGTTAACCCAGGTACTGAGACATTAAATTTAATTATTTTTTCCCACTAAACTATGGTTCCTCTTTAATGACCATATCATATGTCGCATCCAACGTGAAGACTTTGTTTATACCTCTGCTGCATTTCCTATACAATGGTCACTTGCATTAGTTTTGCATCCTGTCCTAGACTGCATGTTCCAGGAAGACTAGGTATAGATGTTGGGTCTATGATTTCATTGATAGAGGGAGTTCTCAAGGGTAGAAATTCTCTCTGCCAATGCAGTTTGCCAACTTCTATGCAACTTAGAGGCTTAAAGAGTTGTCTGGTGAACTGGGAGATTAAACTATTTACCCAGGATGATGTAGTCAGTATTTAGGTAGAGCAGAATTAAAGTCAAATCCTCCCATATTCACTATAGTAGGCTAATATTCTGGGATGTTGTGGCTATATTAATGTCTACCCCAAGGCCTACCATAGTGCTATGTAATAGTACATGTTTTATACATATATATATATATTTAATGAATTGAATTAAATTATAGATAGAATATTCATGTATATTAATTATTCAACAAACATTTATTAAGCACCTACTATGTACCCAGCACTGTGCTAAACCGTATATATGTATATCCATAGTTTGTTAACTTAGGTGATATAGAATGAATGATTTCTCTTCTTAGTGAGATTAAATGCCATGTAAGAGAATTTTTAATAGTATTTTGGTTTTCTGAATTACATGTCAAGACAATTTTCAGTGTTCATTTTCACAAGATTTTGAGTTCCAAATTTTTCTCCCTCCCATACCCACTTCTGAAAATGGTAGGCAATATGCTAAAGGTTATATGTGTGCTGTCATGTAAAACATATTTCCTTATTAGTCACAGTTGTGAAAGAAGAAACAGATCAAAAGGGAAAAAAACACAAAAAAATATTAAAATGAAAAAATATGCTTTGATCTGCATTCAGAATCCATCAGTTCTTTCTGGATATTGATACCATTTCCTTTTGTGAGTCCTTTGTGTTTATCTTGGATCATTATGTTGCTGAGAAGAGCAGAGTCATTCAGAGTTGAATATCACACAATATTGCTAATACTATGCACAATGTTTTTATTTTTTGGTTCTGCTCATTTCACTTTGTCAATTCGTATAAGCCTTTCCAATATTTTCTGAAATCTGCCTGTTCATCATTTCTTATTGCACTACAGTGTTCCATTACTTTCATATACCTCAGCTTATTCAGCTGTTCCCCAGTTGGTGGGCATGCCCACAATTTCCAATATTTTGCCACCACACAAAGGGCTACTATAACTATTTTTGCTCATCTTGGTCCTTTTCCCTTTTTTATGATCTTTGGAATACTGACCTAGTAGTGGTATTGCTGAATAAAAAGATATGTACAGTTTGGTTGGCCTTTGGGCTTAGTTCCAAGATGCTGTCCAGAATGATTGGTTCAGTTCACAACTCCAACAGTGCAGTAGTGTCCCAATTTTCCCATCCTTTCCAATACTGATGAGATTAAGATTCAAGCAATGCCCACTGTCCACCCTCCCATCTTCCCCTCCACTATAACAGGCCTTACACACCTCTTCATGTGAAATAATTTGCCCCGGTCTACCTCTCCCTTCCTTCTGCAGCCAGTGTACTACTCTCTCTCTCTCTCATCCCTTAATTATTTTTTATATTTCTTTTAACTTTGATCTTCTATGCAGGGTGGAAGGGGCACTATCTCAGGTTTCTTGTGCCAGTGGCTTCAGGCCCTGGCTGCTCACCTAGTGCTAAACCAAGGTCCTAGTGCTGGTGGCTGAATTGAGCTTAGGCTGGTGGACTGTCTCTGCATTTCCCCGGGGATACACTGAAGCATATGGCAGTCTAGTTGCTAGAGGTTGCCAGTTTGCCTGGAGCTACACTGAAGCACATGGTGGTTCTCAGAGGGGGAGCCTGCCAGTTCCCCTGCCTTTGTTGAGGCATGTGGGCTGTCCTGGTATTAGTGTTTACCTGCTCCACTGCTGGGGCTCAGGATCTGCCACTGGTTTGCTGAGGTGGGGCTTACTGCTGGTTTGCTGGGACACTTCTTATCTCAGACTGTGCTCTCCATTTACTCAAATGAGATGGACCTTTCCTGTCAATCTTCCAAGTTTCTTGAGCTCAAAGATTGTTCCCCCTGCCATGTTTTGGCTGATTCTGCTGTTCTAGTTTTTGTTTGGGGGCACTATTTTATTGCTGCTTGGAGGTGATAATGAAGCGATTTACTGCTTAGTCAAACATCTTGGCCCCCAGAAGTTGTCTGCAAGAGAAATTTTTAAAGCATCTTTACCTGGAAATTGCTGACTGAAGTTTAATGAACCCAAGAACTGGTGTCAAATACATGCATACATACACACATATGTATGTATATACATATATGTATTGTGTGTATGTATATATATATATATATATATATATATATATATATATATATATATATATACATAATGTGTGTGTATATATTTACTTTACTGATGATCTCTTCCAACTGTCCTCTCTGCCTCAATGGCCATGACTAATTCTGCTGAATGTTGTCCATATGTGATGGATTACTTAGGTTACTTTAGATCTTTAAATTCTATCTATATCATCAGGATTATGACCTCACCTGCCATGATGTCCCAACATATCAGTTAGAATGTCTGCAGTTCTTCAAACACATGACATATTAATCTGATGTGTAATTGTGCAAAATGCTCAAGGTTTCTTTAATTAATAAGAGAAAAGGATTTCTGGATGGCTTTTTACATTTGTTACTACTTAAACCATGATTTAGCAACAACTTGAAAAGTAATGGGTTCATGTTAGCTCGTTCCCAGCTGTATCCCACAAACTCCTTGTATTCAATATTTTTATTTTGACCTAAACAAGAGAGCGATATCCATAGATAATTCACCCAATCCCCACTACAAGAAACAACATATAATAATGACATATAGAAGAATATAAGCTTCCTGAGTACAGAGATTGCTTTAATTTGTTTTCTATACCCAGAAGATAGTAGCTACTCAATAATTATTTTTAATTAACTGAAGTTAAAATATCCTGAACTTTGAATTACTCCTACCATCCATTCCTACTGACATGCCAGTAAATGATGCTTGAGGAAGTCATGCAATCATGCTAAGTCCACTACAAATATATGTTATCTTGAGTCAACTGTGCCCCTACTTCACCATCCTTCTACTCTTCCTCAAGTAATTCTGTATGTCTCCTCACAAAGACTGTTATAAAACTTGTCTTCTCTCCTGAAACTTCCTATAATACCTGTCTCCCTTCTCCAAGTGCTTTCAGCAAAGGACCTTGCTTCACAGTTACTGAACATATATATATATATATATATATATATATATGTGTGTGTGTGTGTGTGTGTGTATACATATGTGTGTATGTGTATATGTGTGTATATGTGTGTATATATATATATATATATATGTGTGTGTGTCTGAGTGTCTGTGTGTCTGTGTATCATGCATCCATTGTGAGCTCTCTCTTTTCCCCTACTTTACATTTCAAAACCACTTGAAGTCATCTTCTATTCTTGCCTCCTTTATCAAACTTTCTGATGAATTGATGGCCTTTTCATTACCAAATCTGATCCCTTGATTTCTTTCTGCTCTTGGTCCTCTTCCCTTCAATCTCTTCTGACAGATTCCTCCAATTTTTTTTTCTCCCTTACAATCCCTCTAATCTTCAATCTCTCCTCATTTGCTGGTTTATTCGTTGCTGCCTACAAATCTTCCCAGGTGTAATGACAAGCAAAGTGGGACTTTTGCTGTTTTATTTTCTTTTTGGAGTGTTTCTCAGCACTGAGGCAATCAAGTGCCTTTGATTGAGTCTTACCTTTGTTTGAATCAAGAGCCTTTCACTGAATCAAGAATCCTTGATTGGAAATAGTATATATACTCTGAGGTTAGCATTTTGCTTTGGGGCTCACTCAGTGGAAGAGTGTTCATGTAATTTGGCCAAACGAGACTGTGGGTAACCGTTAAGGAGCTCCCCACCGGCTTTGAAAACTCAGATGTTTGTGCTTATCTCTCTGGTAACTATATATGTATTGCTATGGACAGACAGTTAGAAGCCCTGTCTTCTGATTTGTATTATTTGCTCTGTTTATATAATTTCTGCTTGTAATTTCTGTTTGTGCTTTTTCTGAAGTTCAGGATGCTGACCTTTTCCCCTGAACTAATTGAATGATATATGTATGTGTAATTAAGTAAGACTGTAAAACCCTTAAAGTTGCTTTCCTTAGAAAAGCAGATCAAAGAATCTGTGTTAGCAGCCCTGCTGTGTACTGATGTTATTGGCCTTATACCTCCACAGCAGCTGCAAGAAGCACTGTTGTTACACCAGGTAACTTCCATCCTAAAACAAACAAACAAAAACTCCTACTCGACCTAACCATTCCTTCAAGCCATCATCTTCTATCTTCCCTCCCTTTTGTAATAAAACTCCTAGGAAAAAGTTCTCTATTTTTCCTTTCTTCTACTTTTTTTTCTCATTCACTTCTCAACTCTTCGCAACAACTTCTAAACTCATCACTCAATTGGAACTATTCTCTCCAAAGTTAGCAATGATCTCTTAATTTTCAAATCTATTGATTTCTTAAATCTTCTCTTCTACCTCTCCACAGCATTTGATAATTCTAATTCATGACTCTAACACTATGAGAAAACTAGGATGAGATAAGGAACACTGGCTTTGAACTCCAAAGCCCTATGCTGGGGTCCTGACTCTGTTAATATTCTCTGCATTTACACTTGGGCAAGTCCTGTAATTTATCTGAGCCCCATCTTCCTCATTTATAAAACAGACATAATATGCTTGTATTATCTCCTTCATGGGATTGAGAGTCTGGTGAGGTAATGTATTCAAAACACTTTGTAAATCATGAAGCACTGTGTAAATGTAATCTATTGTTATTATTATCATCTACTATATTTTCAATGTGGTGATGCCTTGCACATGGCCAGATTGGCATTTGTCTTTCTATTTCTAGACATAAGTACTGTACTTCATTAGGTACTAGAGGTCATCTTCTAAAATACATAGCAGAGTCTGGAAAGCTTCAGGCACTAATCAAACCATGATGAACTAGATTCTTCCAGTGCCAGTCACTTCCTGGGGAATTTGGTAAGCATTTTGATGTTAACTGTCCCAGACTTTTGAGGCATCATTTAAATGTCCCAAAAGTTCTAATGGAACTCTTTCAAATGAGCCAGTGATCCTCCCACAATGATTGACACATGGGGCAGACTGAGCCAAATTAAACCGGGGAACTAGGAGGGCAACTTTGATACAAGCGTATTCCTAAGAACTAAATCAGATTCTCAAGAATATCAGGAAGGGGCCTCAGCAGAAAGGAAGTCTATAGGAAATCCCAAGAAGGATTCCTAAATCTCTTTGGAATGATGGAAGCTTATTTGTAATATATGCATTCACTACTTCAAAAGGGCTTTTTTGAAAACCTGCATTTAAAAGTAAATGCATCTTTTCTGGCCTTTCGGTAAATAGATACCATTACATCACAAATGTACCTTGCATGCCTTGCTCTCATATCCCCAAAGACCACATTTTGGTGTGCTGTTGAGGACTAGGAGATGAAAGGGAGGATTTCTGTTAGTCAATGGGGGAAGCAGCTCTAGGCTCTGAGTGCTTTCCAAATTCCTATCACGGCTGTGGGAGTAGATTTATGTCAGATAGCAAAAGTTCAAGTGATTCATACCCTCACAAATAGGTAAGACAGCTATTAGACATTATCTTTTAAATAAGATTTCCTAGGCTCTAAGTGCCATGCATACAGACATTGCTCTTTATATACATATATATGCATACATGCACACACATATGTATATGTATATATGTATGTATGTATTTATTATTCTTCTGTTATTCAGTCATGTCTAACTTTTCATGACCCCATTGACCATATTATCCATGAGGTTTTCTTGGCAAAGATCCTTGAAGTGGTTTGCCATTTCTTCCTCTGGTGGATTAAGACAAATAGAGGTTAAATGACTTGTCCAGGGTCACGTAGCTAATAGGTGTTTGTGACCTGATTTGAACTCGGGTCTGTCTGACTCTAGGCCCAGCATTCTATCTACTGAGGCACCTGAGTGTGTATGTGATATGTATACACACATACATATAGATATGTATATGTATTTATATAAGTACATGTATGTATATATGTACATGTGTAGGTATATATGTGTGCATACATGTACATGCATACACATAAAGACACATTTTGTGTACATATATATAATATACACGCACGTAGATACATAGATACACATATATACACACATACATTTACATACACACTTTTCCTCCTGAGATCCTCTGGCTTCACTTCTCGTGTTCTAGTGTACTCCACCTTCCACCAAATCCTCTAAGAGACAGCAATCTGTTATGCTGGCACTGCCCACCTCATTCCCTCACCCCACATTGATTTTCCAATAGTTTTTCAAACCTCCCCTTAAACTGTCTCTGTTTATCTTTGGAGCCGAGTGGGAGCATTCTTCCTTGTGGGAGGAAAGAATATACTTTCCTGGGATAAGAATAATTTCCCCAGGATAAAGCTATCTGGCCAGCCAAAATCTGGCTGTCCTTTGTTCTGAGCAATGTCTGATGATAAATGTCTGTTTTTTAGGGAATTTGGGGTGTGGCTCGCTTGCTTCATATTTAGTGCAGGATTTGTGGGAAACTCTCTTCCATTCTGGTTACGCTGGTATGGGCCGACTCTTCTCATGACTACATTTCCCCTGAAAATGTGATACACTGAGTGTATGAGGCAGGGAGGGGGATGGGAGCAGGCACAGTTTTCTTTCTTCTTCAACAGTAACGATGTAGGTATTCCATCCTCTCTTCTTCCTGATGAAAAGGATACTGGTCTCTTGGGAGAAAAACTGTGAAGCTCAGAAAATGAAGTGATTTTTCGATTATTATAAGCATCACAAGTAAGTCTTGAGTGCGCTGTTTGGAATGTTTCCCTGTGAAATCACTCATTAACAGTATCCTAGAAAGAGACGACAGTTAATGTATGACAGGTGAGAGCATCTGATACTGATAATAGCTCACATTTATCTTTATCAAGTGCTTTAAAGTTTGTAAAGCAGTTCACATATGTTATCCCACTTAATCCTCATAGTAACCTTGTGAGGGAGGTGCTATCATCATTCCCATTATTCCCATTTTACAGATAAGCAGATGAAGAAACAGAAATTGAGAGAAGTTAGATGATTTGCCTATGGTCACTCAGCTAAGTAAGTGTTCCAGGTAGAATTTGAACTCAGATTTTCCTAACTCCAAATCCAGAACTCTATCCCCTGTACCAACTGACTGCCTCTAGGTGGTTGAAATAAGCTCAGTACGTCTCAGATGGTGAAAGGCCGTCTAGTAGAAAAGACGCTGAAGTTGAAATCAGATTTGAGTTTAATATCTGGCTCTCCATCTTACATTAGCTTTGTTTACCTTGGACAAGTCACTGAATTTCCTTGAGCCCCACCTACCTCACTGAAGGGTTGTGGAATTTAAAGGAAACAATGAATGGGAATTACTTCATGAGTGCCAAATGCTCTAGTCATATAAGCTATTCTGACTATCTTGCAGAGATACATGCCGTAAAACAGCACAAAGTCAGCATGAAATGGAGATCATAATGCCAACTCAGGAAAATCCATCATGTGTATACGGTATCATGCTTAAACCCATATCCAAAACTTCTATTTCTACGAAAGCAAGCTGGTGGAGAAAAGAATGTATTTGATAGCCAATTAAATTTCCCATCTAGGCTACCTGCTTAGTATCGCCCATTCTGTCAAACATCCATTAAAAATGGTATGTATAGTGATATCTTTTCTTCTTTTAAAATCCTGTAAGATTAGTAAATCTGCACTGTTACTCAGCCTTCTTAGTTTGTGTAATGGCAAGCAAAGTGGGGCTTTTCTGTTTTTTTTTTCTTTTGGAGTGCTTCTCAGCACTAAGGCAATCAAATGCCTTTGAGGGAGCCTTGCCTTTGTTTGAATCGAGTCATTGATTGAATCAAGAGTCTTTGATGACCTGCTTAAGTCACAAGAAAGCCAGATGAGACTCTAGGTAGCCATTAAGGAGCCTTCCCCAGCTTTGAAAACCCAGATGTTGGTGCTTCTCTCTCTGGTAATTATGTATGTATTGCTACGGTCAGACAGAAGCCTGCCTGTTGATTTATTTTCTCTGTTTGTAATTTCTGTTTGTGTGTGCTTTGAGGAGCCTCTGAGAGCATAGAGAAGACCTCCAAGAGCTCAGAGGAGTGGGAGACTGTCTGCGTGCAGACTTTGGTGAGGTGAGAGAACTGCCTGCATCAGGACTCATGTAGAAGCTAGGAGTGGCCTGCTCCTGGAGGAGGACACCGAACACTGGAGTTCAGAATTCAGCTCCAGGGCAAGATAAAAACTTTACAGCAAGGCACTGAGTGTGCTGTTCTGCTGCATCCTCCAGGGATGGTTTGGGACCCAGGGAGAGGGTGGAGTTGTCTATGGTGGGTGGGGGGAAGTGCCAAGGATCCCACCCTTTTGCCTTTCTTGCCCAGACACCCCTCAAGACTTGGAAGCAGGGGGTGGAGCAGTGTGGGGAGAAGGACACACCACCAAGAAGAACTTTACTTGAACACTCTGTATTAACTGAAAAGATTGTAACTTACCATGGCCTCGGGGTGGATGGTGTTTGAATTTTCTGCTACCTCTTAAGGATGATATGTTGTGTTAGGGAAGACTTTGGCCTGGGACCCTCTGCTTATTTATGTAAACAAGTATTTTGGGGAATGCTACTGAATGATGTTTTGCTTAAGGATGTTGCTATGAATGTTAAGGTTTAGTTTATATGCTGCATGAGTGTTCTGAGAAATGCTATAAGATATATTGAACGATATGTTTTATTTAAGACTATGTGGCTGCTAGTAACACTGTTGTTACAGTTTGTTTTGACAGGGTCAGTCAGTCAGTAAACATTCATTAAGCACCTACTATTTTCCAGACACTGTGCTAAGTGCTGGGAATATAGATACTGGGGATACAGATACAAAAAAAGAAAAAAAAAATAGACAGTCCCCTGCCCTCAGGGAACTTAGAATCGGATGGAGGAAGACAACACATGAAGCTACTGCAGATGTGAGGAGAGGGGGCAGAAAGGCACTGGGGAATGATGGAAAAGTCCAAAAAAGTGTATCCAGTGGTAAGCTAAAAGATGTCTGGCTTTGTCTCTCTTCTTTTGGGATGGAACTTTTCACTTCTCCCTCCAATTAGAGGCAGGTAGCTGAGTATTAAGGTTAATTTCAGGAGAAAGCGGTTTTTGAGGACATGATAGAAAAAAGTACCTCTAATTAAAGATGCAAAGAGTAGGGTGGGCTAGTAACATGAACACTGAGTTAAGAATAATCATAATAACAACAATAAAAGTAATAATAATAATTTATAATATCTCATTTGATCTTCATACAAACCTATGAGATGTATGATATTATTACCTCCAACTTGTAAACAAAGGAATTGAGGCTATAAGAGGTTAAATGAAGTGCCTAGGATCCCACTGCTAATAATCATTTGCCTTCAACAAGTAGATGACCCTGATGAAGTTGTAGATCTGGTCCCACGCATTCATTTTTTAGATGAGGGGAAAAGGCCCAGAGAGTTTTGGAATCATCGGTACAAACACCATATAGGAATCACACAGCTAGTAATTGTCTGCCATCAACAAATGAATGACCCTGATGAAGCTATATACTCTTCAGGTCCCACACATCCATTCTGTAGATGAGAAAAAAAGGCCCAGAGAGTTTTGGAATCATAGGTAGAAACATCATATAGGAAATATGGTGGAGAGTTGGCATTTCAACCCAAAATCACACTATTCACCTTGAGAGGTTTTTGTGGGAAAAAAGGTATTTTGTAAACTGTGAAACATCATATAAATGTGAGTCTTTGTTGTCATTACTTGACCAATGCTGCCTTACCTATAACTTGCTATTTATTGAGGTCATCACCCATTCCCCTGTTCCACAACTGAAACAAGATTCTTGTTTTTGTTGTTTTTACTCAATTCCATTTGAAGGGAATTCAGTTAAAATAAAATTTGCTTACAAAAAATAAAGAATTTTAAAATTACAGAAACAAAAGCTTACCCTATTAACTTGATATTTTTGCTATAAAATGACAATTTTGGTTCAACTAGTCCCATTTTATCTGTCTAAATGGAATTTCCCATTATCCTAAACAAAGGGCCAGTTTTTAAATTACTTCTAGAATAAAACATGTGTGTTTGCCACCTTAAATAATCAACATTCAAATCTTCTTCCATAAAGCCTTAAGTCTCTGTTATCTCTGTTACCTTTTGGAAGCAGACATCTTGGTCATCATAATTCTTTAATATTAGCAGTACTCTGTTATGAGTTCTCCACATTAATATGATTTATCCTTTTCTTCCCGGAACGATAAATACATCACAGAATCCTATCCCTACATAAGGAAAATTTAACAAGTTTAGAATACACACTGTATGGTAGGACAGACACTGCCTGGTCCTCCCCAAATAACAAAAGTAACTTCATCTTTTCACAATTCTTGAATTTCAAGAACAAATTAATTTATTATGATATCATTTTTTGCTTCTAAACTTTGGCACTCTGGGGGCGCTATTGTTTGACTGGTGCTTAATGACAATCCCCTAAGCACTTTTTCAGATTGAAGAATTATTACTGGAAACTTTTTTTCTCTCCCTTTGTCCAATGTCAGGGCACATCCCAGAATAGAACCCCTATTTTTTGAAGCCTAGTATCCTGAATAAAAGCCAAAAAAATTTCATCCAACCCCACATGTTGGCCACACACTCTCAACATTAAAAAGTGATGCCTCACATATTTACTAATAGTTTTACATGTTTGCATTTGGAATGGGTCTGATAGCTCTTCTAGCCAGACTTGTAACTTTATCAAGTCTCCTTTTAGGCTTGTCAAGGAATAGAAAGAAGACAACGATGCATGGAAGATGGCCCCATGTCCTTTATTGGACATGATAGAAGATAAAGGGAACATTGAGCCTTGAGTAAATAATAATAATAGCAATAATAATAATAATAATACAATAGGTATACGCAACTTTATTTGTGAAATATAACTGAAAGTGAACAGATAGAATTCTGAATTCTATGAATATGATAGAATGAATAGATATGAGCTTTATAAATAGATAGAGCTTTACAAGACAGCATCAAGGAGTGGAATCAAAAGGCTCTCCGTGGGTAATATCCACATGACCACAGTCAATAATGTGTTAACAAAGAAGCATCAAGCAAATGGTTTGGTTACAGTAATTTGTGGGAAAGGAGGGGTTTATGATGATAATTCAGGACTAGATCATTGCCTTCAGAAACTACAGATGCATTCAGGACTTAGAGACTGATATAGATTATGCAAGGAAACGGAAGAAATAATATAACTGTAGGCTTAAAAACGTTAACAGCTATTGAATGCCTAACAACATACAATATGCTGCTTAGAATTATTCATCAAAAATAAGAAAAATCTACCTTTCATGGATTGAGAAATGACAATGCCTCATACTACAAATACAGATCTCAAGATTTTCTGGCTAGCTCAACCAATATACTGTGCTGGAATCAGACCACAGTAGTCAGACTGAAATGTTGCCTATAACTGGCCAGACAAAACACTAATATAAAAAACTTAAGCGCAATGTTTTTAAATGGATGTTGCCATCTCAAATATTCATAATATCCAAACTAAGTGGAATAAGAATTTTCAAAGCAGAAGGAGCTGGCTGAGATTGTATTTACATGAGAACAAGGGGCATATATATTATGTTGTCTTCTGTGCTACTGAATTTGTATCAAAGATGCTTTCACTGACCCTGCAGAGAATAAACTTAAAACTAATAGCTTTATCTGACTACAAAAAAATCTATCCTACCATCCTGGGCAATATTATGCATAACACTGAATAATAACAGCATAGTGACTCATCTCCAGATCATTTCTACCTAAACCTAATTGAAATAGATTGGGAGATGATGATGACGATGATTATGATGTTGATGATGATGATGATGACGACAATGACGACGATGATGATGATAGCCCAGACATATTACTGACCTATAAAATTTTAGAAAAATATTGATGGATGTTGATATGTCAAATATTTGTAGCCTCCAGCCTACATGAAATGAAAGGCTCTGAATAAATAGCAGAAGAAATTAAAGCCACATGGGATGATATGATTCCGATCATACTGTATGCTACTGCATTTGTCTTAATGATGCTTTCATCCAGCCTGTGGAAGATAAGCTTAAAACCCCAATTTTTAATTTAATCATAGCCAACATTTTTTTCTATAAAATTTGGGGATTGCCTTAGACTATGTATAACTTCCTTTGTAGTCCTAAATCTAATGCTTATCTGATTTCCAATAGTGTCCATCAATAACTTGCAAAGATATGTAATATTTTCTAAAAAAAAGCATTAGCTAAAGTTACTTAAAACTTTATTATTTCTTACTTTTAATACATTTATTTAAAATATATTTTATTTGTGAATTTTAAATTCTCTTCCTCTCTATTCCCTCTCCTATTCACTGAGAAGGCAAGTAATATAATATCCATTATACATATGTGAGTTGCTAAAGTTATTAAGACTAGTTTTTTTTCAGAATTACACTGAGTGCTTGATTTATCTAGTTAAAAGCTATAGTTTGAATGTAGAACGTTGCTTCTTTGCAAAATCGCTAGGGGATAGGCACAAAAGTCTCTTTCAAAAGGCTTGGTTCTTACCACTAGGAATCAGTATTTAGCACAATCGTGTTGGTTTATATATTGAGAGTTGGAAAATACTTCAGAAGTTATAGAGTCCAAGTCTCTCCTTTCAGGGGTGAAGAAGCAGAGATCTATAAAGGTTAAATGACTTGCCCAAGGTCATATAAAGTAATAAGCGACAGAGCTGGCATGCAGATTCAAGTCCCATGGCTCCATGTTCATTATTATTTCCATAGCACCACACTGGCTCCATGAAAATAGGTTCACCATTTTTTGGTGGGGGAAGGGAGTGATGGGGAGGTCATGGGAATTTTGAAGAAAGTAGCCTAATATAACTATGACCTCTTTCCAACTTGCCTTCTGGTTGAGATCTTCAATGCTTCTGCAATGCTTCTTCACTGAAGAGTTTCAAGGAAATGTAGTAGAAGGGTGAGGTTATGTATGTGTGGTGGGGCTGATCAGGAGGAATGATGACAGGCTACATCCATGTTGTTGGATACCAGAGCAATGTGTGAGTGAGAGAAGATGCTAATTCAACAATAAGTGGAATCCCTTTGAAAGATGTATGAAACATGGGGTACACAACCTGGCCTGAGAAGTGGGGGCAAAACAGTGCCACCAGCATCAAGCAATTCTCACAGGAGTCAAGAATGACATTACAGTACAACATGATTAGAACATCCTACTAATGATTCCTATACAAATTTCAGTTGGACACTAGTGGTTAGGTTGGTAACATAAAATAACGCAAGTCTAAAGAAAAAGCCAAAGTTAAACTTCATTAAAATTTTACAAAAACTATCAGCACTAGCATATGCAGTTCTGTGCTTAGCTCCAGTATGGGTTTATTTGAACTGAATGTTCTAATTAAACAAAGAAAGAAAGAGACAGAACATTATGTCTAATTGTTCCAGGACAAGTGGTCCTCTTTCTCATCCTCGTGTGTGTGTGTGTGTGTGTGTGTGTGTGTGTGTGTGTGTATGAGTGTGTGTGCTTTGTAATCATTTCAGAGGGGAAAGTGAAATCATAGGGGAATCTATTTCATCATAAGGGTAATCTACAAGTCCCCACAGCTAGCCCTAGACCTAGGACCATGATTCACACCAACTATGTTGTCCTGCTGCTACCACACCTTCCACATGGGAATTACCCTGAAGATGCTAAGCCGTGTAGCTTTTTCATCCTTTGAGGAGGTCACACCGCCCTAAATGGTGAGTGTACAATCACAAATCTGCATAAGGCCTCTATTCTCTCCCAGGCCATCTCCCCAGCACTAAAACACTTTCTTCTTTTCTCTCAAAACAACTCTTTAGTGAACCAGGTCAACTCTATACTATTCTTTTCTCTTGAATCCCTAGTCCCTTTATCATATCACTGATTATGCTCAACCAGGCCTTAGTCCTGAATCCCCCACCATTCAGTACCTTTACTCCTATACATGTGCTGTTGAATGAAAGCAGAGAAAATCATTCATTCATTCTTATTTGGCTGACTACAAATTTAAGCTCCATAATCTCAACGGGGCTCTCACTGTCTATAGGCAATCTTACTATACCTCCCTTAACAACTCACTCCCCACTGTAGCTGTTCCATACCTTTTGATCCCTCCTCAAACCTCTCATGGCTCCCTCTCCCCCAACTCTCTCACCTGAGACCCTTGCCTCATACTTGACACAAAAAAAATGAGGCCATTTGTCATGAGCCCATTCTTCCCTCTTCGTCATCTATCACTCTGGTGTTTTCTGCCACTTTCTCCTCCTTCACTCCTGTCTCTCACGATTGAGCAGCCTTATTCCTTACCAAAGCTAACCCCATCACTTGTTCAAGTGACCCGATTCCATTTCACCTCCTCCAACAGCTTGCCTCCTCTGTTATCCCCACCCTTTCACTTATTTTCAATCCTTTCCTTTCTAGTGGCTCATTTCCTACTGCCTACAAAAATGCTCATGTCTCCCCATGCTAAAAAAAATCCTCACTTGATCCTTCTAACCCCACCAACCATTTTCCTATATATCTTCTACCCTCTGTGTATATTTATTTGTATCTACATATAAACCTATCTATTTAGACAAGTGTAAATAGATAGTTCGATAGATAGATTTATCTGTCTATTATTCTATATCTAAAGTTATTCATATCATACAATTACTTTCTCCAGTCACTCTCAGGATTAGGGGATAGGCTATCAAGTAAGCAAATAGAACAAAAAGGTGAGAAAAATTCCCCCCAACTGGAACATTTGATACACATATACGTAGAGCTTCATGCAGAAAACCATGTAAGAGAAAGCAAGAATGTGACATGCACCAAATCTGGAAGAGAGTCATTGAATCTTAATGACAATGAAGCTTATCTAAGATCATGGTAGCACTATGGCAATTTAGCTGAACCCAGAGATTAACTAAACATACCAGTGTAGTACTTAAATGGATCAGTGATCACAACATAATGGGTGTCCCCTTCACAAGTACATATTGCAACCACTTCACTCTTTCTCATCCTGTACATTTTTTTTGTCAGAATTTTTAACCTAGTGGCATCTAGGATACACAAGGGATAAATCATTGGGCCTGGAGTCAAGAAGACTTGAGTTCAAATTTGGCCTTAGGGATTTATTTATTAGCTTTGTGATCCCGGGCAAATCACATAACTGCTACCTGTCTCAGTTTCCTCAACTATACCTAGGAATATTAAGACAAATTAGTTGTGACAACCACAGGCATTCTTATTATCTGCACATCACATTGGAGTTACTCAATGAAAAGTCCATTAGATTTATGTACAGAGGAGCTGAGAGAAAAGACCTCAGAGAGCACTTAGTCCATCAATCACAAATTAAAATTTATTAAAAATGTATGCACTTATTTACTACTACTTCTAACTACTAATTGTGGTGGTGGTGGTTATTACCACTATTATCAGTTGGACCAGTGGTATGGCTAAGAATAGTAGTAGTACTGCTATTTTTGTGACTACTACTACCAGTACAGTAGCAACAGCAGCGGCAGCAGCGGCGGCAGTAGTAGTAATAGTAGTGGTAATAGTACTAGTAGTAGTAGTGGCGGTGGTGGTGGTGGTGGTGGTGGTAGTGGTAGTAGTAGTAGTAGTAGCCTAATGCAGGACTGGCTGATAAGCCCAATCTTTGTCATCACGTGCAGAACGTTATTAATAAAATTTCCTAGTAGAGGAGTCCAAGAAACCTGTTTCTGAGAAAGTGGGGATGACATAAGATGGAAGTGCCCTAGAGAGACTTTGGAGCATGTGTGCATATTCTTTGATTGGTTTACTTCAAAAAGACTTACCTCATTACATAAATTGACTGAACAATGGGGCCAAAAGGCTGTATAAGGAAGGTGTTTGTAGAACTATAGGTATGCCTTTTAAAGCCTTATCTATTCCAACCTGCTTATTTTCCAGATGAGAAAACAGAAGAACTGAGGCCTACGGACATTAAGCAAGTTGTGTAAGGGTTGAGAGACTCTATAGCAGAGACAGGTTTAGAACCTAAGCCCCTGTTTCATGGCACACAGAACAGCAGTCAAAATGTTAGAGCTGAAAAGGATCTCAGAAATCATCTAGTTTAACCCTCTTATATCATAGAAGTGGAAACTGAGACTCTGAGAATGTGAAATGACTCCCTAAAGGTTACATAGCCAGTCTAGGAAAGAGCAAACTAGGACCCAGGTCTGCTACACTCTGACTCAATGTTCTTTATACTACACTTCACCCTTCACCATTGAATGAAGGAGGTAATACATCAACACACAAATAAGTTGAATATTCAGGTAAGAAAGGACAAAGTGGAGATGTTAACTCATTGATTTATTTTACTTTGTAAAAAAAAAAAGTCAATTTTCCCAAAATTTTGTCACAAACCCAAATGTCAGTTTTAAAGATATGATAGTATTTAACCAAAATAACAACTTTTGTAAAAAAAAAATAACCTTAAGTAGTAGGCTAATAAAAAAGATTTGAAAAATTCAAACTCAAAGGAATGAGAAGAAATTATGGTTGATCTTCCATCTTAAATGAGATTTACTTAAAGTGTTTAAGCAAACACTTCCCCATTTACTTAGTGTACTACATAGCACTTCTTGGCCTGAAAGGAGGAATAGACTTGTCTTAGCCATAGTTATTCACCTTCTTAAATTTCTCAACAAGATATGAGAACAGGCAGAAATGTGTCTTATTTCAAATAGAACTGATATGTGTTCATTAAAAGGTGAGCATTTGTCCTTCCAAAGAAAATCACTGCATCATTTCTAGGATTTCACTCCAATCCAACATGTATTTACAAGGAATTGCCAACATTGCTGAAAGGCAATAAGAGAATCTGTCTGACCTCAAATTCCAAACTTCACTCTACAATCAACTTATGGCATACTGGAATCCAGCACCTAATAAATATGTAAAAATGAATGAAACAGATATTGTTACATGTTTAGAGAACAAAATAAAAATATTATTTATTCAGAATGAAGAGATAGATGCATGGTGTATGTATGTATATGTACATGCATTTATGTTCATAATTTCATATCTTGTTAAACTAAAACGTATAAAATGATCCACATGGAACCTTTTTAATTTTCTAAATCTCAAACTTGGGATGTCAAAGACAATTTTTATTGGTTGAAGCTGTCCCCTGATCTGGTTACCTTTTACTAGCTGTTATATTACAAAAGAGGGATTTCAGAGTTCACGATCACCACAGACAATTTATAAGAAAAATTTGGACGGAATATTAATTTCACCATGCTGACTTGACTGTAAAACCAGAATACAAACTCTCCAGATGCCTGAAGTACATGTTTTATCAATCTTTCTAAGCAATGATTTTTGTCTTTATTAAAAATGACTGTCAAAGACTTCTTGTTTTCCCATTTTGGCTACTACAGTGAGTCATAAAAAAGTCTCAGCTGATTTCCTATAAAGTTAAAAATAATGTTTTTTGCTATTTAAAATAATACTGCAAGTTATGATGGAAAGTACTATTATTCTGACAAAATGGATTAGCTGAAAATTCAATTTCAAGTTGCCTTAGATCAACCACAAACTATAAAAATTATTAACAATGAAATTAACAGAAGATGATCAGAGGCATCTCTTACTTTAAATAATGAAATTGATTTTACCTCATGATTTTATCTTGTTAGTTTAGTTGCATAATGCATTTCTCGTAACTTTTCTCAGTAGGAATTTAAAAAACATATTTTTCACTATTTTTACATATTTTTTTACAATACCTAAGTTTCCCCCATGTCTTTCCCTTATAGCCATCCCAGAGAGCCTTCCTATATAACAAAGGCTTTAAAACAAGAAGAAAAAATCAGCAATATTGATCATTACAATAAAAATCTGTTCATATATGCAACGTTCCACAACTCAAGACTCTACTTCTGCATAGGAATGGTGGGAGGTATTCTTCTCAGTTCATTGGTGCTAGGATTGTTCTTTTCTAATTTTGCAATATTAATTTTCAATTATTTTGTTATGGTTGTTCTTGTCTCTTTCATTGTGGTAGTGATTGTGTATATATTTATTTTCTTAATTTTTTTAATCAACACGTCATTAAGCAAAATAAATTCTTCCATTGACAATGGTACTACACACATATGTATTGTATGTATATATTTGTGCATAATGGATATATACATGTATGTGAATGGACATGTATGCATATACATGTACACTTGTAAATTTGTGTATATGAATCGTAATTGAGAAAGACAGAGACAGGGAGACACAGAGAGACATAGAGAGAGAGAGAGAGAGAGAGAGAGAGAGAGAGAGAGAGAGAGAGAGGGGGGGGGAGAGAGAGAGAGGCAGAGACAGAAAGAGAGAATGTTGAGTTCATAACCTCTCTGTTATAAGGTAGGTAATATTAGGAAATCAAAACTGCCCATTTCATTTTCTGTGATACTCTCTAACAATTAATTTTTCATGATCTCTTTCCTTATCAATAGACTTGAAAGTTAAACACAAGATTTTCTTCTGTGTTCTGCTATTTGTTCATGATATTATCCTTCATATCTATATCATGGATCCATTTAGAGCTTGTCTAGGCATATGGTCTGAGGTGTTCGTTTCTACCTAGTTTCTGCAGCATTGCTTTCTAGTTTTCCTATGAGTTTCTGTCGAACAGCAAGCCCTTATTCCAGTTGCTAGGGTTTTGAATTGATCAAACATAGGTCTACTGCATTCCTTATGTTCTTTATGCTCTATTCCTTGTCTGTCCCAATAATTGACCTTTTTCTCAAGCAGTATGACTCATTTTGATGCTTCGATCATTTCTAGTATAGTTTGAGATCTGGTATTCCTAACTCCTCTTCTTTCCCACTTTAAAAAGTTATTACCCTTGAGATCTTAAACTTTTTTCCACTCAAGATGAATTCTATTATTCTTAATTTATAGTTCTATAAAATAATCTTCTAGAAAATTGATTAGTATGATATTGAATAAGTAAACTAATATAGGTAGTGTTGTTGTTTTATTATATTGGCTTAATATATGCATGACAAATTAATATTTCTCTAATAATTTATTTCCATAAAATGACTTGTGTAGTTAGATATGCATAGTTTCTCTTTGTATCTTCATAATCTATCAACTATTTTATGCACTGAGTAGTTATTTTAAATGGAGATTCTCTATCTCTTCCTGCTCAGTTTCTTTGGTAAATAAATGAAATGGCGATGATTTTTGCAGATTTATGCTGTGTCCTGAAATTATTGTTTGAATTATTTTAGCTCTAGATCTCTAGATTTCTCTCTGAAAGCCAACATGTAATCTGAAAAAGGCAATAATTTTGTTTCCTTTTTTTTGCTTATGATTATTCCCTCTTTTTTCACTTCTTACTTCTCTAAGTAGCATTTCTAGCACCATGTCAAATAATACTGTTGATAGTGGACACTCTTGCTTTTCTCCTGGTTTCATTTAATCTCCATTACTTATAATGCAAGATTGTGGTTTTAGAAAGACACTATTATATTATGGTAAGCTCCATTCCTTTTAGGTTGTTTGATATTTTAGAACATGTTGAGATAAAATACTTTCTAATAATTTTTATTATTTCTTCATTTGTATGAATACTTCTTTTTTAAAAAAATCAACAATTTCTGTGGTTTGTTCTTTCATCTACCAATTCTTTAGGATTAAGCTACTTTGTTTACAATTATTCTTTAATACTTTCCTCAATGGCTTGTTATCAAATATAACATGTTGTTGCCTAAAGGTCAGCAAGAGATGTGTTTAATATTTCTGCTTTTCTGTGTTTGTTTATGATTGTTGTTTATGATTCAAGGATAATTTTTGGAAAGCCTCCATGCACAGCTCAGAAAAATGTATGCTCTGTTATTCCTATTCAGTAATTATGGAGGTCTGTCATACCTACTTTCCTAAAATACTGTTTGGACCCTTAACTTCTTCATTTTTTTTCATTACATATGTCTATGTCTGAAAGGGGTATATTGAGATACCCCCAGTAATGTAATTTTACTGTATATCTCTTCATTTAATTTCTTTAACTTTTCCCTTAACAATCTAGATGTTATGCCATTTAAAGAATATTAAATATTGCTAGTAATTTATTTTCTATTGTTCCTTTCAGCATAATATAGTTTCTTTGATGTTAGAAACTGGCCTAACACCAGTACTCTCTTATTTCAGTTTTGATGTTGCAACAAGGTGAGTCTGTGACCCAGCTCTTGGGCATAAGTAACAGAGGTGCCAGTTGGGCTCCTGTTACTGCTCCCTGAATAGCGCAGGGATCTTATTGCTCAGTCTGGGTCCAATTCTTGCTCTAGCACAAAGCAACAGGACCTTGTTAATTCTGTGCACTTAAATATTCCATGCGGTTTACTATTGGTTAGTGTCTATCTCCAGATTTGAAAGACTTCTATCTCCTTATGCTGAAATAGTCTGCAAACATGACATTATGATTTTTCCTTAGATTTCCCAATCACAATTCAGTCTGGGGCTCTGTAATTCTTTCTCCCACTCAGCCATCTTTGCTGTCTTCCCATTGTGTATGCTGTTTTCTTGGCTCTGCTTACTTTACTTTTCATCAATTCCTGTAAGTCTTTACATGATTCTCTGTGTTCAACATATTCATCTTTTCTTATAACAGAGTCTTATTTCATTACTCATGTGCCACAATCTGCTTAGCAATTCCCAAGCAATGAACATCTGTTTTGTTTCCTTTTCTTTTTGCTACAATAAAAATTGTTGCTCTCAGTGTTTGGTTTATGTAGGATATTTCTTTCTGTCAAAGAGCATCTTTGAGTGTTTGTCTAGCAGTGGAATCTCTGCTAAGCAAAAGATGAAGACAACTTAATATCTCTCTGAACATAAATCAAAATTACTTTTGAAAACAGTTGTATAATTCACATCTCAGCAAAAGTGCCTTAGATTACCAATCTTGCCACAACTCCTTCAAAATAGACTATTCTCAACTTTTTGTCACCTTTGTCAATTTTCTGAAAGCACGTTGTGATTTCAGGGTTTTATTGGTATGCATATCTCATTGTTAGTGATTTGGAGCACTCTTGTGTGTTTTTATTGTTTCTATTTTTCTTTTGAGAATTATTTGTTCAAAATCATTGACCACATATTTAATGGAAATACCGCTATTATAGAGACTATCCAATAGACCCCAAAGAACAGAAGGATTCCTTATAAATGATAAAAACTCTCTAACTACTCCTGTTTGTAGATGTTTCTATACTGAGTATACAAATTCCAGCAATATTATACATAGTCTTATAAATGATATACTCAGTATTCAAAGCAGTTAGGACTGGGGTCCAGATTTTGATACGTAGGTCAAGTGATAATCCATTGACCTGGTCCATCAGTACATCCTTTGTGGAAACACATTGAATATAAAAAATGAGTCATACTCAGAGTTGGGAGGCATTGTGAAACAGTGTGAAGAAGACAAAAGAGTACGTGTTCAAATACTTCTTCTGATGCTTACCACCTGTGTGACCTTGTGCTGGCAAGCTGAATAATATACAAAGGAGGGTGACCAGGTTGGGGTAGAGACTTGAAACCTCATTTATATTGTAACAACAATGCTACTAGCAGCTGCTGTGGAGGTATAAGGCCAATAACACTAGCACACAGGAGGGCTGCTAGCACAGGTTCTTTGATCTGCTTTTCCAAGGAAAGCAACTTTAAAGGCTTTGCAATCTCACTTTAATTAAACATACGTATATCATTCACTTAGTTCAGGGGAAAAACTCAGCACCCTGCACTTCAGAGCAAATACAAACAGAAATTACAAACAAAGAAAATAACACAAATCAACAGACAGGCTTCTGTCTGACCATAGTAATACATACATAGTTACCAGAGAGAAAGGCACCAACATCTGGGTTTTCAAAGCCAGAGGGCTCCTTAATGGCTACTCAGAGTCTCATCTGGTGAAATCACAGGAATGCTCTTCCAATGAGTGAGTCCCCAAAGTAAAATGCTAACCTCAGAGTATATATGCACTTCTTCAGGGTCAGAGGGCATCACAACCATGTCACTCAAACTCATGTGACTTAGACTTTCTTGTGACTTAAACAGGTCATCTAAGATTCTTGATTCAATCAAAGACTTTTGATTCAATCAAAGATTCTTGATTCAAACAAAGGTAAGGCTCAATCAAAGACTTGATTACCTTAGTGCTAAGAAGCACTCCAAAACAAAAAACAGCAAAAAGTCCCATTTTGTTCACTATTATATATTTATATTGAGATATATATATATATATATATATATATATTATATATATATATATTATATATATATATATATATATATATATATATATATATATATATATATATATATATATATATATATATATGTAAGGACCATTCAAAAACCAGGGGAAGCATTAGCCCTGAGAAGATAAAACTCAGAAAGGCAAGACACAATTACTGCCTTCAAACAACTAAAAGTCCATCATGTACAGGAAGAGTTAGACTTGTGGAGCCAAAAAAACCCAGAAAACTAGAAACAGAACTAAAAGAGTGAAGAATAAAAGGAAGTAAATTTTGACTCACAGTAATGAAGAACTTTTCATCCAGAGAAAGAACTGATAAATAGAAGTATGTATAGAATAGTTTTACATATATGTGTATGTATATATACATGCATACATATATGCATATATACATATATTTGTGCCTAGTGGTAGCAATCTCTTGGAGGGGTGGGGAGAGAAAAAAAGAAAAAGAAAAGAAAATCACTTCATAACTTTATTTTATATTTAAAAGTCATAGCATGTTGTGCATAATATATTTGCCATTTCTATTTTACAATGTTACAGAAATGCTTGTTTTAGTTCTTAATTTCAGAATAAAATAAAAAAAATTAAAATTAAAAAGAACCAAAGTAGAAAGTGTTAACTTGTGATATAGTTAGTATTCTGCCACTGGAATTGTTCTTAGGAGAGACTGGATGATGATTTGTAAAAGAACCCAGAGGGAATTCATGCCTTAGTTGGGAGGGAGAGGGGCTGAACTAGATGACCTCAAAATTCTAAGATGTTAGCATTCTGTTAGAGTCCCGAGTCTGTATTTTTACTATAATTGGATAACAAAAGAGCTGTTTAAACTGTGTGGACATTCATGTGCAAAAATATTACTCTTTATCTTACATTAATGGGGAATATGTTCTACGTTGCTTTTCTTTTACTAGGGATGGATCCAGTTTCACAGCAGCAAAGTAGGTCTAAATGAATTGTGTGTGATTCTTTTTTCTCTAGAGTAAGAAGTGGACTTGGAATTAGAAGATCTGGGATTAAAATTTCAGCCACTCTTCTCCTTACTAGCATCGTGATTCTGGGTAAGTCACTTAAGACTTCCAATTCTAATTCTTCTTATCAGTCAATTGTGTGGAATGAAATGTTTTTTCATGTCCCTTCTGGCTGGAGCTCCTATGACTAGGACTTCTGTTCCAGTGTGCTTCAACAAGCCTTTACACCTTTTTTTAAGGTGATCTCAAAACAGAAGCATGAGAGACTCAGCTTATTACTTCCTTTACATTATGATTTAGGAGGAAAAAAGAATCTCCTTAGGGTGCATGTGTTTGAGGCAATCATCTCAGGCATAGGCAAAATTGCTTTAGCAACTTAAGACCCAATGTGAGCCTGAGTTCATTGTCTAAAAGTTTTGTTGTTCAAGCTAATTTACTCTTGGCAAAACACAGCTTCCTATTTCTAAGAAAAGGGGCTTTTATGTCCTGGGGTGAGTGGAGAAGGGACTCAAAGGCTTTGTGGACATCAAATAGCTCTTACAAAATAGAAATCTGTTGCAGTAAGTGTAAATGAATCAGAAACATATGGATCACATTAGTCTTACAATACCCAGGGGTATCAAAATCAGGGGAAACAGGGTCTGGCCAAAAGTGTTTGAAATTTTCCCAAAATTTAAACACTGGGAAAATACCGCGCCCCCAAAAGAAATCAGGATTAACCCAAACCCTGTTGCATTATGAGGCCTCGCAGACACATTTCCCAAATTTCAAGGAATAATACACAAACTATTATGAAGCTTCTGTGGAGACCTAAACCATCAAGAGAGCTACAACAATTTCTTCTTTTAACTATATTCTAAATTACTTCTAATTATAAAAACAAAATAAAATTGAATAAGCTACCTTATAGAGTAACAGGTTCCTCTTGACTGGAGTTCTGTAGGAGGCTATGTGGCCACCTTTAGGGAATAGTGTAGAGGACACAGGACTCCTATCCAGGTATAAGTCAACTAAACATTCACTAAAGATCTTTCTAGCTCTGAGATTCTACACGTTTATAAATTTTATTGTTTTTTAATTGAAACTTTTGAAATGTTTCTATTTGCAAGTCACTGTGTTAAGAGCTGGGATATAAACATAAAAACTATTTAGTCTCAACATTCAAGGAGCTTATATTCTCTTGGAGGAGAACATATATGCAGTTGTCAATAATATGTATATATATATAATTAATACAAAATAATTTCTGAGAGAAGTAACATTTGGGAATGTTGGGGAGACATCTGATGTGAACTAGGTAGTTCGGTGGATAGAGCACCCAGGAAGACCTGAGTTCAAATCCCCCTTCAGCCACTTACCTGTGTGACCCTGAAGAAATCAGTTAACCTATATTTGTTTCAGTTTTCTCATCTGTAAAATAGAATAGTAGCACCTACTCCACACATACCCCCAGGGTTGTTGTGGAGATCAAATTAAATAATAATTGTGAAGTATTTGGCATAATGCCTGGCACACAGTAGGCATGCAAATTTATAAAGATAAATGTTACAGATGGTGATGATGATGATGATGATGAAGGAACCTTGCCTTGGGATTCAAGCATGTGAGGTGAAGAGGAAGCATATTCCAGTCACTGAAAAAGCCTTGCAAAGATTCAGATGTAGTAAATGGAATGCCCCAATGAGGAATGGGGAAACCATAAGTAGGTTAGGTTGGCAGAAATGTAGAGTATGAAACAGGGAATAAAATGAAATAAGTTTGGAATGATAGGTTGGATAAGGAAATTGACAGTCTTTACATATCAGAACAGTTTGCCTTTTATCCTAAAGGCAATAAGGATGCCCTGTAGCTTCTTGAGCAAGAACACCATGGGGTCAGAACTGTGCTTTAAGAATAACATCTTGGTAGCTATGTAGAAAAAGGTTCGGATAAAGAGCAAACTTGATACAGAGAGATTGTTAGAGCCTCATTTCAACAGTCAATATGATGATAGTGGAGGATCTGAACTCAGAAGCCAGACACATGAAAACATTTTTCATATTTATAAGACTTTTTAACCTGGGTTTTGGGAATTTATTTTTTAATACCTTGATGATTATTTTTCAATATAAATTTGCTTCCTTTGTAACGTCATGTGTTTTATTTTGTGCATTTAAAAGCATTATCCTGAGAAGAGGTCCATAGGCACTATTAGACTGACAAAAGACTTCATAATATGAAAAGGTCAAGAACCCCTGTTTTAGAATATTAGAAATTCCTCTCGCCTTTAGAGAAACCAGAGCATGAGGTAAAGAAGGCAGGGGTGGGTGAACAAAATGCTAATTGAGAAATCATTAGAAAACTTGCCAACTTGAGAAAAGGCTTGGATTTGGGATTCTGTCTAACACTTTTATGTTTCCCCACTCCAAGGCTCTGTCTCTCTCCAGATGCTGTGGTCACACTTCCTTTGTGGGGGAAACCATTAGCATAAGTAAACAAAAAGTTCTCTGTGGTCGGAGATTTGGTGTTCATTTACAGTAAAGTATTTTACAAGGAACACAATCATAAAAATTTAGTCTAGTTTGTGTATCAAAGATGATTAAAATAATTAAGGAGAAAGACAAAATATTGGTTAATGATTCCTGTGATTAAGTGGTTAATTGAGAGGTATAGAGTACTATCAGAAAGGGCCCTGATCTATATGATTCTGTCAAACTTACTTTAGTAGCTAAACTAGAGACGTTTTGGGAGCATGTTTATCATCATTTGTTTGGTTTCATTTTATCTTACTCTCACTTCAAAAATTTTTAAATAAGATTTAATAAATTTGTGTTGAACTGAATAATGTTTATTAAGCTGTCTTTAATTTTAATGGTTTTTCCATTTCCTAAGAGATAAAATGTACTTGTCTAAAGATGGCGCATGAAAAGTGTGGAACACCTAATTGAGTGTTTTATTTGGACTTGGGTTCATATCCCATCTCTAACACTTCCTAGCTCTGTGACCAATTGCAAGATAATCTAGTTTCTCATCTGTAAAATAGAGAGTCTATTACATTGATTAGTACATAACCCATAAAGTTGCTGAGAGACTCAAATAAGAAAATGTGTGTACTAACTCTAAAAGTATTTATTCAGCATCTCCTGGGTGAGGAGCTCTGTTCTAGGTTTTTGGTGAAATACAACACTGAGAGAATATATTACATATATATACATCCCTCCTTGAGGAGCTTCCAGTCTGGTAGGGGAAATCAGAAGTGTAGACACTAAACAATAATTAGCAAGAGTATGTGATATATACCAAGCGGTCAGTGTGGACATTAACTGCCATAGAGATTAGGAAGAGGAAGAGATAACCTTGAGGTCTTATATTTAAGCAAGACTAATTTGGAAGAAATTCATTGGAACCTTAATACCCCCCTTCGATCTCTATATATTGAAATCCTACCCATTCTTGAAGTTAAGACCTTATTCAAATGGCAGTCCTTCCATTAAGCTTCCCTGATCACCCCAGATAGAATTTTTTTTGTTTCTTTGAAATCCAATAGGATTTTTTGTGAAGCTGTCATATGACACATTACAAACTGCATTGTTTTGTACTTATTTGTGAATATGGCTATAAGCTATATACCAGGCTACAAGAACTTTGAGAAGAGGACCATGTTATTCATCTTTATTGTCTTCACAGGTACTAAAAATTGTATTCAATAAACATGCAGCAAAAATTGAATGAAGGTGGTGAACATGAGTAAAGATGACCAATCTCAGACAATGGGAGAATTCAGTCATAAAATAAGACCACTGTGGGGGGGGGGGGGTAAGGTGGATAAAGCAATGTTTTTACATTATAAAATTTTATTGTTGTATTTTGTTTTTATATCACATATTTCCTTTTTTTATTTCTCCCCCACCCCTCCCAGAAAGTCAACCATTATAACAAAGAATTTTTTTAAATTAAAGAAAAAATGTTCAACAAAACTAAGTAAAACATCAATTAAGTCCAATACAGCATGAAAATATCCCACACCCATAGTTACCCACCTGTCCAAAGAGGAGAAAGAAGTAAATTCTTATACCTCTCCCTTAAGACAAGCTTTAATCAATATAATTTCACAGTATTCAGTTTCTGTTGCTTTATTTTTGTTTGAGGTTCTATTTACATTTTTGTAATACTGGTGTATCTTGTTTTCCTGGTTCTGTTTACTCACTTTACATAAATTCATATAAATTTTTCCATGCTTCTTGGTATTCATATCCATAATAACTTATAATACAATAATATTCTATCATATTCATGTATCACAACTTGAAACAGGAAAGTTATGGCCAAAAATTCCATTGCCATGGACTTACAAACTTCTGGACTATATTCTTATTTAGAAAAAATCATCAGCAGAAGGTTGGGGAAAAATAAGGGGGAAGCGAGACCAAGATGGGAGATTAGCAGGAAGAAGTGAAGCCTAGCTCTACACCACAACACTTCCAAACAGATCTAAAAAATGCATCAGACCAAGGCCTGGTGGGAAAATCCAGGGGGGAAAAATCATAGTGAATTATGCCTACAGGTGGGTATAATAAAGCAGAGAGGTCTTCGGACACAGAGCAAGAGGAATCTAGCTAGGACTGGTCATGTGGGATATTCTAACATAGGGAGAGACTGTAAATGAGGAAAAGAAAAAGTCCTAAATTTGACAGATAGGGGCCTAATCTTCTGCAAAGGGCAGGAATAAGTACCAGCTGGAAGCTTGGTTGCTTAATACCAACTTCCAGGTCACAAACTCAGGAATGGCTGATAAGGGGAGCTGTGCCTAGGAGTAGAGTTCCAGGGTGAAGAGTAGTCATGAGACCCCAGTTATGTATCCAGCAAGGAACAAATATGGAAACAAGCAGATCGTGTACTTCTGATACCAGAAGCAGAGAATGGGGTCTCCATTGTATCTTTTAGCTCAGTTTTTAAGCTTGCAGTTGAAAAACCAGTGCAGAAATCTCAGACTGAATAGGAGCCTACAGGTTACTCTGAACCAACAGGTTTTTCCAGCTGGCTGATAGTGGGTGACTCCAGTAGCATTCTACTGAAATTACAGCTGAGGCAATTCCACAGGTGTGTTGCTCAGACCCAAAACAAGATCAAAAACTTGCAGAGCTCAAAACACAAGGGTAGTCAACAAATTTTGTCCTCGATTAGATAACTTTGAGAGCACCAAAAGTTTGCAAGTCTCCAGCCTTGGCTGTCCCCGAGATATTGGAATACCACAACACATTACGTCTAAGAAGCAACAGTAGGGTCAATCCAGACATCCTCACCAGGAATGTATAGAGTTCGTCTTAATATAAAAGCTAAAGTCAGAAACTGAGGTAAAAGAATGAACAAACAAACAAAAAATGAATCCCAACATGTAGAGTCATTATGGTGACAAAGGCACTCAAGCTACATACCCAAAAGAAGAAAGTGACCCCAAAATATCTATAAGCAAAGCTTCAAAGTAAAACACAGCTAGGGTACAAGTTCAACCAAAATTCCTGGAAACAGTGAAACAAGATAATAGTTTTAAGAGTTGAAATGATTTTAATATATAAAATAATAGCACTGAAGAAAAATGAAAAAGAAATGAGGGCTATAGAAGACAAAATTGGAAAAGGAGTTAACAGCTTTAGACAGAACCTTGTGGGAGTCATAAACTCTGAAGATGTGAATATTCCAAATAGAAAATGACAATGCCATGCTACAACAAAAAAATATTAAAAGAAAGTTAAAGGACTGAAAAAATATAAGAAAATGTAAGGTATCTTGTAGCAAAAATATCTGCCCTAGAAAACAAATTAAAGAGAAATAATTTCATTGGATTGATGCTGCAACCATCTTAGTTCAGGCCTTCATTGTCTTATACCTAGACTTTTGTGATAACCTTTTGTTTGATCTCCCTCCCTCCAGTCTCTTCACTCCTGGCTAAATTTGAACTCAGATCTTCCTGATTCCACAGTGCTCTATCGACTGTACCACCTAGCTGCTTTAAAAGAATTCAAGTACCATGGAACCACAGGCAGAATTACAAATGATTTAGCAGCCACCACTGGCTCTCCACATCAATGAAGAATAAAGCTTGAAAATGTGATATTCCAAAAAAGCAAAGGTTATAGGTATACAACCAAGAATAATTTAGCCTGAAAAACTGAGCATGATCCTACACGGGAAAATGGATTTTTAATCAAATGTGGAATTTCAAACATGTCTGATGAAAAGACCAGATCTTCCTAGAAATGTCCAAGGGAAAACACAAGAGTGAAGAGAATCACAAAAATATAAACATGAATGATCATAAGGTACTAAAAAAAGATAAAATATTTACATTCTAATATGGGGAGATGATATTTCTCATCTGAATCCTATCATCATCATGGGTCATAGAAGTATAATTAGACAGAGGATCTGGAAGTGATTCTGTTATGTTTTGATGATCATAAACAAGAACAGAAAGGTTGGGAAAGAAGAATATATTTGGAGGAGGGAAAGAGAGAAAATGGGAAAATGATCTCACATAATTGGGGTGTATCAGTAGAAACCTATACAAACAAGAAGGCATCAGATGGAGTGGTTGACACTTGAAATTTACTCACATCTGAACTAGTCAAAGGAAGAAAAATTTCGCAGGCAGAAGGGTACAGAAATCTATTGCATTCAAGAAGGAAATAAGAAGGAAAGGGGAGAAAGAAGAAGGGGGAAAGAGGAAGTGTAGCTTAAGAGAGGGATACTCCTAAGTAAAAGAAGCTCTAAGCATGTACAAAAATATTCACGACATCTCTTTTTGCAGTGACAAAGTTTTATAAACTGAGAAGGTGCTCATCAATTTAGAAATGACTGAACAAACTAGGGTATATAAATGTGATAGGATATTATTGTGCAGTAAGAGTGAGAAAAGGGATATTTTCAGAGAATCTTGAAAAGACTTGTATAAACTGATGCAGAGTGCGGTAATTAGAATGAGGAGAATGATTTATACTGTGTCAATAATATTGTAAAGGCAAGCAACTTTGAAAGACTTGATAATTTTGCTCATCATTGCAGTGAACAAACCACAATTCCAGAAGACTCATGATGAAACCCACCTCCTGACAAGAGTTGATAAATTCGGAGTGCAAATTGTGACTTTTTTTTAGAAATGGCCAACATGAGAATTTGTTTTGCTTGACTATATACATGTATAACAATAGTTTTGGTTTTTTCTCTATTGCAGGGAGGGGTAGATGGAAGGAGAAAAGCTAGGTTTTTGTTGATAGAAAAAGTGAAATTTAATTACAAAAAAATGTGGTATCTCATAGGCATCTCCTAGCAAAAATATCTGCCCTGGAAAACAGATTGAGGAGAGACAAAGGTGACCTATCACCAAAAGGTGATGAATTTTTGGCCACGATGATTTACAAAGAACATCCCCAATATCCAGAGAGGCTACATTGGTGGAGGGAGCACCCACACCAAGAGATCACAGATATAATGGTGTATATATTTATGTATGTATGTATGTGTTCATGTGTGTAGTAGTCAGCATCATTTCTCATGTTTTAAAGAGATTTTTTTCATATTTTGGGTTTTGATTTCCATTTTCAGTTTTAGTTGTGGTTTTTGCAAGCTGAAATTTGTAGTCTGGTAAGATTGAAGTGGATGCCATGAAAAATTGTAGCTGCTAGCCTAATGTGAGGATAAATATGATTCTAAAGAGACTGGTAACTAGCAAAAAGCCTTTTGGTGGTGGAGGGGAGGAGGCTCATGGTGGCAAAGAAAGGACATTACACATGAGGATTCTCCATTTGGGGCTTCCCTAATGGCAATTGTGGTGGTCAATTAGAGGTGTAATTAGACAATTAAGTCTAATTGTCAATAAGTCAATTAGACAATGTAAGAACAACACTGCTGGCATTTCTACAGAATCCTGAGGTAGTGAAGCCCACATACTGATTAACTTTGCTCATTCCTTCATTCAAACATTTTTGAATACTTATGTATGTTATATTCTACTATGAAAATGGCTTCAGAGAAATTTGAGGGAGAACAAAATCACTTTGCTAAGAGGCCTAAATGGTTTGAGCAAAAAAAAATTAAATAGAGCATGAGGGTCATTAGAGACAGATCATCCCATGAAACTTTCGTTTTGCAGATGAAGAAACTGAGGCCAAGAAAAGTAAAATGACTTGCCTCAATTTTCAATATTTAATATTAGAACAACTGTCATTCAAATTTTTGTACCTCTTCCAAGAAAAATTCTCTCTTCTCCACATAAATCTCTCCCCCAAATCTCATATCACTTGGCTTGGTGAGTCAAGAGATTTTTATCTATGTAATAGAGAGTTATAATTATCTCTATTGCTATCATCAGTCAGTTAGTCAACAAACATGAAGCAAATATGTGCCAGGTGCTGTGCTAAGTGTTGGAGACACAAAGAAAGGGGGGAAATAATCTCTGTCCACAGTCTAGTTGGGGTGGCAACATACAAATATCTATGTACAAATAAGATATATGTGGGATAATTTGGATATAATCAATGGGGGGTGGGGGAGGCAATAGCATTGCATGGGATCGGTAAAGGCTTCCTGCAGAAGTTGGGATTTTAATTGGGTCTTAAAGAAAGCCAGGGAAGCCAGGAGGCTGAGAGGAGGAAGTAGAACATTCCAGGTATAAGGGCAGCCATTGAAAATGTATGGAGTCAGGAGATTGAGTGGCTTGTTTAAAGAACAGCAAAGAGGTCAGTGCCATTGGATTGAAGAGTACTTGACATAAAAAATGATGCATTTAGCTATACCTTTGGACAACTGCTTAGGGTGGATGGAACAATGACAACCAAATAAGGGAAGATTTCTTGATGCCCATTTTGCTTCTGTCTTCTATGTCAAAGGAAGAGGAAAAGAAGAGAGGAAAATGAAGAATAAGAAACTGATACCAAAATGAGTAGAGATAGTGACAGACAGGTCCTGGATGCTATCAATGAGTTCAAGCCATCAGACCCAGATCTACCACATCCCAGGATACTGAAATAACATATTTTCTGAGCTGCTATCAATGATCAGAGAACAGGTGTAACTCAGCCCACCCTGGAGCCCATGTACTAAAGGTCAAGTATGTTAGATTTTGCTCCTTCCATAGAGATTCTCTGATATCCTTAAGATGATGGGGGGTGGTCTAATCTCTGCCATTAGCTCCATTCCCCGTCAATGGTATTCCATCAATTGTAGGGGGTGATCCCCTGCATCTATTAGCCACTAACAGATTAGTTCTTACAGAGAAATATTTACTTTGAAAGGCACAAATACAAATATACAAACTTATTCTCCCAACATATGGGATTCATAATCCTCCTCCCTCCGCACCCCCTGTACTATCTCATTCTCTGGTGAGATGATTAGCTTCATGAGTTAGCTTAGTTCCTACAGAGCATAGTCCCAATGCAACTCCAAAATCCACTATAGGATAGAGTCCCAGGTATCCTGACTTCTCAGGACTTTCATGCTGGGCTGACAGGCTTTACCATCCCACTTGCAATCCTGGATCTAAGGGCATCATGACTTGAGACCACCATGGCTTGAACTCCCAGGTCCATGGGGATCAACTCCAGCATCTGAAAGAGGGGGACAAACAATACAAAAGAGAAACAAATACCTCCCCAAGACCATTTCTTGGAACTAGGATAAAAGAGGGAGAGCAGGGAAAGGAAGTCCTTGCCCTCTCATTGGTTCAGTTCATGACATCTTCACATGAGAGAGAGAGAGAGAGAGAGAGAGAGAGAGAGAGAGAGAGAGAGAGAGAGAAGAGTGAATGACTTAGTCTCAACAGTTTAAAAAAAACAGACAGCCAAAGGAGGCTACCCCCACCTATATGGTAGGTGAGTCAGAGGTCTCAATAGTAGGCAATCTGGACATGTTCTTAAGGTTCCTCATGGACCTCCCTGTTAAGTGAACTGAACATGCTCTGACAAACCCTGATTACATGGGGAAGGTATGAGAGCTACTGCAGAAGAGAAGATCAAATAAATGGTTTATCATTTTAAAAAAAGGGAACAGAATGGAATCTGTAAACAACAGGCCAAAGAATTTAACATAATATATTAAAGGGATGGTCAGTAATCAAACAGGTCATGCTAAATTAATTTCACTTTCTTTTTTTTAATATGTTTATTAGAGTAATAGATAAGGGGCATGCTGTAGGTACAATTTCCTTTGAATTTAACAAAGGCTCTTGTGTTATTCTTGTAGATGAGACTGATCTCCCTACTTCAAGTCTCTATACACCAGTCTATCTTCCACACTGTTGCCAAAGTGGTTTTTCTAAAGAGCAAGTCTGACCACATCAAATCCTTCCCATACCTCCACCCTACACATACACACATACTTAGTAAACCCCAATGACTCTTTATTCCCTTTAAGATCAGATAAAAATTCCAATGCTTCACATTAAAATATCTTCACAATCTGGCCCCATCCTACCTTTCTTGCTTTATTATATATTTCTTCCTTCAATACACTCTACAATCCAGTCTAATTAACCTTCTTGTTCTTTCTTACACATTACACTTGGTGTCCTATCGTCCTGCCTTTACATTAGCTATCCTCCATGCTTGGAATGCATTCTTTCTTCTCCTTGGCCTCTTTAAATCCCTGGTTTCCTTTAAGATTCAGCTCATGACACCTTCTATAGGAACCTTTCCTGGTATCTGTAGCCACTAGCACTTCCCACCTAAATTATATTGAGAGAGAGAGAGAGAGATACATATAGAGGAAAAATATCTGTCTATGTCATACACACCCATATAATACAGATACACACACACACAAACACACACACACACGTACATTATATCTTCCCAATTAAAATATAGGCTCCTTAAGCAAAAAGACTATTTTACTTTTATCATTGTATCCCTGGAACCTAGTGTTATTACAACATAGTACATACATATGGAAATGTTTATTGATAGACTAAGAATTGTGGGTAAGATGCTACTAGAGCTATGAGGTTTCAGAACTGGTTGAATGGACAGGCCCAAAGAGGAGTCTGGCTACATTAAGGATACGTTGATGGAAGCTTGAAAGGGGGCTTCTCGAGGAGCACTTCAGGCATCTATATTTGACACTATGAATGTAAGAAAAAAAGAAAGTTTCCACTCCAAAAAGACACTTGGGAATATTTCTGTCACATGGGCATGTCCTCCTTCACCTTCTCAGCATTGAGTCCTTAATCAGCTCCCAGTGCAACGCCTTTGTTCATTAATGCTGCGGACTCAAGCTCATTATTGGTGATTATGCATCGCTGCACATTTTCAAAAGGCTTTGATGTAATATATTCAATAATTTAGAGTTATAATTTTCATAATAATTGAAACAACTCTCTGGGAAAGGCAGCTCTTTAAACAAGGAAACTGAGCAGCACTAGAAAGAGAATTCCAAAGGAGATATTCAATGCAATACAGTGTGGATTTTCTTTGAATTAAACTCAAAATAAAAAGCAAGATCATTTTTAATTTAAACATACATATAAACCTACATAAATATACATATATGCATGTATGCAGGTGGGAATACATACATATATCTATGATATACACATGTGTGTGTGTGTGTGTGTGTGTGTGTGTGTGTGTGTGTGTAGGATATGCATCAGAGATAGTTTATCTGGCTGGGAAATTTTATAGAGCTAGAAGGACCCTTGGAGATCACCCAGTCCAACTGATATATTTGTTAAAAAACAGAATGTTAGAGATAGAGCAGCCAGGAGATCAGGTAGTCAAACTATACCTGAACAGGAATCTTCCCTAGAACATGCTGGACAAGTAGTGATCCAAATTTTGTTGAAAGCTTCCAATGAGTGGAATACTTCTGCTATCTCTCAAGGTTCTAATTTAGATTACTTTAATTTTTATTAATTATTCAAATCAACTGAAATGTACCTCTGTATAACTTCCTTCCATCAGCTTCTTCTGCTGCTCTCTGGTCAAGAGAGCTCTGTACCCTAGGATAAATTACATCCCCTTTTCTAGGTGTCAGTTTTGGCACCTGGTGTCAAAGTTCATTGCTTCAATTCACAGAACTGAAATGGGTCAGTCGATAAAAAAAGGTTTAGTTACTTTTATTATGTTTTTAAGTGAAGGCAAAAAAATGGAAAAGCATAAGGCTTATCTGAGATAGAAATCTCAGGAATGAAAGATGAGCCCCTCTCACTGCAATAAGGACTAATACCTCTGAACTTAGGCAATTCATCAACCCCTTCATGTAGGTGCTGCGATAGATACCTCCAAAGTGAAACTGGGAAGTGGGGAGAGGAGGAGATAAAGTCAGAGTGGATTCCAGGGAGCCTTGGGCATGAGCTTCTGTCCAGGATCATAGTGCCACATTCCCTTCATGCCTGTGAGACTAAAAGATGTTCCATTCTTGCAATGGTACTGAGCAGAGGACTAGTTTGTAAGAATAACTTTAACACACTAAGTTTAAGGAAAAAGAAAAGAAGAAAAGATGAAGATTATATATAGGCCAAATTACCTTGTGAAATTAATTTGGATGGACGATGAACTGGACTCAGCATTGATTAGAAGAGATTACAGTGAGTCACATTTGGGAAATTGTGCAATGCTTTCTATGATCCTTAGGTGCTTACTGACACAAAAAAAAATCCATATGTTTAAAAAACAGTATTCTCTCATCAAAGCTTATCTGACTATGAAACATGGTGTGCCATGATTTCACAATGATAAAAATAACAAGTGACCCAAAAGAATGGAAAGACCCATACTCTTTGTAAGTGAGCACAGTAGTTTGTCAACTAGCCCTTACATGAAAAGATTGGAATAAAAATTATGGAGATAGACCACCATAGCAAAGATAATGGACAACAAATGGACAGCTTTAGTGTTTAACCAATGTACAGAAAATATCACCAGAATCAGAGGAGACTTACAGCACATTGGGATTTCCTTGTGGACTATTTATAGGAAGACATTGAAGAATTTCATTAGACAAGAAGTCATGGCATGCTTTTGGCCTGGACCATTAGAGGAAGAATTATCCACAGAGATGAAGACACTAGCAATTAAGCAATCATTATTGAATTTTTATCATATGAAAAGACCTGTATGAGGCCTTTGGAAAATAAAGATGAAAAGTAATATTATCCCTGTCCTTAAGAAGCTTACAGTCTGCTAGGGTGGATATGATACTCACAAAGATGTATAAGGTCATCCAAAGAGCGTTAGGAACAAAGGAGAGATCTTGGTAGATTTAAGTGGGATGGTAGAAATTAGAAGAGACTTTATGAAAGAAGTGGCACATTGAAGTCATGAATTTCAAGAGACAGAAAAGAAACATAAAATCCTCAGGTATGGGAACTGATAGAATGAATGCAGTGAAGTAGAACAGAGTAGAGTAGGTCAAGGAACAACTAATAATCCATCTTGCCTAGAATGAAAAGGAATAATGTGGAATGGGGCAAGAAAGGGAGTTTGATATTAGATTGTGAAGGGTGATGAATGGGGTCCCACTTTTGTAATTTATGCTATAGGCAACAGGGGCCTAAGGAGGATAAACACTTGAGAACAATTTAAGTGCATCCTGATATGTTCTGATCTTAATGAAAAGGGTGCCCATGTATGCTTGATCTAACAATCTGGAGGTCATAATTGGGGTTGCCCATTATTGTTTTTTGTTCATTTGGAATTGGGATTCCAGAGACTGGCCTGTTATGATCTCTTTGGTGAAGTTTTGTCCAATCATCTCTACCCTGATTTTTTTTCATTAAATGTTCATTTTATAGGGACCTCAAAGGTCATCTCATCCAATTCTTAGCCTCTGGGCCAGGATAAAGTGAAAACTACTAAAGGAAAGGTTGCAATATTATTATTAAAGATCTCCTGAGAAGGAGTGGGTGAGGAGGCAAAGAGGAAAAATAGGGCACACTAAAGAAAGCTAATAAGCTCAAAACCAGGCCTGCAGAACCTGTGGCCCACCAAAGGATTTCAGGAGACCCGCAAAAAATGTAGAGGAAAATATCCTCTACATTTTTTGTGGGTCATCTGAAATCCTGTGGTGTGCCTGTGGGCTGTAATCAGCCCATGGGCTGCAGGTTGTACAGGGCTGCTCAAATAATTCTCTTCCATCACATAAGTTATCAAAAACTCTAAGAATTAGAAAAATGAGGTACAATCTGTAAGTCACAACCCCTTATGGTTTATACTCCATAGTTAAAGGAAATCACAATTCATATTTGCCAGATTATTATCATGTTCTTCATATCCTACAGGCTGGCCTTATCCCTGAGGTACTGGACCCACATGATGTTCTCCTAAATTATCTCTATTCTGTCAGCTGGGCATTGGTATCTTAGGTCTCTTCCTGTGGGAGTAGAAGGAATGTATCTATGAGAAAAGGAAAGAAAAAACAAACTTTGAATGCCTCTGCTTTTACTTTCTACAAGAGAATGTTGCCAAGTACATTCTGCAATGTTTAGTGCTGACCCTAAAATCCGTGTGTATTTTGGGGTATTTTTAACATTTACTTATGTATATACATTTGTTTGTAGTAAAATAGAAGCTCCTTGAGGGTCAGGGCTATTTCATTTTTGTTTTTATATTTCCAGAACCTACATAGTAGATGGCTAATAAACATTACATTCAATTAATTTATGAGCTAAAAGCACAAAGAATCTGGATCCAAGAACATATGTGGAAAATAGTCTTGAAGGACTTTCTGTTTCCGGTTATGTTGAGTGTAGAATATAAGGTCCTTCCTTGAAGTTCAAGAGTATTTCATTTTCCATCTTTTTATTCCCATTACCTCCCACCATATCTGGCACATAGTGGATATTAAGAAATGTGTAAATATGATTGAATTAAGAAAGGTCTTTAATTTTCTGAACCTTTCTCTAGCATATGAAGGAAAAGAATTAGCAGTCTAGAAAGGCAACTAGGTGTGGACTTTCTGTCCACTTTCAATCTTAATCCAGTGATGGTCAGCCAGAAATGTAAATCAGTTATTTGCTATAGCAAATTGTTCAGAAAAGCATCCAAAGATTTCACAGGATTCTGGAAGTGGATTTCTGAAATTAGCCTGGCAGACACAGTTAGTCATTTGTTCCTAACATGAAATTTTACTGCTAAGGGGAACTTCCAGTAAGAAAACATCTTTACTAATGCAAATCAGCAACTAGATGTCTCTCAAAGCTATTTTGTAATTCATGGTAAATTACATTTTATGTACCATTTTTGTTACTGTGAGGAATAATCCTGAGCTAGGTTTTTCAGAATGCCAGACAGACAGACAGCCCAAGCAGTTCTATGGCTGATTGCTATGGATTGAGCTGTCAATTATCTGGGCATATCATCAATCCAAAGAAATATAAAAAAAAAACTAGCATTTAAATCAATGTAGGCATACCAGGAAATCATCATCTCTAAGACATGTAATGAAAAAATTTTCAAAATGCAGAAACTTAGAAGAGGAAATCCAAATCATGTGGAAACAAGGAAAGGCACATATTATATCTACTGTCTAGTGGACTGTGTGACCAAGTACTTGCTCATGCTTTCAGTGAGCCTATAGATGATGCGCTTGAATTCCAACACTTATTGAATTATAAAAGGCAGTTATTTTATCCACCTATGCAATAGTCCACAGAATGTTAAGTATAAAAAAATAGTAGATAGTAACTTGTCCCAGAATGATTCTTTATCAAATTACCATTAAAGGAAGGTGGGAAGAACAAGATAAAAACAACAATGTAAGCGCCTTAAGGTTTGCAAGTCATTTGTATGCATTACTTTAATGCTTCTTGAGAGATTGCTCTATAAAGATTAAGGAAAAAATGCCTCATAGTTATGGTTATTAGGTACTCCCAGTATACTTCTTATCCCTATCTAGGCTTAGTATTTTCCTTAAGCTGAAGGAGGCAGGAAGAAAGAGTAGGGCCCAAGCAAGATCTTTCTACGGTTGCTTGGAAGAAGATTGACTATCATGAGATTGGTTTTCTATGCCATGTATGAAAACAATCTCATTGCTTTTATACCTGATAAATTCCTTTGTTTTTAACTCAAGACTCCCATCTCTAGAACTCTATAACTTTGTACATGGTCTTTGCTTATAAAAATAAAAGGCACACAAAATTTAGTTAAAAATAGAACTTAAAAAAAAAAAACAATTTGGTTTCAGCCTGTTTTTCAAACATTATGTTCTCTTCACATACTTTACACCAGGGCTGTCCAACCTTAGGTTTTTATTGAAACAATAGACAATATATTTTGATTTGTCATTTTAGCGAGAGCTCTGTGGTAGCTCGGCTTTGTTTACTAAAGCATTTATATAAATTTCTATGTTTGTAGGTGGGCTGCATAAATTGCACTGCAGGTAGACAGCCCTGCTTTACACTATAGTCAACTGGATATCGTCTTATTGCTTATCCATTATATTTCATCTCACATCTTTATGTCTTTGTACAGGCTTTCTTCTATGTCTTAAGTGTAGCCCTACCTCATCATCACCACTCGTAAACTGGATTTCTTTAGGATTGGGTTCAAGTGTTTACTCCTACCAAAGGAATTTTCTGATTCCTCTCTTTTAATTCCTCCTCTCTCCTTCCTCAAATTGTCTTGTGTCTGAAGACGTGGCATTTTTCACAACTACCTGCTGTATCAACAATCCAGCTAGCAGCTTCTGTGGGGGTGTAAGATCCACCAACAACCAGCACCCAGAAAGCTGTCAACACAGGTCCTTTTGATCTGCTTTACTTAAGGAAAGCAACGTTAAGGGGTTAACAATCTTACTTTAATCCAGCATACAAATATCATTTGCTTAGTTCAGGGGCAAAAACCAGCACTTTGAATTACAGAACAAATACAATTCAACATCTGGGTGCACACAGCCGGGGAGTGGCACAGAGCCCCCAGAGAGAATGCTAACCTTGCACTTATATAGCCTGTTCAGGGCCAGAGGGCCCTGACCTCACCCAGGCTGGGCGTGGAGAAGTTCTCCACCCCCAATAGCACATCAGATACAAATCAATGGCTCCCAATTGTCTCAGTGCTGAGAAATACAAAAACATCCTACTTTATCTGCCCCATTTAAACAAAGGCCAGAATCATTAAAGGTCAATAGCAAAAAGTCCCACTGTAATTACTATTATACCTGCTCCTGTCCCAGGAAAATATAGAAGCTGTTTTGTTTCTATATGATCTAGCACAATACCTTGCATATGATAGATGCCTAATAAATGTGTAATCTGTGGTGTAGCATCCCCCAAAGCAGGTCTGACATTGGATTCCAACCCCAAGAGGGATACTTTTCTTTTTTTGTGATGTCTCCACCTGGTATAATCCCCAAAGATAGCTAATGTATAATTCTTTACAAATGTTCCTCCCAAATGTGGCTTACAGTAACCACAAGTACTCAAGATAATAAGTTCTTATTGGATATGAAAGCTTTTATTTTACCCCACAGAAAATTCACAGGATATAAAGGACTCTCAGGAACCCACAGATACAGGGAAAAATCAATCATAGTTGTCCTAACATTCTGAGTTCTTTCACTCTACCGAGACCTTCTGAGGAATTGAATTCCCTTGGAAGTAGAACACAATTTTTTAAAATGCTAAATGACAACACTTCTTCCCATCCCCTGTAATAGCAAGACCAGACTTAGTTTCCTTGCTTCTTCAAATCACGTACTCCTCTAGCTTCAGGAGCCATGTGGGCATCGCACTGCCTCTACCAAGGAGATCACTATTCAAGAACTTATATGGAAGATTCCTTTCCTTCTTTAAGCATGGGGCTTACTATTCAGAAACATTGTTCACAAATTTCCTTCTTGTTTTGAGTGGACAAGCATCTTTGGCCCGGTGCTTCCAAAGGGTCTCAGGTCTAGTCTTGAGATGTGCTCAGAAAGCCATGATCAGGCATATATAGATCCCATTTACTCTTGCCATGATAGTGATTACTGGTCTCTGGGTGGAAAAGAGAATATACTTGTATATCTATTCCTTCAAACACAGACCTTCTATGTTATGCTCTGTCCCATCCCCCAAAATGGAAAAAATAAAAAGACAAAAAAAGATGAGCTAATGTTTCTTAGACCTACAACTGTGTAGTTTCTTCATATTTGTTTTCTAGAGTTCCATCTATCTAATCATCTTGAAGGCAACCCAGTCACTGAAAATCACTTATCAATAATCATCGATGTCCTCCAAATATGACACAGATGAGTATGTGTATATTCTTACCCATAGATGAAGAGAGATGCCTGGTCCGATTACAAGGAATCCCCATTGTCAATGCTTCTCCCCTCCTCACTTCCACCCTTACAAATGCTTGTTGAAATGAATTTACAGTTGGACAGTTGAAATCATCTAATTCCATATCCCCATTCCCTACTTTGTAGATAAGGAAATTGAATCCTTAGGAGATAAAACGATATGCCCCAAATCACACAGGTAACACATACATTGTGGATCCTGAATTCAAATCTTCTGGCTCCAAATCCAATGTTATTTCTCCTTTTCTGTGACTCATTCTTGCTCCACTAGAGATTTATGACATTAACAGTTACTTTTTTTCTTTGGGTCTCAGTTGCCTTAACTACAAAATGAGACCAGTACCAATATTGTGTTTAAAATGGAGTCTACAACAGTCTGTCTTTTATCATTTAAATCTCAGTATGTGTATTATGCACCCTATTCAATTGTAAGCTCTTCAAAGGTGAGCACCATATTATTTTTCCATGTTTGTGTCCCTGGCATCTTGCTCAGTGCTTTGCATGTATATGAGAGACACAATAATTTTTTTTTAATTGGATGGAATTTGTTAGGAAAGAAAAGTAATGAACCAATGATGACAAATCACATTTGGAAAAGAAATGTTTTGGTTATAGACGAATCTATCATGAAGAGGCTTCGAATTTGGAATTTCTTTGTACTGTTGACAGTGAATGAGAGGCTCTTACTCCAGCACAGGCAGGACTATGTTGGGTCTGGAGCACTCAACTCATGCTTGCTACCAGACAGGTCAACTATGTCAGTGCCCGCCCATGTCTGATTTCAGCTTTGCTTTTCATTTTTTAAAGTCAGTACTAATATCACCAGTGTTTTCTTTCCCAGTTGTCTTGGTAACTTTGTATGTTGTGCTATATATTAGTATATGGAAAGGTCATCACTAATGATGTGAATTCCAAAAAAAAAGTAAGGATAGACTAAGTCCAAGGGAAAGTTATTATTGCCCTGACATTTGAAGAAGCATGTGAAATTAATTCAGATACAGGATTCATGAAGCTTATGTCCTTCTATCCCTTTTAAAAACCAGTTGCTTGTTTGTATTTATAAGCTTTGGAATAAAAGTGATACATAAAATACATCCAGAAAAAAATCACCATAGTTGAAACATATGAGTATAAATATAGTTATAAGGAACTTTAGAGGTCAGCAAGTCCAACCTGCTATCTTCTACGGATGAGGAAGATTGAGGCTCACAATGCCACATAGCTAGATCTGGGACTATAGCTCAGGTATTCTGACCCCATTGCTTATTCCACCACATTACCTGCCTCCTCTCAATTAAGCTAAAGGAGAAAACAGCCCTGGACTCAGCCACCAGTAAAGAGTTGGTTCTAAACTTTTTAGGAGTGAATTATGAATCCTTTCTCTCAAGGGATACTTGTTCTGGTATCAAAAGCCTCCAGGATTCTTCACTGGACTGTCTTTCCAGCAGCTTCAAAGTGAACATTTCTTTAAACTACAACATGAGACCAATATTTCAAAAGAAAATAAAATTAAAAGTCAAAACAGATGTTTGAAGTCTGTTCGATGGAAAATGGTAGCTGTTGTGGTTCCATTCTGAAGTTTGCAGGGTAGATAAAATATGGCCATTCTCAACATCAGGTACAAACCTTCTGAATCATGAGACTAATTCTTGATGAGTCATAGAAAATGGGGAGATAGCCAGTCTTACTGCATAGCCATTAGTATATTACACTTTGGAAGTCCAGTATTCTCAATTTTTATGTTTTCTTACCCTGATTGGCATCCAGTGCTATATTCTACTTACTCTAGGGCAGTTATTACCCTCCTTATTATACCCCCAGCTCTAAAGCCATAAGTATCACAGTAATTCCCTATGTACACCTTTGGCATGTGGGTTGCCATGTTTCCCACCCAGTCTTCAGCCACAGTAGCAAAGTCAAGGGGTGTTCAGTTGATCCAGAGCGGTGCTTGGCTCTAGCCTGAACATTGAAACCTGCCAATTTGTAAGGGTTCAACTTCTCCCATCTCACTGATGTATGCTGCACTTAAAGCCACTCCAGCCTTTGTTGCTTCTTCATCAATCAGTATGGCTTAATTCCCTTACCTTTACCTGTATTTGGGAAAGATTTGAATATTGGCAGAGATCTTTTCAAAGGAGGCCAGCTTCTAGATTTAGGGTATTGCATTTGCTCATAATGTTTTCCTTCCTTCTCCTTAGCTGGAATATTCTCTCTTTCTTCTGCACCTGTCGAAACCCTTTGCTCATTCTCCAGCCTCAACTTCCCCACTCCACTAAAGACCCACCATTAAAATCTTCCTATATGCCTGCAACCTATAATTATTTCTCCATTTTCTCTTTGCTCAAAGTACCTAGACTCTGAACAAAAGTAAAATTCTTTATTATACATAATTACTAATGTTTTCTAATTGAGGTGTGTGTGTGTGTGTGTGTGCCAAAGTTGTGTCTTTGTAAGCAAGTCATAAGTACTTTAATAGCAAGAATATGTCTAAAATTTCCATTGTAATTCCACTGTTACTGGGTGTCCAAAAAGTTTCTGATTGATAGTGGGCCAAGAATATCAATAAAAGAATGAAAAATTATATATATATATATATATATATATATATATACATATACATATATATGCTGTAATTAATTAACAAGTTGTTCAATATACTCCTAATTACTTTCTCCTCCTCTTCATATGTTGAATTTCTACTCATCTTTAAAAGTCAAAATAAAAAACCACCATGTCTTGAATTTTTCTAACGAAGCAGATAGATATATATAGATATAGTAAAGATACAGATACAGATACAGATATAGATATAGATATAGATATAGATATAGATAACATTGTGCCTTGTACTTATTTGTGTATATATTTCCATACTGGATTGTGAGCTCCACAGAGACAGGGATCATGTCATCTAAATTTTCTACCTCCCTCTGAATATATCTAAGTAAAAAAAAAGCAACATTATTAACACCTATTGCATACAAAGCCCTGTGGTAGTTATTGGGAGGGACACAGCACTTAGAAAAGACATGGTTCTTGCCCTCATCAAGCTTAGTCTTCTACAGGCATGATACAAACACATATGCCAATTATACATACACAATGTTACTAAGGCATATAGAAAGGTGCAAGACAAAGTGCTATGTGAAGACTAAGGGAGAGAGTTATTAATACTAGAGGAAGATTAAGAAAACTTTCATTAGATAAGTGACATTGAAATTGAATTCTAAACATGAGTAGGGACTTAATAAATATTTGTTGAATTGTTTTGAACCTAAAGTACTCATGTATCCAATGAAAAAGATACAGATTCATTCATTATGTAAAATATAGCTCAAGAAAATGGTAAAATGTTCAAAATATGGGCAAACATTATTGATTGAATAAATTAATTTCTTTAAGTGGTTGATTAAATATTTGATTGATCATCACTTTCATTCTTAAGTAAAATCAGATTTTGGTATAATAAAACTGTATGTTACAAATAGGAATGGAAAAAATGCTAAACTAATGTGAAAACTCTTCTAAATTTCACTTTTTTATTCTTATAAGTGTAGGAAATTTTAATAATTCTTCTCTATCCTTTCATACTATCCCAAATATAAATGTTGATTGTTTTCCTATAGAGACCACTTTGAAGCTGGTACATGGAACAGATTACCAAACACAGAAAAGCTGCGCCATAACTTTTAAAATTCCATGGATCCATTCAAAATTTTATTGGAATTTGGTGATGTCTGCATGGTTCTGGAATTAATTTTTCATAGTATGGGAAAAAAAGTAACTGCCTAATTTTATTATTTGAAATATTAGCTTGCATTTACATAAATTTGCATATACAAAAATTTAGAGGACTAGACTTGAAATTAGGAAGACTTGACTTCAAATCCTGCTTCAGACACTTACCAAAGATGTGACCTTGTCTGAGTCATTTAACCTCTTTAAACCTCAGTTTCTTCCTCTGTAAAATGACGATAGTAATGGAATCTACCTCACAGGGCTCTTGAGAGGGTCAAAGGTTATAACATATGCAAAACATGTCGCAAACCTCAAAATATTATATGAATGTTAGCTATTGTCACTCTTGCTGTTGCTATTTCTTAACTCCATGAGGAAGGTAATGTAAGCATTATTAATTTGTTAATTATAAAATGGAATCATTTTACAGTTGAGCAAACTGAGTTCCTCAGAGGTTAGGTGTCAAGTCCCTCTTAATGAAGTGGTACAAGAATTCTCTACCCTGTGTATCAATCAGTGGGAATCTTAACAGGGTCCAGCTGCCTCTGTCACATGGGCACATATGCATTAGAATGTAAGCTCTATGAGATTAATTCTATCATTATTTTGTCTTGGGATCCTCAGAGCCTAACAAAGTGTCTGACACCCAATAAAAATGTATTAGATGTTTATTTAATTGGATTGAATCACCATACGCACCCAGGAATACAATAAATTGTAAACTCCTTTAAAGTAGGACTACTTGTGTTCTACATATCTTTGTAATCTCCACCATGTGAAACAGAGACCTTGTAAGCAGTAAATACATTTTTGTAAAATTGAATCAGACACAATCAATTTAAAATCCTGACCCTGCTCCCCATAAAGGAAATAACCAATTCTAAACAACATTGTTTTCTCAATTTCAGAAATTTTGAACAAAGTGAACTAAGTCCATAACTATACATAGTCCCCCACATTGGTTGTGCAGTCGACTCAGTCTGGTCTTTACATTGGCCCCAAACTCAGGATTGACATATTTTCATTCTGTTTTCTTTCTTTGTTCAGAACTGGCCAGAGCTACTTGCATGCCAAGTGACACATAGGACACTCAGTTATCTGCTTTGGGAAAAATGAGTTAATGCTTTCAAATGTTTTTTCAAAGAGTTTAAGCGCTTGTGCACAATGTTCCCTTCATTATATTGTAGGGTTTTTTTCATTCTGGCTTGTTAACATATATTTCCACTTAGTTCTTTCTGTTTTTTTTTTGTTTCACAGTATATAGTCATCAAATGGACAGCTGATCATTTTTTCTTATTTCATTCACTCAGCTTGCATTTATTATTACCTACTATGTTCCAGACACTGTGCTAAGTGTTGAGAGATAAAGAAAGGGAATGAAAAAAACAGTCCCTGCTCTTGAGAAGTTCACAGTCTAATCAAGGAGACAACAGAAAAATAATTAGATATAAGCAAATGAATTGGATTAGTCTCAAAAGGAAAACAATATTAAGGAAGGCTAGATAAGGTTTTTGGTAGAAGGTGAGGTTTAAATAGAGACTTGAAGGAAGTCAGGGTGGGTGGCTAGGAGGTGGAGATGAGTGAGAATGTTCCAGGCATGGGGGACAGCCAGTGAAAATGTCTAGAGTTGAGAGATAGAGGATTATGGGAAAAGAACATTAAAGAAGTTAGTGTCACTGGATTGAAGACTACATGGAGGGGAGTAAGATATAAGAAGAATGGAAAGGTAGGAGGAGCCAGGTTAAGAAGGGCTGTGAGAGACAAAGCATTTTATAAATGATATTGGAGATTATAAGGAGCCACTGAAGTTTGTTGAATTTGGGGTGGGGAATGATATTGTCATATTTGAATTTTGGGAAGATCAATTTGACAGCTGAAGTTAGATGTGAAGAGATAGATTGATTCAGGGAGATTAACCAGCAAGCTATCGCAGTGATGAAGGCCTGAACCAGGGAGATGGTAGTATAAGAGCAGAGAAGTGTGCATATACGAGAGGGGTTACAAAGGTAGAAATGACATGCCTTACCATTAATTGGTTATGAAACATGAGACAGAATGAGGATGACACCTAAAAAAGAGAGCCTGGGTGACTAGGAACATGGTGGTGTCTTTGACAGTATTACCAAAGTTAGGAAGAAAGGATGGTTTTGGGGAAAAGAAAATGAGTTCAGTTTTGGATATGTTGAGCTTAAGATGTCTACTGGAGATCCATTTTGAGATGCCTGAAAGGTAGTTGGAGACGTCAGATCAGAGGTCAGCAGAGATGTTAGAGCAAAATAGGTAGATTTGAGACTTATCAGCACAGAAGGGAAGGAAAGGGTTGGGAGAGGACAGGAGGAGAGGAAGGAAATGAAGTTGAGTTGCAGGAGACTTAAGGAGCAATGAAAAGGTTTAGAAAAGCCATTGTGCTGAGTTGGGTAGTGAATCAATTAGGGAGATGTAAAAGAGTTGCTTTGCCGTAGTAGAGACCCTATTGAGATTGTGTAATATATACTTTAACAATGTTCTCCAGCTTCATTCAGTTAGAACAAAGGCAATCACGTGAATAATACAAGGTTGGAATTTGTAATGGCAAGATCAAGGTACTAAAGAGAAACAAACAATAGAGACTTGAACTGGTTCACCAGTGAGTCAAGATAAAGATGAGGTAAGGTTGTAGCCAGGACAGGGGTGATGGCCTAGGAAAGAAATGAGGGGTTGATGGTTTGGAAGTCATGGTAAAGAGAAAGAAATCAGCTACAGACACTCTAAAAAGAAGTCATTGGAGAGACTTAAGGATGAAATTAATTTCTACCCCCATCCTCAGTTCTTTTCTTTCTTCTATGATAAATAGAATAGCTGTAAGCTGCAGCTGTCCCCAACACCCTCTTTCTGAGAAGCCAAGTGGTCTCATGTTAAGAAAATCAATGGAGTTCAGGACAGTATTAGTTAGCAGCATAATTTCACTATGGTACTTTAGTTGTGAAGGTTCTATAATTTTGTACAAGGACAATTCATTTTCTCGTTTCCCTTTACAGTAATGTTTTCCCATTCAAACACTGAGTAATGTTTGTTTGAGAGTTCACCATTTTTTCCCTTCAGTATAGATCCTACCTGTTTGCCTGTCATGGTAGATCACTGATCTTGAATGTCTAGGGAACATTCCTAATGAATAAGTTGCACAAATCAATTTTCCAGTCCCGACATACAGTGACTGTATGTGAAATGACGACACATTTTAGACAATAGTTCTCTAATTTTATTCTTAATTGCCTTCCAGATTATTGGTTGGATGTTATTGTGCCCTGGAGATTTATTGACTTCTAATTAATATAACAGAAGAGCTTGTGAAAAAAAAATTGTGAAAAGGAAGAGAAAGCAAGGAAGAATCTTGTTTCACCTGAGCCAGCTCCAAGTGGGGACAGGGGTGTAGCCTCTGATAGGGAAACAGGTGCCTGCCAGAATGATGGAAACTTTTCAATTGAGAGATCAGGAAGAGATAGGACAAAGTTTCTCAGTGCATAGATCCATGAGTTTGGGGTAAAATGACTGCTAATGGTTGTCGGGCAGCAGCTTACCCCAACGGGAAGGACAAATTCAAATGGATGAATCCATAGAATTAGCCAAGGGTCATAAAGGACTTAGAGGGGAGGGGCAAGGGTAAATTCAGAGACATGAATAAGGAAAATGGGAAACAAAGAACATTAAAGGTAAAGGAGAGTCGCAGCCCCTTTTTAAGCAATCTGTGAGTTCAAAACGGGTTCAGGCTTTTAGGTCCATCAGTAGAGTTAATAGATGGCTATCTAGAAGCAGGCCCATTAAATGAGATAACACATGCAAAGTCTTTTGCAGACTTCAAAACACTATATACATGCTAGTTTATTATTATCGTTTATTATTATTACTATTACTAGCTATTATTTTCAATCTACTTACTGGACCAAGCAGATGGGCTTGGCTTTCCTTCTCACACTTCCACATGGGAAGTACTCACGTTACAGTGTAATAAATGGGAATAAACTGGGGGATGGCTTAACAAGTTGTGGTATATGCTTGTAATAGAATACTACTATGCTATAAGAAATGATAAGCTCGATGATTTTGGAAAAACATGGAAAGACTTGCGTGAAATAAGGAGGAGCAAAATGAGCAGAACCAAGAGGACATTGTGTACAGTAACAGCAATACTTTTTTAAGGATGACTTTGAGTGAATAAACTATTTTGTCTGTGATAAATACCCAAATTAAGTATAAAGGACATATAAGAAGGGTGCTATCTGCATCTAGAGAAAGAACTGATAAATAGAAATATGTGTAGAGTAACTTAATGTGTGTGTGTGTGTGATGGTAGCCATCTCTAGAGTTGGAAGAAGGAAAGAAGACAAAGAAAGAAATTTCATGATAATTTTGTGTATATTTGAGAGGAATAGCAAGTTGTGCATAGTATATTTGCAGCTTCATGTACAACCATCTTTTTTACTGTACTACATTATGGGAATGCTTGTTTTATTCCATAAATTTAAATAATTTTAAAGTGCTATAGAAATGCTAAAAAAAATGAGAATAAACCAAAAAATTAGCACAATGCATTAGGAAAAGGTTTCTTCCCAAAGTAGATATGGCTTTCTAAGGAAGAAGCAGTACCTCCTGCTTTGTAGAACTTCCCTAGTATTTATGCCTTGGAAAGGCACTATTGTTGGACAATAAACTACAGCCACAGTTGAATAGAAGGAAGAAAGTGAATGGGTTCAGTTGCATTTAGGAAATTGCATAGTGCTTTCAATACCTCAAAATTCTTCCCTGAAAAAAAAATCACTTTTGCAACACCAATATTATTTCAGCAACATTATAAGCTTGCAAAGCCTAGAATAATGATCCCTAAAGAATCAAAATTGTAAATCACCGACAATATAATGGAAGGAAGAGTGGGCATGGATAGGCCACAGAACATTACCAATGAAGAGCTACAGCAAAGGATTGGCATGAATATACATCATCAAAGATATTCATGAATGGAAAAAGAGGGGAGGAATAGGGAGATCAAGAAATAACATCAGATTGATAATCCCTTCCAGTTCTAACTTCCATGATTGTAAAACAGTAATGAGAATTTGAGTTAAAGTAATCTCATAAGATCATAGGATAAGAGCCAGAAAAACTCTCAGAAGCTATTTAATTCTAACTTCTCACTTTTATAGACAATGAAAGGACCTATGAAGTTAAATAACTCACTCAAGGTCACACAGAGATTAAGTATCTGAGGTGGAATTTGAACCCAGATCCTCTGACTCAAGTGAGTCCTGTTTTCACTGTCCCATCCTTACAGTTATGCTCATAATTCTATAGCTGCCATATGAATATAGATCCACCTTCTCTGCCTGAATGAACTTACCTTCTAACATTCAAACTTCTTTTAAAAATTAGAAGAGGCTTCTCTATTTGTCTTGAATTAGTAGGGTTTTGAAATATGTGAATTTATCCCCTCCTCTCCGGAGAGAAACTTGTACATATTATTACACCTTTCTTCCAAATTGTATCTTAAACAGATTTATAGCTTGGAATTATATAGTTCAAGGACTAAATCAATTGAACTAACAAAAAAATATGTGCAACTTCTTGCCACCTTTTTTTCTTGTCATACAACCAATATTTCCGAGAGGCCAAACCCATATCAATTCCAAAGTTTCTTTGCATTTTAAGATCTCTCAGTTTGTACTCCTATGGGAAAATATTGGCCAAATCAAAAGAATGTGGAATTCAAGACACCCCTACTCCACTCTCTTACTGTTTCAGTTATTCATCAGCAATGGATAAACCTCAAAAGACTCAGATAGTTGCCCTGGCTAAGCTTCGCTGATGTGGGATGCTTAGCCTTCCCCAAAACTGATGAGCTGCATGTTTTTAGGAAAAGAGAAGTCAAGCTACTTCTTAGTCTTAGTCTGGCTAGCACAGCTAGCTATTAAAACATCTTCTTGACTAACTCTAAACTTTTTTTCTAGAAGGACTCCCCTCATTGTTGAGATCCAATACAAACAGAAGGAATGTTCATCTTCCCTAGCTCTGCAAAAGTTCTATTTGAACCACCAGAGAAATGTGGGCCTTGTAAGTTTTGCAAATCTTTGGTCCCACTCATTCCTAATTTATTTGAGTTGATTAATGGGCCTCTAACCACCATCCTTGTTAATGTTTGGGTACTACATTTGCTTATTTATACAATGATGAGCTTTAAATTCATTGGAGATTAAAAGGAGCCATCTTCTATAAAAAATGGTATTGAATAATTGGCTAGACTTGATTTTATATTTTGTCTACCTAAAATTAACATGTGAATAAATTTAAATATTATTTGCATAATTTTTGAAGAGTAGCTTATTCATTCTCTTTAACATCTTACTTAATCCTTGGAGTTTTAAGATACTTTTTTTCTTGCTATATAAATGCATTAACTGTTCTTAGGAAAAAAAAGTTGTCTAAATAAATCTCCCTCTAAAGGAACAATATTTGAGGTGGGCTGATACTATGGAAATAGACTTGGCAATAGCCTATAATGATTTGTGTCCTGACTTGTCCATGAACTACCTATGGCAAGTGACTTCCTCTGAGAACCTGCCATCTACCATTTTCCAGCTGCCAAATATAGGCATCGAACTCACGGGTCTCACATCTGATATTTTGTGAAATTATAGTAATACCTTGAAAAATACCCTGCCCATTCTTGCCCCCCCTCCAAAAAAAGCATCTCAAACTATTGACAGTCATTTAGATTACTGCCATGATCGGGCCACTGTCTACTAGGATTTCCCCTGCCTCAGTGCAGTACAAAAGAGTAAGGAATGGTTCAGATGAGGGGCAACAGTGCCACAAAAGTATAGTGATGAACAAAATTTTGTTGCCACTCACAAAGGTAGGAGAAGAAGGGTTGTTAATGGAGAGCAGCATCAATACGTGGCCTCCATCGGCCTTCTTCTATGAGCAGCACACAATGAAGTGGCTTCAGATGTAGGACAGTATTCACACTCAAATCAAAAACTCAAAGCCCTTCAGGGTTCAAATTTTCATAAGGTTTTAGAGAAAGAGCCAGTGTGGCACTAATTGGGTACACACACACACACACACACACACACACACACACACACACACCTTGAAGGTTGGAGTCTAACTGGACCCCTTAAATGAGAATGTTTTCTGAATTTCCTAATAAGGAATGAGGGTCAGAGATGAAGGAAATTAAACTCTAAATGCCACACAGACAAGCAGCTGTGAGAGGGTGATTAATGGCTAGACTTCGAGTTTATTAAACTCTAACATACATGTTTCACAGAGTTAGGGAGACAGGGCAGTCTGTCACAGCTCCAGATCATGAAGGAACACAAATCAAAACAGTTCCAAGGTTTCACCTTTTACCCACCACCCCCAAAATTGGAAAAGACAACCAAAAAATGGAAATAGTCTGTGTTGCAGGGGGTAAAGACACACACATTATTTTACTCATGGTGGGGCTATGAATTGGCACAGCTTTTCTGGAAATCAACTTGGAATTATGCTGAAAAAAGTGACTACATTGTGCATGCCTTTTAACACTGCTAGTAACATATACTAAAGGAGGTCATAGAAAGAAACAAAGGTCCTTTACATATACTAAAGTATTTATAATAATATTTTTATGGTAACAAAAAACATATTGGGCACTTAGGGATTAGAAAAGGGCTAAATAAATTATTGCGGATGAATGTAATGGAATATTATTGAATTGTAAGAAATGACTAATGCGAAGAATTCAGAGAAACAGGAGAAGACTTATATGAACCGATGCAGAATTAAGTAAACTGGACCAAGAAAATCATCTATACAATGACTAAGGTGACATAGATGGAAAAAAAAACTAACAAAAAGAAATCCTAAATGCTATCTTGCTATAATGACCAATCCTAGATCCAGAGAAGAGACAAGAAAATTCACTTCCCTCTTTTCTTTGGCAAATACGAGAACTATGTGCAATGAAATGTTTTATATGCATGAGATACAGTTGATGGGCCAGTTGGTTTTGTTAAACTGTTGTTATTATTATTTATCTTTGTTACTAGAAGAAGATCACTGAGTAAGCAAGGGAGAGAAGGTATGTTCCGAGAAGGATGCAAGAGAAAACAAATGCAAATGAAACTGTTAAAAATACCCTGTCTGTCATTCAAAATATTTCTGAATATAATTTCAATTCTTCTTCTATATTTCTTCTTATACTTTTACAGATTGTGTTGATTTCTTTTATAATCAAAGATGAAATCTGAGACTTAAAAGACTACAAATCGTTTGTTCCCTCATTCCAACAATTCAAATTCAGAACAGCTGAACTTAAATAGCTGATGAATTTTATTCCATTCGCATTATCTTTTCCTTTGAGTCAGACTTTGTATGTCTTTTCTTTCTACATTTGAAAACAATTAATGAAAAAATTAATAGCTGTTTTCAATGGAGACTAAAATTTTTAAAAACCTTCTTAGTTAATATTAATTTATCATATTATTTATAAAGGAAATTACTATTTATTAATCTTATTCATTGATTATTGAATTATTTTAGACCCCAGACATCAAGATCATTTCAGTTGCGGCTGATTCTTCATGACCCAATTTTGGGATTTTCTTGGAAAAGATACTGGAGTGGTTTGCTATTTCCTTCTCCAGCTCATTTTACAGATGAGAAACTGAGGCAAACAAATTTGTAAGTGTCTGAAGCCCGATTTGAACTCAGGAAGATGAATCTTCCTGGCTTCAGGTCTGGCACTCTCTCTACTGCACCCACCTAGCTGCCTCATATCACCTTAGGTCACCTATTAATAGAAGTGCTGTCAAAATGACCTACTACAGATTAAATAAGCTCCTATCTCATAAGATAATACATTATTCTGACCTAGGGTGTCAGGGTAACATCTGTACTTTACAATCAATATAGTCCTCCTATTATCCCATATTATCCCAGTGCTTGTAATTGCCCATCTCAAACATTTCATCAGGCTTCACTTGCCACGTGATGCAAATAGATTTCCAGTTGTTATTTTGTTCCCAATTTTCAATACGTAATGAAATAAAGGAAGAGACTGTTACTCTCCACGACTTGAAAGAGAAGGGGGAACCAAGAGATGAGAAAAGAAACATACTTTGCAAGAGAGTAAAAATGGAGCAAACGCAAGATCAATTTTGCCTTAGGATTGAAAATCAGTTCTTTTCATTAATGCTTCTCTTGATCACCATCCATAAACTCCTGAAAATAGAACCCTTCCAAAAATGAGACCTGGTGGATCTCCCCACTCCAGTTGAACTCCATAGATCTGATTCCTTATCTCCCTGGAGCTTCAGTATTATTCCCTATAGTCATTGCAAAAAAATTACTTCTTGTCCTGGTCCTTCTTTGATGACTACATCTGTTTACTCCCCATAGCAGCACTTTTGGAAAGAAGACTTAAGTCTAACTTTTGAATATCATTATTTCGAGCCTTCATGTAGAGCCATGACCATTGTGAATTCTACAAATCTGTCTAAAATACTCTGACAGAATTCAGGAAGACTGGGTAAAAGTATTGGAAATGCATTAGTAGTAAAGAATGCATTAACATAGTGCTAAAGGATAAAGTACCATATTTATTGGGGAAAATGCTGGCTCATTTTCTATGGCAGGACAGATATATTGGCTGCATCTGAATCCGCAGCATCCAACAACTCAAGTTAAGCTTCTTATTGGCATCTAGGCAGGATTTTGGCTGACTGGGTATTTGGCTGTTAGATTCAAGCATGGATTGAGGCCTGGAATATTTTATCTTGAAAATGAATTTGGAAGTTTATAGTGTCTCTCAAGTTACATTTTCATCAATTAAGAACGTGATTGGATCATAGGATTTAGAGCTGACAGGGAATTAGATTTCCATTATTACTTCAGGTGTAATTCTTTGCCTATGTCTCTTCACACACTCAAAGTGTTCTTGACACTTAAATGGAAAAAATTTCAACCACATTTTCTCTTTCCATTAACTTGTATTTTCATTTCAGAGATGGGATGTGGGTTTGAAGATTGGCTCTTCCATTTACTCCCTGTGTGACCTTAAGTAAGTCTTTCTGTGCTTCATTTTTCTAATATATTAAAAGAGGTAGTGCACTAGGTGATTTCAAAGGGTTCTTCTTATTCTAAATCTCTATATACTTCTATGGGTTCCCCTATCATTGAAATAAGAATCCTCCAACAAAAGAAAAATGACCTCCATGGCCTGAAATTTTGCTAAATAAGTATTTTCTTGTACAAGATGGAGGTATGAGAGGGTTCAATGGGACTGATGGACCCTATAGGTGAAGTTTATACCCTAAATGGAAATGAAAATAAAGGATACTTTTATGAATTAATGAAAGTAAAGTGGCTAAAAATCATGCTCTGCCCTCCCTTACTTGAGAGTATGCGAATGTCTTGGTATGTGCTACTAAAACCCTAGACCATAGAGGCATGCTTGATCTGTTTTTTTGGAGCCCTCAAAGCTATTCTAGTCTTATCCTGGGTTAGCTAAAATGAAATAGAGTTTCATGTATCCTGACTTTCCTGTACGGTTACTCATTGTTTCTAATATGAGGAAAAAGGAGTCATGGGAAAGTGAAGGCCAGGGGACTTTAACTGTACCCAGAATTTTAAATAAGAATGAGAAATATGTAAGTTCTTACACACAGTCTATAGCAAACTCTACATCTATATAGTAGATGACTTCTACAGAGATATAAGCATGAAAAACTGTAAGAAATACTGCATCAGTCCCCAAATTAAGTTTATCCACTCAAGTGTCCATTCTCTAACAACGTTACCAATGGCCTTTTGGGCTTATGAGCCATGAATCTATCTAGTCTCCTTCAGAACTAGAAATAATAGGTATTAACATTTTAATAACAGCTGCCATATTCATCCCATTGAGGTTAATAAGATATTTTTAAAAATAAGTTATTTCATATGGTTCTCACAAAAAAGAAACAGTCAGATAATACAGGCATTGTTAACTTCTGTTTAAAGGTGAGCAACTCAGAATTGGAAATGTGAAATGACTTGTCCATGGACCCAGACATTAAAGGTCAGAGGTAGGATTTGAGCTCAGGCCTCTCCTGATTCCAAATCCAGTATTTTTTCCATTATGTTATGCTGCCTTTTGGGATGAGTTCCATAAGTTTATTACCCTGTGTAAAAAATACTACCTTCCTTTAATTCACTATAAAACTACCTACTTCATTCTTCAAAGAGGAAATTTGTTCTAGTATTCTGCAATGTAGTGAATAAGACTAGGTTTACCCTGCCCATTCCATTAACGCCTTTAGATTATTAGACTGTATCTCCTCAGTCATCTTTTTTACACTCCAGGGAGTCCTGAGGCTTTGTCTTTGTCGTTGTTTTTCCACTACATGTGGCTATCAGTTCTCCCTCCCCCAAGCTCATCAATCTGGTGGTTGTTATGCTTATATTCTTGTCTGGCTCCATTCTATTTTTCTTGGTTGTGACAACCAGAATTGAATACAGTACTTCAAATATGGAAAAAAAAACACAACTGTACATAAAGACAAGATAAGATTTGTTTTTTCATTTCGAAAACCATTCCTGGTAACGCTGAGCATTTGTTGGTCAGTTCAGCTTTGTCTGTAGGAAATAGTCAACATAAAAGACGAACACAATCAATTATTCCCATCTCCTTTTTCTAGGTCATAGCTGGTAGGGGACATATGCTTAATGCTGATAATACCAATTCACATTTTTATAGCACTTTATTCTATAAAAGTGCAGCTAGTGGCACAGTGGATAGAGCACTGGACTTGAAGTCATGGAGACTCATCTTCCTCAATTCAAATCTGGCTTCAGATACTTACTAGCTGTGTGACCCTGGACAAGTCATTTAACCCTATGTGACTCAGTTCCTCATCTGTAAAATGAGCTGGAGAAGGAAATGGCAAACCTCTGCAATGTTTGCCAATAAAACTCCAAATGGAGTCACAGAGAATTGGACATGACTGAAATGACTCAACAACAACAAATGCTATAAAATGCTAAGGCTTGTAAAGTCCTCTTGCTGCATCAACTATGAGGGTCAAGTACGGATATTCCCAATTTATACAATTTGAAACTGTGGGACAGTAAGGTTAATGATCAGCCTAGGGTTTCAAAGCTAGTAATCATTGCAGGCATGATTTGAATGCAGGTCTCTCAACTACGAGCCCAGCACATTGTGCACTATACCACTCTGCCTTGTACATTGATATACAAATAATAAGAACAACAAGATAAAGTCATTATCTCTCTGTACATTTTAAGATAGCATTGAGGTGTTGAATTAAATCCAAGATGCCTGGTTAAAGTCATCCACTCCAGCGTATTTTCATTCTAGATTCTGAGATTGTAAGAATTTTAACCATGATTTGTGGCTCTGTGAAGAAGGCAGAAACCTGACAACAAACTGCATCCCAGTGAAATGTGCAGTTTTGAAGATTTTTCTGAGAACTGTTCCTACTTCAAAGTGATCACATGAATTTGAAACAAGAGCTTCTCAGACAGAAGTCAGAGGGAAGTCCTCAAAAATCAGCAGACAATTGAATAGCTAAGAATAGAATATCACAGTCAGTGACTACAATGTTATCAAAAGGCCTAAGAGCCCTGTATAATGTCAGTTACTCTCCTTAGCAAGGTGTTTAAATATCTAAAAAGTATGTTTTACTTTCTTTTGGTTTCAATGTCGTAGTAGAACAAAAATAGATCGTAAGACTATGAATAACTGGGAACAACTAGAAAGAACTGAAAGAATTATGACCTATTCAAATAAAACTTTTATTCTTTTAAATATATTTTATATTGTTAAATATTTCTCAATTGCATGTAAAACTTTAACATTCATTTAAAAAAATTTTGATTTCCAAATTCTCTCCCTTTCTCCTGCCCCTTACCACACTTTGAGAAGGGAAGCGATTTGATATTAATTATATAGCCATGTTGCAAAAGAAAATAGGCAAAAATAAAACAAGGAAAATAAGGTTAAAAAAGTATGCTTCAATCTGCATTCAGAGTTTGTCAGTTCTCTCTCTAGAGGTGGATAGCAATTTTCATCATACATCCTTTGGAACCTCCTTGGATCATTGTTTTGAACAGAGGAGCTAAGTCTTTCACAGTTCATCATCCTTACAACACTACTATTACTGGATACAGTGTTCTCCTACTTCTGCTCATTTTACTTTGAATCACTTCATGTAAGTCTTCCAAGGTTTTTTTCTGAAAGCATCCTGATCATCATTTGTTATAGCACAATAGTATTCCATCACAATCGTATAACACATGTTCAGCCATTCCACAATTAATGGTCATCCCCTCAATTTCCAATTCTTTGCCCCCACAAAAAAGCTACTAAAATATCTTTGTACAAATAAGCCAATTTCCCCTTTTTTTTTATCATTTTCTTTGTTACAGACCTAGGAGTGGTATTGATAGGTTAAAAGGTCTGCACAGTGCCCTTTGGGCATAGTTTCAAATTTTTCTTCAGTGGTGAGACCAGTCAACAACTTTACCAATATTACATTAGTGTCACAGTTTTTCCATATCACCTCCAGCATTTGTCATTTTTCTTTTCTGTCGTGTTGGCCAATTCAATGGGTGTGAGGTAGTATCTCAGAGTTGTTTTAATTTGCATTTCTCTAATCAGTAGGGACTTAGAACTTTTTTTCATGTTACTTAGAAAATTTTGACCATTTGCCAACTGGGTAATGGCCCTTATTTTTATAAATTTGGCCCAGTTGACTGTATAGTTAAGAAATGAGACCTTTATCAGAGAAATTTCCTGTAAAACTTTTTCCCAGTTTTCTGTTCTCCTTCTAATTTCGGTTGTATTAGTTTTCTTTGTGCAAAAGCTTTTTAATTTCACGAAATCCAAAGTATCCATTTTACTTCCTATAATATTCTTTATCTCTTGTTGGATTATAAACTCTTTCCTTATCCATAGATCTCACCAGGTACATTTTTCAGTGCTCTCCTAATTTATGGTCTCACACTTTATGTCTAAGTCAGTTATTCATTTTGACTCTATCTTTACATACACTTCAAGATGGTGGTCTGCACCTAGTTTCTGCCAAACTGATTTCCAGTTTTCACTGCAATTTTTGTCAAATTGTGAGCTCTTACCTCAAAAGTTGGCATCAAACATTAGATTACTATGTTCATTTCCTACTGTCTATTGCATATCTAATGTATTTTACTGATTCACTCCTCTATTTCTTAGGCAGTACCAGATTATTTTGATGATTACTGTTTTGTAGAACAGTTAGAAATCCATGACTGCTAAGCCACCTTTCTTCACATATTTTTTTTCCATTGATTCCCTTTATATTCTTGATCTTTTGCTCTTCCTGATGAATTTTTTTTCTAGCTCTATAAAATATTTCTTTGGTAGTTTGATTGGTATGGAACTGAATAAGTAAATTAACTTATGCAGACTTGTCATTTTTATTATATTGACTTGGCCTACCCATGAGCAATTAATCTATTTCTTTTTGTTTGGATCTGTCTTTATTTGTGTGAAAAGTGTTTTGTAATTGTGTTTATAAGTCCCTGCATTTGTCTTGGCAGGTAGACTCCTAAATATTTTATGTTGTCTGCAGTTATTTTTTTAAATTTTTATATAGTATCAGGATTGATTGTTCCTTAAATGTTTAGTAGAATTCACTTGTAAATCCATCTGGTTGTGGGGATTTTTTCTTAGGGAGCTCATTGATGATTTGTTCAATTGCTTATCTCACTAAAATTGTAAAATAAAGTGGTTCTCATATCAATTAACTTAAATTCAATAAATATTGGCTAAGTATATGCTTTGTCCAAGAAATTCTCTGATTATGGGAATACAAAGAAAAGTCCCATGTCCTGCTCTTACATCATTTACAATCTAAGGAGCAAAAGGACAAACTTAACATTACTATTATCCTCCTCCTCCTTTTCCCATTCATCTTCATCCTTTTTCTCCTCCTCCTTCTTCTTCAGATATCATAAAATGTCGAGAGATCTTGAAGTTTCATCAGAGGACCCACTGGTAACAGAGTTTATAGAAGAATCAATTACAGCTTGTGGCAGTAGCTATGTGTCTGATGGTAACTGAGCAGCAATCTTGAGATAGATGTGATAAAAGACCAATCCTCAGTGCTACATCTAAAGCAAATTTCATGAAGACTCCACAAAGTGAGAGACTTACATCTAGTAACCAGAAGTTGGGAGTTTATCTTTTGGCCACATGTGTCCCCTACACTAAACTATACTACCATCATACTATGAATTTGAGCTTATTTTCCACAGTGGCACTGTGTGTATGTGTATATACTGTATGTTTGTGTGCATGTGTGTAGCGGGAGGGTATATTTCTAATTTTTTGGGGGGGGGATATGTTTCTAAGTACTGTTCTTGTGATATTTTCCCAATAATTACACTCTTTTCTAAAAGCTAAGGGCTATTGACCGATAATCGACTGGGACCACACAAATGGAATCATGATTAGTATTACTAGAAACTTAATTCCTCCAAATCCCTCCCAAAAATCCAAGCAAACAGATGACTTCATCATGTTGGATAGCTCTTCAACACAGAATTTATGCAAGGATGTGGATGGAGGACAATATGAGAAGATGTAGATGGGTTGAGATCTGCCCCAGTGGGTTGAGGGAGTATTCATAATGGTAGGCTCATGAATTCATAATATTGTGTCAGTCTCCATTTTCATGAAATTTTAGAAAATGTTTATGTGCTTATTTTACATATATAAATTAAATGTTGTTAGTCTGTGTTTTGGTAATTAATGACTATTACAAAGTAAATGCGTCAAAAGGAGAGAGCTGTGATATCAGGCCACCACCTCCTTCTGAGTCTCCTTTGCTGAATCCACATCTAAATCATCTTCTAACCTGAGGGTTCTGTCCTAGACCCCCTTCTCCTTCTGTACTACTCCATTTGGGGATCTCATCAGATCCCATGGATTTAATTACAATCCCTCTGCTGATACTTCTCAGATACACCTGTCTTGCTCTATCCTCTCTATTGACCTCCAAACTCACATCTCCAACTACCTAATTTTAGACATCTTGAACTAAATGCCCAATAAACATTTTAAACTCCAAATGTCTAAAACTGAACTCATTCTCTTTCTCCTAAACCCTCTGCCTCTCCTAAGTTTTCTTTTACTGTTGAGGACATCATTCTTCCCTAGGTTCATAACCTAGGTGTTATGCTTGACTCCTATCTTTCGCCCAACTTACCCAATATCCAATCTGTTGCCAAGACCTGTGAATTTCATCTTTGTAGCCCCTCATCACTTCATATGTCTAGACTATTGCAATAGTCTAAAAGTGGGTCTGCCTGCTTCAAATCTCACTCCCCTCTACTTCAATCTATCATGCATTCAGCCACCAAAGAGATTTTACAAAAGTACAGATCCAACCGTGTTACCCGCTCTGCTCAATAAACACAGTGACTCCCAGGATCAGAAACAAAATCCTGTTTGGCATTCAAAGCTCTTCATAATCTACCCCCTCCTATCTTTCCAATCTTCTTATACCTTCTCCCCACCACATACTCTTCAATCTAGTGACACTGGCCTTCTGGTTTGTTCCATGAACAAGACATTCCATCTCTCAGCTCTGGGCATTTACTTTGGCTATCCTTTATGCCTCGAATGTTCTCTCTCCTCCTCTTAGACTAGTGACCACTTTGGATTCCTTTAAGTCTCAGTTAAAATCCCATATTTTCCAGGAAACTTTTCCCATCTATTCCTAATTCTAGTGCCTTCCTCATTTAATTATGTCCTATTTATATTATGTATATAGCCTGTTTGTACATGTGCATGTGTTTATTGTCTTCCCCCACCCCTTTGAGTGTGGGCTCCTCCAAAGCAGAGATTATGTTTTGCTTTTTTTGTATCCTCGGTGCTTAAAATATGGTTGGTATTTAATAAGTGTTTATTAAACTAATTGGTATGCTTCTTTCAACATTGAGGTGCTAAACTGTGGTGTTTCGATGGACTTGGTAGTACCTTGCTTCTCTCTAATTTTGTTCTTCAGTACTATGGACCAAATTTCTTTTTAGTCATTCATTCAAAAAAGTCTTGAATGCATTAGAAGACACTGTGGAAAGAATATAGAACTAGGACTCAAGAAAGGGTACCGTGCAAAAAGTTCTGAATGTAAAGTCAGAGGAATTTAGCTTCAATCCTGGGCATTTCCTATATTAAATATATGACTTTAGGCATCCTTCCTAAACTTTAGCATCTTCATTTGTAAAATGAACCTTTTTTACTAGATAAGCTTCTGAAGCTCCCAATAGTACTACGAGCTTGGGCTTCTCTTCTTTTCCTCTAGAATACCTTACCATTTTCTTCATGGAGAGAAACAAAGGCTTAAGCAGAACTTCACTTCAAATATAACAAATTGAAAAGACAAAATAAATAGAAGCTGCACTGATTGTCACCATCCCAAAGTAGGCACGTCTGGATTTCTTCAGAACTACAAGCTATAAAAGACAATCCCCCCTCCCCAAAACTTACTTCTCTGACTATGGAGTTTCACCCCAGATCTTTTTGCAGGCTACTACATTTCCTCTTTGGTAGCAGTTAAGACTCTTGTACCTTTGGGTTATGAACACAAATTATCCACCAAAAAGGAAATTTTAAAGAAGTACAACCTAATTAATTACATAGAATAAGCTTGACATCCATTTTTCAATAAGAACAAAGCAGTTACATAGAAATGCAGTTCCAGAAATATAATGTAGAAACAAGTGGAAGCTATTCAACAAAATAAGAAAGTTTACCCTCTGTCTGGGCTCAAATTTGTGGTATTGAAAAACAATCAAGCGATTTATCTTCACTTATTCTTTTGGGGTCACTGGGGCAGCCAGGTGAAGAGAACCATCAATGGAGGGTCACTTAGTTAACTATATATTGTTATAAGGAGCTGTGTAGAAATAGTGTATTAAGTGGGTTAAATGCATCTGAGAGGAGTTTCACAGTTTTGGGTAAGGTTTCAGTTGTAGTGTATAAATGCTGCTATTACAATATGACATCGGTCATGCCACCTTCTGGAGGGTATGTTTGCTTGATTCATAATTTTGGATCATAATGGAAGGAAGGCCTCACATCCAGATTGTTCCTGCAGGATCCTGTCCCTTTAACAGTCCCCACAGATCAAGCCACATATACTTAAAGAATATTCATTTGAATAATTCACCATGATGGACGTAAGGGTAAATCAGCTCTAAACACGTGTGCAGTCTAGGGCCAGAAAAAACATATCCAAGCCAGTGTGAAGTTCAGTTCAAAGAATTGGAAAATACAGAAGACTCAGCTTAAAAGTTTCCACTATTATTTTTTCTAAAAATAATTTTGTTCAAAGCGAGGACATACCTTTTGCTGCGATAGGACAGTGTATTCAATTACCACTTAAAAATCACCTCAAAGGCTCTCCTTCCATAGATTGTTTTTAAAATACATTGAATATGTATATATCATATAGATGTAATACACATACATTTTATACATGTATATGTGTTATTATATTCATCCTTTCTTTGCTCCTTATGTTTTTAGCCTTGCCTTTGCCTGTAACCACTTAAAACATTTAGTCATTTTCATTATTATTATTATATCATTACTCTTGTTGCTGCTGCTGCTGATGATGATCTCTCACTCTATTAGGTTAGGCATTTCAAAACCCCAAGGTCCTAATGGCCTCATCAGTCTACTGACATGTACACATGTATACACACACAATAATGCATTTTATGGTACCTTGTCCATATTAATAAGCAAGTAGACTTAGAACCCATTCAAGTGAAACAAGGATTTAGGTAAGTGTAATACAATTAGAAGAGTATAATAAACTCAAAATAAACAATTTGAGTTGGATACCATGTCATTGGATCCTTAAAGAATAATGTGATTTTTTTTTTCAGGAAACCAGTGATATGGTCTTAGAAGTTTTGGAAAAACAAATAAATGCCCTGGCTAAATTAAACCATTATTGAGTTCAGAGCCATAGCTAGCAATTTTTGCACTCAGGAAAAAAGGAACAAAAAATACCCAAGGCAAGTAGAACAAAGTGTTACTGCAACTCATTTAGGGGGAGGCATAGCAGACAATCTGGACCATATGAGGCTGCTCCTGGGAATACTATAATAGTAGGATGAGAAGAGTATGATGGGGTCAAGGAACATCTGGCCAACAACCCCAGGAGGGGAAGCTACCATCTTATATTTTCCCATTTTTAACAAATTATTCTTCTTTCTAATTAGGTGCTAAGTTCTATTGTTTCCTTGCTATTGGGAGGCTAAAAATATCATTAGTACCTTGTCTAAATTTAATATACCTGGAACAAAGCTTTAGAAAATATGCAGCAGTTATAGAAACCCTTGTGTGTCTACTATGTGTTTAGACTGAGAGATTTACTCTGTGACTAACAAGGAAAGGTAGAACAGAATTTTTGCTCAGAGGCCAGACTTACAGGTAAGATTCTATTTGGCTGCCACAAAATGAGAATAGCTAGTATTTATATAGCACTTTACAGATATTACCTCCTTTAATCCTCGCAACTCTAGGGGATAGTGTTATTTGTTATTCCTATTTTCCAAATGAGGAAATTAGGGCAGCAGACAAGTGACTTGCCCAGGGTGACACAATTAGTATGTATCTGATGCTGGATTTAAACTAATTAACAAGCATTTAATAAGGGCACATTATATGCCAAGAATGGGGCAAGTTTTGGAAATTCAAATACAAAAATTAACTAGTCCTTGCCCTCAAGGAACTTACATTCTACTGAAGGAGACAACATGTCTATAAATTAGCATTTACAAAACATATTGAAAATAAATACAATTTAAATCATTTCATAGGGAGGTCACTAGTCCCTAGGAGGAAGAGGGGATAAAGAAAGATCTGATGAATAAGATGCTGTTTAAGCACAATTTTTAGAGAAAGAAGAGACATTAAGAGGTAGAGGTGAGGTAGGAGTGCCATCTAGATATGGGAGATAGATAATAAACAGGCACGGAGACTGGAGGTAGAAGGTTGTCTGTGAGGCCTACCAAGAAGGCCTGGGTGGCTGAATCATAGGATCTAAGAATAATAATCATATAGAATCAGGATATAGAATGGGAAAGTAGGCTATGGGCTGTTTGTGAAGGGCTTTAAAAGCTAAAAAGAGAAACTTATATTTGATCCTAGAGGCTGTAGGGAACCATTGGAGTTTCCTGAATATGGAAGCAACCACAGTCACTTTCGCTTAAGGAAAATCACTTTAATACCTATATGGAGGATAGATTCTGAATGGGAGAGATTTGAGGCAGTGAGATCATTTATGAGGATATTATTAGTTGTTCTTCATTCTCAAAGAGGATCAAATGATATCACTATGTTAGAGTAAAGTTACAGTGTGTTCAACTGTGGCTGATCAAACCAATACAGGTCAGGCACAAATAGCCCATGTGAACTTTTGGGGTAGATTCTCTAAAGTTGTGCATCTCATGTTTCTTTTGAGCTACTGCAATTCTGCTTTGCTTAAAGAGCTCAGAGCCTTCTTTAATATAGGTACATCATGCTGGGTGGTCCTTTGCCAGAGTCCCCCATGTCACACAATCAATTCCAAAGTTCTTCAGACAGAACTTGAGAGTGTCCTTCTATCTCTTCTGACCACCATATGAGTACTTGCCTTCTGTGAGTTCTCCAAAAAATATTTTAGGCAAGCATATGTTTGGCATTCGAACAACGTCGCCAGCCCATCAGAGTTGCACTCTCTGCAATAGAGTTTGAATACTTGGGAGTTTAGTTCAAGAGAGGATCTCAGTGTCCAGTACCTTATCCTGTCAGGTGATCTTCAGAACCTTCCTAAGGCAATTCAAATGGAAGCAATTCAGTTTACTGGCACTGCACTGGTAGACTGTCCAGGTTTCCCAGGCATACAAGAGTGAGGTCAGCACAACAGCTCTGTGGACTTTCAGTTTGGTAGTCAGTCCAATACTTCTTGCCTGCCACACTTTTCTTCAAAATCTCCCAAACACTGAGCTAGCTCTGGCAATGCATACATCAACCTCATTATCAATGTGTACATCCCTGGAAAGTATACTACTCGAACTTATCCACAGTATTCAGAACTTCTCTATATACTCTAAACAATAGGTCTACATGAGGATGGCGTGGTGCTGGCAGGTGGAGCACCTGTGTTTTCTTAGTGTTAATTGTTAGGCCAAAATCATCATAAGTAGCAGAGACTCAATCCATACTTTGTTGAATCTCAGTGTCAGAACTTGCATTCAGCACACAATCATATGCAAACAAAACATTGTGCACCCATTCTCCCTCCACTTTAGTTTTGGTTTGTAGCCTTTTCAAGTTAAATAATTTCCCATCTATGTGGTAGTCGACCTTGATACTGTGTTCATCCTCACTGAATGTTGTGTTGGTAAGCAAAATGGCCTTTGCTTTCTTTGAGTAATCCTTACTAGGTGCTAAGCCCCAGGCCCAAACACCTATTAGGTGTAAAACCTTAGTGGGTGTGGATTGGCAACTAAGGTGGGGCCCAAGGTGGGGCTAACTTCAGGGAGGGCCTAGTTTACATGTCTGGAACAGCAGAGGCTCTTAGACCATGTGGGTTTAAGTCTGCCTCTTTGTGATGATTCTAGGTCACGTGGGTGAGTCGCATGTGTGACTCACGCCTGATGCTGAAAAAGATATAAAAACCAGGGGTTGGCTGTCTGTTCTTTGGAGCTCCTCCTTACAGGAGTGGTGGCAGGTGATTCTGGGCCAGCCCTTGTTCTGAGCTCCCAGGCTGAAACTAGATGTTGGTAACTATGAATTGTATTGGGTCTGTCTGTTGATGTTTGTACTTTGTTTGTAATTTGCTCTGAAGTTCAGGGTGCTGGCTTTCTCCCCTGAACTAAGTGAATGATATTTGTGTGCTGAATGAAAGTAAGCTTGTCAACTCCTTTAACCTTGCTTTCCTTATTAAGGCAGATCAAAAGAACCAGTGCTGTTGGCAGCTTTCTTGGTGCTGTCTGTGGTTGGATCTTACACCCCCACAGAAGCTGCTAGCCGAATTGTTGAAACAAATGTGTCTGACAACATTGTCTATTATAGTAGACTAGACAAGAGGTGATAAGGAATTCAATAGGATGGAAGCAGTGTGAATGGAGAGAACAAGACAGAAGTGAGAGATATTATGGAGGAAGAATGGATATGCTAGATAAGAGAAAGTAAGGAGTCAAGAATAAATCAGGGTGGCAAAACTAAGTGGCTGAAAGGATGGAGGTACCCTCAACAGAAACAGGAAGGTTCTGAAGGAAGATAGGTTTGATATGACTATGGGACATCAAATTTGAGATATACAATAGGAAGTTGGAGATATATCACTGGGACTCAGAAGAGAGACTTGAGCTAGATATATAACACTGGGAAAAATCTATATAGAAATGATAATTAAACTCAAGTGAACTGATGAGGCCATCTAGTGAGAAAGTGCATCAAAGAAAATAGAGTTCATGTGTTGGTAAGCAAAATGGCCTTTGTTTTCTTTGAGTAATCCTTACGAGGTGCTAAGCCCCAGGCCCAAACACCTATTAGGTGTAAAACCTTAGTGGGTGTGGATTGGCAACTAAGGTGGGGCCCAAGGTGGGGCTAACTCCAGGGAGGGCCTAGTTTACATGTCTGGAACAGCAGAGGTTCTTAGACTACCTGGGTTTAAGTCGCCCCTTTGTGACGATTTTAGGTCACGTGGGTGAGTCGCATGTGTGACTCACCCCTGACGCTGAAAAAGATATAAAAACCAGGGGTTGACTATCTGTTCCTTGGAGCTCTCTTACTCACAGCAGTGGTGGTGCGCATGACTCTGGGCCAGCCCTTGTTCTGAGCTCCCGGGCTGAACCTAGATGTTGGTAACTATGAATCTGTATTTGGTCTTTCTGTTAATGTTTGTAATTTGTTTGTAATTTGTTCTGAAGTTCAGTGTGCTGGCTTTTTCCCCTGAACTAAGGGAATGATATTTGTATGCTGAATTAAAGTAAGGTTGTCAACCCCCTCACATAGCTTTCGTTAGTTAAGCAGATCAAAAGAACCTGTGCTGTCGGCAGCTTTCCGGGTGCTGGCTGTGGGTGGATCTTACACCCCCACAGAAGCTGCTAGCCGGATTGTTGAAACAGTTCGTGACAGAACTCTGATACACTCAGAGTTACAGGACATGATATGGATGACGATCCAGTAAAGGAGACTGAGGAGTCATCACATTGGTAGGAGGAAAACCAAAGGGGGGGGATGAAGAGAGAAAGAGAGACAGAGACAGAGACACAGACAAAGACAGACACACACACAGATAGAGAGATATACACAAAGAGAGAAAGATTACACAACCCAGAGAAGAGAGAAAGGATCCAGGAGGAGATGGTGGTAAATAGTATTAAATACTACAGAGAGGTCAAGAATGTTGAGGACTGAGAAAAAGCTATCAGATTTGGCAGCTAAGAGATCAGTGATAATCTTGAATTTAGTAGTTTCAATTGAGTGATGAGGTCAAAAGTGAGACTGCAAAGAATTGAGAAATGAGCCAGAAAAATAATTGGAGAAAGCAAGTGTAGATAACCTTTGCTAGGAATTTGGCTGTGAAAAAGAAGACATACAAAATGATGATTTAAGGGGAGAGCAGGGTCTAGAGAAGTCTTTGCTCAGGATGTAGGAAATGATGACATGTTTATAGGCAGCAGGGAGGAAGCCAATAGAGAAGAATTAAAAAATTAAATGAATCTGAGATGAAAAAACAGTTATGACTTGGTGTTTTGAACCAAGGTGACAGAATCATAAATGAAGGCCATGAAAACAATAAGGACACAAAGTGATATTCACACACACACACACACACACACACACACACACACCACAAAGTAATCAAAAGACAACATTTTTAATAACAATTCCACTCTAGGATTCCAACTGGAATTGGTGGGATCATTGAAACTTACAATGGAAAAAATAACTAAAGCAAGATTCAGGAGATCTTACATTAATTAGCTACATATAAATGTGTGGTTATATTTGGAATAGCAATGCTTCTAGCCCAGTATGCTCAGCCATCATCCTGGAAAGCAACCAAGAACTTATGTGCATGTACACATACTAAAATCATCATCTGAGGGCTTCTGTGCATCTCAGATAATATTTTGGGAATTATCTATAAAGTATTACCAGAGCCTAAATGTTTAGATTTTGTCCAATTAAATACAGTCCCAAAACAATAAGAGATGATATATGTGTGTGTATACATATAGAGTACCTACAAATAGATAAATAAATGTTATCATTATTCAGCTTCTCACTTTGTAGAAAAGTGTCATCAATACAGACTGCTAAATACTAGAAAATTAATGTTTCTACTAAGAAATATGATTTTCTATTTACCAAAAGCTCCTTGGTCCTTGTATATATAAAGAGGAGCAGTATCAACCCAATTTCCAAGGTGTTTTTCAGGTGTCTAATCAGAAGACTTTTCCATAAGAAGAGATGGTCAGTATTGTCCAGGTATTGGAAGGTCATGGATTCCAAGTCAGGAAAGCAAGCTCTCTCTTCTTACCTGTGATATGTCCTCATACAGTTAAAGCACATTAGAGGTGAAAAGGATTAGAGACCAGCTGGTCCAACCTTGAAATCAAATGGGCAATTCCTTGTCCAAAAACCTTGACACCTTCTCATCGTGTTTCTAATTGCCCACTTCTAGTCAAAGGGAACTCACTGTCTCGAAAGTCAAACTATGACTGAATAGTTGTTAGATTTTTATTGTGAGAATGTTTTTATCATAGCAAAATCTAACTGTTGGTACAGTTCTGCTTTCTCAAGCCATATGGAACAAATGTAATTCCATTTTTACATTCCCTTCAAACATCTGATGGCTACCTTCAGTTTGTCCTGAATACTCTCTTCTCCAGACAACATATTCAAATTTTGTTCTTGTGCCACACATGACAAGATTTTGATTCCTCTCCCTATCATACTCACTTTCCTCTGTACATACTCCAATTTGCAAACTTCCTTCTTAAAATGATGCACCCATAATTAAACACAACCTACCAGATATAGTCTGACCAGAGCAGAAAATAATAATGATGATAACTAAATAACAAATATAACAAAAATTGTTGTTGTTAAGTTGTTTCAGTTGTGTCCAACTCTCCAAGACTCCATTTGGTGTTTTCTTGGCAAAGATATTGGAGTGGTTTGCCATTTCCTTCACCAGCACATTTTATAGATGAGGAAACTGAGGCTAATAGGGTTAAGTGATTTGCCCAGGATCACACAACTAATGTCTGAGGCCCTATTTAAACACAGATCTTCCTTACTACAGGCCCACCAGTCTATCCACTGGACCTCTAGCTGCCCTTATAACAATAATAGTTATACAAATGATAACAATAATAGCTAGAATTTATATTGTACCTGAAGGTTTACAAAGCACCCTTCATGTGTTGTCTCTTTTAATCCTTACAACCCTGTGAGGTAGATGGTATTATAATCTCCACATTGCAGATGAAGAAACTGAGGTTCAGATGGATTAACTAACTTACCCAGGGTACATAGTTTGTAATTTTTATAGGCCATATTTGAACTTAGATCTTTTTGATTCAACATCTATCATTTTATTCACTACACCACCTAACTGGTGATGCACTAATGCCCTCCTTATTCCGGACACTTTTCTTTTTATCTATAATAAATTTATTATCTTACATACTCATTGTCTAGAAACAAGGACACAAGAAAAGATCTTTGCTGTCAAGTGCCTGATGGTCATCAGCCAGTATGATTTATAAAGGGAATGGAATGAAATAAGTAATTCCATATCTGCACGATAAAACCTTCATAGCTGATGTTAAAGCTTTTAACCCAAAATATGAGTTGTGTTCTCAAGCCCATTGCAGAAAATCAAAGATGTATAATTAACACTGATTGATCATCATTGAATATTCATCATTCCACTTTCACTAGAGAGGTACATTAAATTGTTACATAGGTAAATAATGCATTTGACATTGTCTTAGGACTGTACAGTTATCCCTTCCCCATTGTGTCTTTCCCCATTGTGGATTTAATAAGTCACAGTTTGGCATAAGAAGTTAAATGGAAATTTTAATTGTGGAAGCCACAGATAACATGAGAAGGCCAGCAAACAACACAGAGCCTAAGACCAAAACTTAACCCAATTCTTACAATAAGGCACTGCATAGAAAAAGAAATTCCATTTAAAGTTACTGTAGACATTATAAAATATTTCGGAGTCTATCTGCATAAACAAATCCAAAGACTATGGGAACACAATTACAAAACACTTTTTACACAAATAAAGTCAGATCTAAATAATTGGGAAAATACCAGTTGCTCGTGGGTAGAATGAGCTAATATAATAAAAATGACAATTCTACCTAAATTAATTTACTTATTCAGTGCCATACCAATCAAACTACCAAGAAATCATTTTATAGAGCTAGAAAAAAATAACAAATTCATCTGGAAGAACAAAAGGTTCAGAATATCAAGCAAATTAATGAATAAGAAATGCTAGGGAAGATGGCCTAGTCATGCCAAATCTTAAATTGTATTATAAAGCAGCAATCATCAAACCTACCTGGTACTGGCTAAGAAATATAGGGGTAGATCAGTGGTTAGGTACACAAGACACAGTAGTCAATGATTATAGCAATCTACTGTTTGATAAGCCCAAAGACCCCAGCTTCTGGGATAAGAACTCCCTATTTGAAAAAAAAACTCCTGGGAAAACAGGAAAATAGTATGGCAGAAACTGGGCAGAGACCAACATCTGATATCATATACCAAAATAAAGTCCAAATGGGTACACAATTTAGATATAAAGGCTGATACCATAAATAAATTAGGGGAACAAGAAATAGTTTATCTGTCAGATTTATGGAGGATGGAGGAATTTATGACCAAACAAGAGATAGAGAACATTAGAAATGCAAAGTGGATTATTTTGATTACATTAAATTGAAAAGTTTTTGCACAAACAAAGCTGATGCAACCAAGATTAGGAGGGAAGCAGAAAACTAGGAAAGAATTTTCACAGCTAGCATCTCTGATAAAGTCCTCATTTCTAAAATATATAGAAAACTGAGTCAAATTTACAAGAATACAAGTCAGTCCCCAATTGAGAAATGGTCAAAGGATACGAACAGGCAGTTTTCAGAGGAAGAAATTAAAGCTATCTATAGTCATATCAAAAAATGCTCAATCACTATTGATGCAAATCAAAACAACTCTGAGGTACCACATCACACCCATTAAATTGGCTAACTGAACAAAACAGAAAATAATAAATGTTGGAGAAGATGTGGAACACTAATTCATTGTTGGTGGAGCTGTGAACTGATCCAATCATTCTGGAGAGCAACTTGGAACTATGCCCAAAGGGCTATAAAAATGTGCATACCCTTCAAGCCAGCAATACCACTTCTAGGTCTATATCCCAAAGAGATCATAGAAATGGGAAAAGGACCCACATGTACAAAAAATATTTATAGCAACTCTCTTTGTGGTGGCCAAGAACTGGAAATTGAGGGGATGCCCATCAATTTGGAAATGGCTGAACAAGTTATGGTATATGAATGTAATGGAATACTATAGTGCTATAAAAAAGGATGAACAGGCAGACTTCAGCAAAACCTGGAAAGGCTTTTACGAAATGATTTTGAGTGAAGTGAGCAGAACCAGGAGAACACTGTACACAGTAACAGCAATAGTGTGAGATGACTGACTTTGATACTTAGCCCTTCTCAGCAATGCAAGGACCTAAAACAATTCCAAAGGACTCATGATGGAAAATGCCATACACATCCAGAGAAAGAACTATAGAGTCTAAATGCAGAGTGAAGCAGACTATTTTCTTTTCTTGTTTGTTTGTTTGTTTTTGTTTTCTTTCTCATGGTTTCTCCCTTTCATTATAATTCTTCTATACAATATGACTAATGTAAAAATATGTTTAATAGGAATGTATATGTAGAGCCTATATCAGATTGCCGTCTCTCTTGAGGAGGGAGGGAGGGGGAGAAAATTTAAAACTTATGTAAGTGAATGTAGAAAACTAAAAATAAATAAATTAACTAAAAAGTTTTTTAAAAAAATAAAATTGGAACATCTCATTGGAAAAAAAAATAAGGTACTGTAAACCCTCCATTAAAAAGGGAAAAAAATCAGACTTCTCTAATATGAAGAGACAGCCAAAAAATTTTATACAGATTTTCCAGATCATGGGGGTGCTGAACCTGTAACCCCCATGATGTGGAAGGAATAACTCTAGTATCCAAGGCATTTTCTGTAATGTCAACTTATTTAACTGTCAACCAGAAGATAATGCTAAATATTCACTCTAACACTGTTTAAAAGGGAGAAGGGGAAGGAAAGGGTTCATATTCACTGGCATGTTAACATTCAGGAAAATGGATATTCTGGCCACTATTTCTATTAATTCAGCATGACTTTCATTAGTCCTTTTGACTATCAAATTCAATTCAGCTCAGTAAACCTTCATTAGGCATTTAATGTGCACAAGGCTTAGAGCTGGGCATATAGAGATAGAAAACAGTACAGTCCCTAACTCAAGGAACTGAAAATCTATTAAAGTTGAATCATCTAACTCAGGGTTGTCCAAAACGTGGCCCATGCAGCCTGCATGAGATTTATGTGGCCCACTTACAAGCATAGAAATTCACATAAATGCTTCAGTAAATGAAGCTGAGCTACTGCAGAGCTCTCACTAAAATGGCAAATGAAAATATATTGTCTATTGTTTCAATAAAAACCTAAGGTTGGACAGCCCTGCGGAGCTGTCATTCCCCAACACCCACCCCTCTGCCCTAGCTAAATCTTCTCCAGTTTGCACACCCCCAATTCCTTCAAGCAATCCTCTTGACATATACCCAAAGCCTTTCACCAATCTGATTGTCCTTCTCTGGATGTTTTGTTTAGAACATTCTTCCAAAACTGCTCAGAAAGTGCTCAGAATTGAAATCGATATTTCAATGTTTTCTAACTAGGGCAGAGTAGAATGGGACTAACACGTCATCATTGCCCCAAAACAATGTTTCTCTTATCATAGCCCAAGACCACATGAGCCTTATTATGTAAAGGTAGAAGAGAAATTCATGAATGGAGCTTTGGAGAACATATATATTTAAGTAGTGGGATGAAGAAAAGGAACCAGCAAAGTCAGTCTATAAGGAATAGTCAGAATTAAGAGGAATGTCAGGAGAGAAAGAAAGCAATGCCATGGAATCCAAGAAAAAAGAGCATTTCCAGAAGGAAGATATTGCTGACTCATTGAGATTGTAGTCTCTTAAAATGTTAAACTTATATTATGTCATATCTCCAAAGTCCTAAATAAACTTGTTCAGTTGCTTTCTTTAACCTGGACTTTAACTTAACATTAATCCTTATTTAAGATCAACTTGGGAGATTTGATCCATCATTCCTGCCTATCAACATCCTTTTGGAGACTCTGCTTTTCAATGTGCTAGCAATATTTCCCAGCTTTGTGTGCTCTATAAATCTGATAAGTATGCTATCTATGTACTCATCCAGGTCATTGGTAAAAATGCTGAATGGTGAAAGGACAAGAAGAGTCATAGGATTTAGGGATAAGGGAGACATTAGAGGATTACAGTACTAGCTGAATTCCTGCTATTGCTTTACACTTGTGCTATACCACTGAAAGTTAGTTTTGACCTTTTCTCTTCCCTTTTCACTTACACAAGTTATACCTCTTCCCCTCACATACATGTAACATAGGACTTAACCTCCAAACTCTTTGAGAAGATTAAAGTCATCCAATGTGAGTTCCCTTCACTCCCCTCCCTCCTCCAGGCTTTAGAATTTCATCTCATTGCTCTTCTGGAAACTAAAGAAAAGATTCTTATGTCTCATTAAAGTAAGTCCTTTATCTGCATCCCAAATTTCATTCCGGCAAGCCTTCTTCCAGATGTTGCTTCCCTACTTCTAATACATCATTGTCCTCTTTCTCACCACTGGCTCCTTTACATCTGTCTACAAACATGTTGAGATCCTCCTTGTAGTCCTACAAAGAAAAAAAGCCTTTCCTTGATCCTTCTTGTGTATCCTATATTTCTAACAAAACTGTCATGAGAATGAGTGAAATAACATTTGGAAAAGGTTGTAACTCCCTTAGATTGATTATGCAAGTATGATTCATGAATTGACCAGCTTAGTTTTTCCATGTTTTCAAATAATCCCAATGCCCATAAGATGTGACTAGCAGCCCTGGGAGACTGAAGATGATGTAAAATGAAGTATAGCAATATGCCCTAAGTTCACATATTAATGAAGCCAAAAAGCTAAAACAGGCTATCTTGGTTCCCATTTCTCTCCTCTAACCAGCCAAATACAGCTGAGGGAGGCCACCTAGATATGGTGTTAATGGCTCTTTTATTTTTTTTCCACTTCAGTATCTTGGGAAACAGACAGTAAACATCTGACCAACAACAACAACAAAAATGAAATAAAACCAAAAGCAATTAATTACTATAAACAGTCCAGTCCAGGTTCCAAGAATTATAAGCTGTAAATAAATGAAATAACAAGGATTGTGTAGGGCTGGGTAAACATGGAAATATTTAAATTCCATTGTTTCCAAATTTTCTTTATATACAAACTCCAAATGGAACCTGAAGCTTAAAAAACAGAAACTGCTTTAAAACATTTTATGGTTGTATGCTTGTCAGAGGATATAGCAGAGTCTTAATAGGCTAAGGCTGGCACCTGAGGTTAGGCCATCAAAGAACAAACTATTGGCAGTCAGGAAAAGAAGACAAAAGTGAAATGTTGAATTTAAGGCTTTGGATTAAAATTATTTAATGGTGACATTATGTCTCAAAGTGGAAAAGATCAAAATGATGCTTCTAAGTTTGAAGCAATTCATCTTTGAAATCTGAATTTTGCCTTCTTAATTTAAAAATAAATAAAAACTACAAGCCCCCTCCACACATCTACCCTTTCTTTTTTCTCTAAATTTTCACTCTTAATGAAAGCTTGCTTCCTATTTGTTGTGGAGGAAGAGTAGAAATCTATGAATCCTTTGGAAATTATGACACTGTTCCAGGAGTCTCTTTAATGTTGTCTTCTACTTCAGACCAGATAAGCATTCAATTCCAAAATGAGTCAAGATGAATGACCAAGTCCAAAGGACCTCTCCTGCGAAGTCAAAATAAATGCTATTTCCCTCCCTCAAATCCCAAGCAAATTTGTTTCCCTATTATTAAAGTGGAATCAGAATAACAAAGTAATTTACACAAACAAAAAATAAGCAATAAGATAATTCAAGCCCAAAGGCTTTCATCAACCTGGCTATTTCAGATAATGTGTGTATGTGTGTATATACAAGTCATCACTAGCTCACTGGAAGTTTTAAGATTTCTTCTAAGTAACCATGTTAATTCTTGTTTCAGTGGTTAAATGCCTCCCTCCCCACCCTGCCCCAGCTTGGGTCAATCTGTACATTTTGCCTGAACTTCCTAAGGGAATGAGAATATAACAAATTTAGAAAATTTCTGGCTCATTTAAAATTCAGATTCCATAATAAATTATCTCCAACTATATCAAATGTGACTAAATTGAATGATTTTTAACTGAATGGAAGAAACTAATTCCTTTGGTTTATTCTGTCATTTATAAGCTGATGGTGTGAAGAAGTTCAGAAAGCTCCTTAAATTCTACCTGTGAGTTGAACTTAACTCTCTAACATCAGTATCCATTCCCAAAATCTAACTCATTATTTTTATAGTTGTCAGAATTATGAGAAATATCATAGGGTCAGAAAAACCACAGAAAAACCCACTGCCTAGAGGGAAGTGTTTGTTGCAGGAGGAGATAACCATTCCTTGTCCTTTTCTGCCCCCCCCCCCCACCCATCATGATCCCCTCCCCATACTCATAGATATTTATGGAGAAGTGACTGAGGTGAAGTAGAGGAGTAAAAGAGGGGGTAGAAAGAGAGGGAAGAAATCAATAAAGAGGCCAACCACTGACCTAGTCCTAAAAGGAGAAATAACTAGCATCTGACTGGGAATGGGAAGGTAAAGAAACCAAAGACCATAACTAATGCATGTATTAAAAGTAACTAGTGCTGAAATAAGAGTAATGGAGAGAATAATGATACATGATTGAAAGTTGAAATGGCTCATATTCATGGGGAGCCAGTATGGCAGAAGAGTAATGGGGCAAAAAGAAGAATGCAGTTTCAGCACAAAACCTTCAGTCTTCACCCACAGGTGAAGGCTTTCTTGCTTATGACCTGTGAGTCAAGGATACTATGTGGGATTGTCTTTTAACATTTCTGTGTAACTCCAACCCTTAGCACAGTGCCTGGCATATAGAAGGATCCATGACACAAAAAATGAGCCCCTGGGTATGATTTGTTTTGTTTTGTTTTGTTTTGTATAGAGATAATCTCTACGTAGACAATGATGCTTTCCCAACTCCTGACTCCTGACTATTGGTTTGATAATACAAGGGGGAAAATGGAAAAAAAAAATTTTAGATGGCTTTGCAAATTTTGAATAATTCATTTTAAATACATCAGGGGCAAATTTAGATGATCTTGTAAAATTCATATAACTATAGATTAAGGTTGCAAAGGGCATAATGGATCATCTAGCCATAATGTTCTTAGCATCCATGATTGTTCCAGTTGTCTATGTGTAGATTTCAAGAGTCCAGGAATTTGAATGGGAAGGAAAAATTACATCTTTATTTTCACCAACTTCTAAACTAAATCTAGCATTTCTTTCATTAATTTAAAAAAATCATTCTGGGAAGGGACCCATAAGTTTCACCAGATGGCCAAAGGAGTTTATGACACGAAAAATGGCTAAGAAGTCCTGATCTAGTCCACCTTCCTCATTTTATGAATGAGGGCACTAGGCATGGAAAGGTAAAGTGAGCTGGCCATGTAATATTATAAAATAATCAAGAAAGAGTATAGAGAAAGAAGGTAAGAATGCCCAGGAAAACTTCCTGGAGCTTAGTCAGGGGGCATGATATGAGAAAATTACATAGTAACAGCAATATTATTTGAAGAATACATGTGAATGACTATTCTGAGTATTATAAATATTCAAATTAACTACAAAGGATCTACGAAGGAAGATGCTATCCACCTCCAGGGAAATAACTAATAAATAGAAGTATGCATAGTATATTTATGTATATATACACACATATGTATATACATATGTATGTATATACAAATATATATTTCTGTCAAATGATGGCCTTTTCTAGTGTGGAGTGGGGAGGGAGTGTGACAGTTCAGAACTTAAAATGTAACAAAAAAATAAAACCAAATTTTCAAAAAAGGAATTGTCAGACTGATAAAAGGAGATCTAGTAGGGAGTAGTGTCACAAAAACTCAGAGTAGAGAATATGCAAGAGGAATGGATGACAAACAATGTAAAATGAATCAAAACAGCCAAAAAGGATGAAAACCAAAAAAAAAAGATAATTAGATTTGACACGAGAGATGACTGGTAACTTCAGATAGAGCAATATCAGTTGAGTGATGAGATAAGAAGACTGCAAAAGGCTGAGGAATGATAGAAGAGGAAATGGAATACAGAATTTATAGACCTCTTTTTCATTTGCTCTTTTGATTATCAAATTCAGTTTAGTTTTTTATTATTCTGAATAATTAGGACATATTATAACCTTCATTATCTGTCATGCACAAGGCTTAGAAGTGGAGATATAGAGATGAAAAGCAATGCAGTCGCTGACTCAAGGAACTGACAATATGTTAAAATCAAATCATGCAACTTGAAGTCAGTTGTCATTCCCTACCACCCAACCCTCCATCCTGCCTAATTCTTCTCTTTTCCAGGCTAAACATCTCCATTTTTTCCAAAGATGAGATAGAAAGAAAAGATATACTATAGGACAACAGTATAGGGTCTAATAAAGGTTTTTTTGTTTGTTTGTTTTGGGATGAAGATGACTGCGCCATCTCATAAGACAATAGGGAAGGAACGAGCTAAAGGGAAGATTGTTGTTGTTGTTGTTTGTCCTTCATTTTTTGAAGAGGAGCAACGATATCATGGGTGATGACTTCGGAGAGAATTGGATTTAAGTGAGGCATAGTTGCACAAAGTCATCAACCGGGACAAAAGTCAAGACAACTGGTGAAGGCCCAGGATGGAGTGGATGAATTTGGTGTCTTTCATGCCTGAGCAAGTTCTAAACTCTCCACAGGAAGATACTGAAGATTAGGAGGGGTGGTGATAGAGAAGACAATTTGGTGGAGAAGACAGAAAGGGCACATGTACAGGAGTTGCCCTTGGCAAGATAGAGGGCCACCTCGTCATTAGAAAATGTAGTAAAAGAGAAAAGATTAGGGAGATTTAGTCAAATAGAGCTGACATGAAAAAATGAAGAAGAGGGAACTGACAGCAATGACCTCCATTAAGAGGCTAGGCATTCAGCTGAAAGCCTATGGGAGGCTGAGGTGTGGATGGCTTGGGAAGAGAAGAAAAGATTGGAGCAGCTTCTATGGGGAATGGGAGAAGGAATCAATTAATGAAAAATATTTAAGACTGTTTATAATATTGTAGATTAAAAGCTGGAAGGAACTTTAAATGTCATCAAATCGAATCCCACTTTTTTCAAATGAAGAAGCTGAATGTAAGAGATGCAATGACTTACCTAAGGTCATGCAGGTGGTAAATGTTAATGCCAGGATTAAAATCCAACTCCTATGACTCCAAATGAAATGTTTTTCTACCATAACATGTTGCTTTTCATGAAGTGGTTAACAAAATTAATTTGTAATTTGTACTGTTTCTCCAAGTAGGTTTCCAAGAAGTGTTCCCTTGTTGTTCCTCTTGGTCCCTAAATTGTATGGACAGATTTGATTTATACTGTTTATGTGCAATAACCCGAACTTTGATACAACATTTTATATGGACTAAACTTCTTAACATTCTAAGCTTTTTTACACACTGATTTAGAAAGATTTATTTTATAATTATTGCAATTCTCAGCTTCTTGGCTATGGCAGATGCTGAAGCTTCAAAGCCAAGAAGGAAAATAAATGATTGTTTCTCTTCAGAGCTTATCTTCAGTTTCTCAAGCTAAAAAAACAAATGCCTCTTTACAAATGCACATACAAATATGGCAAGAGCACAAAGAGCATTTTCACCATCGATATAAATTAGTGATGATGGAGCGCTTAGCTCTTCAATTTCAATTCTTTATATTCAGGTTAATGTGGTTGGACCTATATATGTACACACACACCTTTTAGTCTATTTAACTGGATATTTACAAAATTGAGGAACATTGACCTTTGCACAGATGACAGATTATTAGGATTCTGTAAATATTTTGCAAAAATGTTTTCCAAAGTCCTCTTAAAATAACCAGCTTTTAGTTGTTTATCCCTATCAACTCCTTTTTGTGTTGCCCAAAGCATCTGTCTAATCAAGCCCCCAGCCTTGTGTCCACTCCTCCCTACATTCTCAAGAGTTGTTCTCTCACCTCCCACATTACTGAGAAAGAGATCAGTAAATGAAAGCTTGCTTAGCTCTCCTACAAACACACTCATATTTCCACCACGCGAATGCCAAAATAGCAATAGCAAATTCATCTCCAGACTTAATTACTATCAGTGAATCTCAATATAATCCCATTTCTATTCTACCACTTAGTGCCAAATTTCTCAAAAAAGCAAACTTAAGTCATTGCCTCCACTTTTTTACCTTGTACTTGCTACTCAGTTTCTTGAAACCTGGCTTCTATTCCCACTACTCTCCTGAAATTCCTGTTGGATACCAGTGATCACTTAAACAGCTATCTTTTCATTCAACCTTCATCCTCCTTTGGATCCTTCAGCACTTGGTACTGTTGAAGAACACCTCATTCCTTCCTACCTTTTACTTTCTGATGTTCCATGACACTATCTTCTTCTGATTTATTTTTCCCTTCTACTCGGCCTCCCGCACACCTTCAACTGCCCCGCCCCTCTCGCTTTCCCTGGATATATTTGGCTCTAAATTTATGACGCCATGATCTTTTTCCCCACTTACTGAAGTAGACATTACCCGCTTTCTCCCATTTTGCTAAGTGATTTTGAAGAATTAAATTATCAATAAAAATGTCAAGAATATGTTTCCCTTTGTTCCAGAGAAATTATCTAGCAATCTGCTGCAATTCTCTTTTTCTGCCCCCAATAGAGCAACCATTAATTTCTTGAAATACCTTAAAGATGTCCTTCAAATGGAGGAGGAATCAACTATGAGAAATTCTATCTTCAATTTTATTCATATCAATAAGGACAAGCTATTTGTTGAAGTGGAATCAGGTGAATCTTAGGGGAAAGTAGCCATTTCATCTTAGAACTTGTTATAGAGGAAAGGAAAGCCAGATATATTCTGTCATATATCCTAAATTTTAGGAGAATGGGTTTTAAAGGAATCTGAGAAAGGATAGCAAGGAAACTATGGTCTAAAATTCAATAGGTGAATTCAGTCCAGAAGGGATAAAATGCTCTCAGGAAAGAAATTCTGATGAGTCAGAAAGAATTTTGATGAGGAAAAGGGAGAGTTATTTAAAGAAAGCAATATGGATTCATATAAAACTCACTAATGAACTCAGATTTTAAAAGACCTAAAGAAGATAGAAGATCAGAGAAGACATGACAAATAAATACATTTGGATAATAGTATCTAATGTGGCACTGGTCAAGATGTGTCAGTGGATTATTGACAGTTCACACTTGGGATTTAGCTGTACATACCCAGTCTCTGAACTTTTCAGTAATAGCCCACTTCAAAGCCATGAATTCCAATTTATTTATAGGATAGCAAATTTCACTGTCAGTGTCATCTTCTTTAATAGAAGGCCGCCCCCCAAACTTCCAAGTTAGCATCAATATGTTGGACAAAAGGCTTGCATGGACTTCAATAGCCCAGCATTTGTATAAATGAGGCAGTTGGTAAGTCTCTAAAAATATATTTTTAATTCATTTTAAGAATGCTGTTTGTTTTTTTACATAACAATAGTTTCTGTCCAGTATCCCTCACTCTCCCAGAGAGTCACCCCATGTGACAAATAATATTTTAAAGTCAACAAAGAAAAAGGGGAAAATCTGTATAACTGATCAGTACATTGAAAGAAACTAAAAATATGTGCAATATACCAAACTCATGGACCTCCCACTTCTGCAAAGGGGTGAAGTAGAGGTGTCTTCTATCTCTTCTTTTGAAGCTGTAGCCAGAATGGACTTTGTTTTCTTTGAATGACTCAGCTTGCCTCGTTGAGCTTCCCTGGACGCTGGGGCTTGCTCTTCCGGGGCAGGACCAGAGCTTCCTGTGTGATGAGTCGTGGCGCTGGCTGAGGGGAGGTGTGTTAACGTGGTCTACGCTGGGGGAGGGGCCAAGTCAAGAACCAATCGGCCCTGGTCATTCAGGCGAAGCTTGATGATGTCAAAAACTCTATAAGAGGGGAGAGGACAGCTTGAAGATCCTCCTTTCCTTTTCCGGTTGGAGCCAGAGACGCCTACAGCCGAAGCTGAGCTGACGGTAGCAGAGCTGACTAGAGGCTAGTGGGTAATCTTCTTACCGTAGAGGGGAAGCATGTATACGATTTTGCCTTATACCATCTCGCTTCTCTGTGGCCTCCTAGTTACTCTTGTGAGGCGGACTTATTGGGCCTGGAAGCTTTTGATGAAAATATCAAAATGGGGACGCTGGTTTGTGGGATTGTTACTGTGGAGTGTAAATACATGCTTTAGTTCTCCTGCCTTCTGCCTAGAGAATTCCTTGTATCCTGCGGTTCCGGACCTTTTAGGCACATATGAGATTCTCTTTGAAATCATAAATTCTGCCTTCCTAATATAGAAGCATAATTGTTCTTTGTAATTTTGTAACATTCGTTCTGATTACATATGAATGTTTGTTTTCTGCTTACGTTGTTGTAGTCATGTTGTGTATTGTTTTCTTGGTTCTGACCGTTTCATTCTGCATCAGTTCAAATAGATCTTTCCATGCTTCTCTGTATTCATCATATTCTTCATGTCTTATAATAGAGTAATATTTCTTTGCATTTGTGTACCACACTTTGTTGAGCCATTCCCCAATTTATGGGCACCTACTTTGATTCCAAGTCTTTGTTAGCATAAATGGTGCCATAAATATTTAGGTGTATAGGGGGAGTTTCTTCTTGTCAATGACCTATTGCCAAGGGGAAAAATTATTAGAAGTTGCAGTATAAAGCCAAAATAGCACTGGATTGCCATAAGTGGAGAAAGGTTAAAATTCTGGTTACACTACTTACTGCCTCTTTCATCTTGAGCAAGTCAATGACCTTTGCTAGGCTTCAGCTCACTAATCTATAAAAAAAAAAGGCAGGGCTCACCAATAAATCAGAACACTTAGAACTGGAAGGGAACTTTATTATCTTACCCAATAATATAAGTTTCTTTTGTTGTAGTGGATGATTTTTTTTCTTTTTTTTTCTTTTCTGCTTTTCAAAATAAGGAAGGGGAAAGAGGGGATATGGGGAGAAATTTGGGTAATGTAAAAACAAATATATCAATAAAATATATTTTAGAAAGAAAAAATGTAAAATAAAAAGTAGCATATTGTCCAGCCCGATCACTTTACTGAGGGAGAAACAGATTCCCAGAGAGAGAAAAGTAATTTGTGCAAAGTCACACAGCTAATGAGTGGTAGAGTCAAGAATCACACCTAGGTGCCTTGGCTCTAAGTGAAGTAAGTGCTGGTTCTGCTAGTCCATGCTGGTATCCTAGGTACCTTTTATCTCCAAATCATTTGGTTTTAAAACATTTCAGTTGTCTGCTTTCAAAAATTGTCTAAAGCACCTTTTTGGCCCCCACAAGTTTGTATATGCCCTTGACTATGGCCTACCCAGAATATATAAATTCAGCTTGACTTTATAGAAATCAGAATGATACTATTTCACTGGCTAGCTCAGTTACTACCAATGCTAGGCTGAGGAGGCTGAACTGTTCACAGTTGAATTAGGATGGATGGGAGGATCTGTGCCTGTTTTACTCCACCACTGGAGACACAACTTAAAGGTCATGCCAGATCATGAAGGTACAAGAGGAGCACCTTTATACATTAAACATAGCACACAAGAAGCAGTTTGCTTCTCAGAAAACCAGAAAGCCTGAGAGACCAAGCCAGCTGTGCCTCACAAAACTGGGAAGAACAACATATTGTTTGATGCTTTCTCCAATAAGCAAGTAATCTAGTAACCTTAGTTCCAGTTTTGGCCCCTCTCTTAACTTGCCTCATGGACTTGGTGGCGTTATTTCACATCTCTTTTGCCATTTACTCATCTATAAAAAGCAAGCAGAAAGGTCAGTCTCAGTTGGAAATCTTTCCAACCATTGTTTCCTGGCATATAACCTGAATTTTTAGTAATTGGGAAATGACAGAATGCACTCATGGAGGGCTGTCTCAAAGGCCATATTCAAAGAAAGCCTTGCTATCCTTCCTGAGATTCTAACCCTTGAATGTATTTCTAATAATAATTTTTAAAAACCCAATTCTCAAAACAGATCTACAAGCAGCTTATACTCTCTCGAAGAGCATATTCCTGATTCCATTATATATTCTAATTACTTAACCTTGTTTGCAAGGTAAAATTCCTGCTTCAGCCTTTGGCTCCTCACCTCAATCCCCTTTGTCATGGCACCCCATATTGAAAGGCTAGGCTGGGTGAACAACAGGAGCTTGGCACCATGACCACTGAAGAGGAAACCTAAGAGGCCTGAGTATTTGAGAAAATTATTAGCTAGACCCTAGTGTGGGAAACCGTGGCCTCAAGGCCACATGTGGCCCTCTAGGTCCTAAAGTGCTACCCTTTGACTGAATCCAAACTTCACAGAACAAATCCCCTTAATGAAAGGATTTGTTCTGTAAAACTTGGACTCAGTCAAAAGGACCTAGAAGGACACATGTTGTGACAAAGCCACAGGTTTTGTTCTAGGCCTTTCATCCAGGACTTCATCATGGCTTACTTCTCAATTAATAATGTTCATATATATATATAAGTGTGATAGGAGAAAAACAATAGCAACATTTTAAGAAGCTGAAGATAAAGAATGACCTGTGGTTTAGCAGCCATCTAGACCAGCAGTCTCCAAACTTTTCTGAGTATGAAACCCATCAGTAATACATATTTGTGTATATACCCCCAATATATGGATAATTATTTATTCAACATTATATAGGTGTTTTGTTGTACTGTTTCAGTCTCTTCCTGGCTTCATTTTGGTGTTTTCTTGGCAAAGATACTGAATTGGTTTGCCATTTCCTTCTCCAGGTAACTTTACAGTTGGAGAACTGAGGCAAACAGGGTGAAGTGATTTGCCCAGGATCACACAGCTAGTAAGTGTCTGAGACTGGGTTTGAACTCATGAAGATGAGTCTTATTGGTTCCAAGCTCTATCTACCGTACCACCTAGCTGCCCTATTTACATGTACCACTATACTAGTAATTATGTGCATTATAAAACTTACAAAAATAGCAATTAAGAAAAGTTGAGATAGACTAATATTTGATTCAGATGAAGAACCAATTGGAGTTTACTAAGTAAGAGACTGGAATGATCAGACCTACGATTTAGGAAAATCACTGACAACTGAGTGAAAGGTGAATTGGAGAGGTAAGAGACTTCAGGTTGGGAAACCAATTCATAGGTTATTGAAATAATCTAGGTGAAAGGTGACAAGGGCCTGACATATGGTGGTGGCTGTAAGCATCTGAGGCAGGATTTGAATTCAGGTAGGAGTGCAGAGGGGGTGGAGGTGAGTATCTACTTTCTACTCAGCTGTCAGTGATTTTCTTTTTGGAGGGGGGAAGGGTTAATGAATTGAGTGGTCTGAACTTCTGTGGGATAAACTCAGGAGTATGCAGAAGCCAGATTGAACTGGCTCATGGGAGCCAATAATTAAATTTTCAGTATATGCATTTACACCTCAAAAATTAGCAAATGATATGAATCAGGACCAAATTTATGGTTATGTTGATTGCCTAGAGTTAGGAAATGATGGAGAAAATGTTAATAATTCAGGGTAAACTAAAAATGTATTAAACATATGTTTTTTTGTTTGTTTTTGGAGAGTCTGCTGTTAAACAATTACCAGCACATCCATGGATAAAACTCTGCTGACCTGAAAAAGGAGCTGATAAACTACCTTTGATCTTATTTTTCCTGCTCCCTTTGAGACAAAGAGATAATAAGAGTGTTATTGGTATATGTGGGGGAGCAGAGGGAAATGTTTCCCACCCACATCCCATAGAGGAGCTTTTAATGGCATCCTTTGAACAGAAGTGCATAAGAAGGAGCTATATTTGCCAAAGAGAAATTTCCAAGACAATAGAATTCCAGACCCAAGATTGGTGAGATGGTGACATAAGCTTTCAACTTGACAGGTGTGGAGAGAGGAACCACATAGCCAAGAGGTGGCAATCCCTGAAGGCTGCCTTTCTAGCAGATCCAAGTTCTGGAGTACCAGCCCTGAAGCCAAAGAAAGATGATTTCTTACCACTTGCTTTAGAGATTTCCTTGATGGTTCCTAGACAGCATGCCTCTTGGAGAGAGACAGTGATTGTATGCATGGCACCCAGTGCTAGGAGGAATGGCAGCAGGGAATTATAGTCACAATATGGAAGAGGAAGGAACCTGGATTTTGCATTAATTTCTTAAATTAATAAAATTATATGCATAGGAGGGGGAAAAGTTGCTTTTCCCACAGTCCCATATTTATTTCATTTCATGGCAAAGTCCAATTCCCAGGCTTTTGCAGGACCTTAGGACTATGTGGAACATGGGACCCACTAGAGAACAATTGTATTAATTGTATATGGGCTATCACAGTTCCTTTTATGAGTTTTGTGTTGTTTGTGGAGTACAATAAATCTTGCCCTGTATGTGTTATATACAAGTTGTTACCTAGAGTGCACGAAAGCTTCAAAGTCATAACATTATATTTATGTCTTTCTTTTTTCTTTCTCTATATTTCTTTTTCTTTTTTTCTCTTTTATTCCTACTGCTTCTGTTCCTTTCTATATCTTTTTTTTCTCATTCCCCTTTCTTACCTTTGTGTCTCTACTCAAGGGAGTTTAACTTAATACCTTATATGATTCTTTTGCATTTTCATGAGTCAATTTAAAGCCCATTAATATTAACAAGTTATTTTAAGTCTCCTGCACTATCTTCAGTGAAAAGAAGAAAGTCAGCCAAAGCTGAGATAGTAGAAAAAAACTAGGCACCTAGGACAATCTAAGTTCAAATCTTACCTACAACACTTGCAATGAGACAAATCACATGACCTCTCTGTTTCTCCATTTTTCCTGATCTATAAAATGAAAGGGTTGTACTCAGTGGTCTTTAAGGTTTCATCCAGCTCTAGATACATAGTCCTATGGCTGTATGAAAATTACAATAATAATAATAAGCTTTTATATAGTACTTTAAGGTTTGCAAAGTGATTCACAAATGTCTCATTTTATCCTCACAACAACCCTGGGAGAGAGATAGTACTATTATCCCCACTCTACAGATGAGAACCTGAGGCAGAGGTCAAATGACTTGCCCAGAGCCACATAGCTAGTAATTATCTGAGGCCTGATTTGAACTCAGGTCTTCCTGACTCCAGATTTAACACTTTATCCATTCTGCTACCCATCAGCCTCTACATTTATGAAGACTATTGCCCCCTACAGAAAATGAGAAAATACAGGCATAGAGTTAAGAAATAATTCAATTCTAGTGTCTACCCAATCTGCCACATTGAATGTATTCATTTTTCTAATACATTTTCATTTGCTATATTCTATTTGTTTGATATTTTTCTACAATAGATATCAATGATTTGAAATGTATGTATATTTACATATACACATATATGTTATATATGTATCTGTGTATGTATATATATATACTTTATAACAGATGTTTCTTCCTTGTTTTGAATTTTTTTCATTTTCAAACATTTCACTATATTCAGTCAGTAGATCCTATATCAATTTTTAAATATCAAGAAACAATAAATAGTATTAGCTCCATATACAATGCTTTCATATGAATTGTGTGATTTGAGTCTTATAAAACCCTCCCAAGTATCTATATATTGTCATCTGGAGCTTCTAGGTGAGAAGCTCAGATATATCTAAAGGTCCTACAACCTCTGAGTGATGGAATCCCTTGACCTCTTCCACTGACACATTCTCCTGAGTAGGGAGGAACTCAGAAGGTATTGTCAAAGATCTCATTATTCCTATGTGACTGACATGTCATCACTTAAGACCTTTAGCATATTCTGTGTCCAGTAGCTTACAGTATATGAGTCTCAATGCTTGAGATTCTCCACAGCAACACATGTAACACAAGAAAGCAAATACAGATGAACTGGGAAATAACCCAGGTAACCAGATTCTCCTGAGTTCACTACTCTGCCACGTGAAGGTGTACCTTGATGTCTTGTTCTCTCTATAGAAAACAATAACCTCCATATTATCAGGATCGATTTGCCATTTCAGAAGCCTGGTCTAGATTTTTTAAATAGACTGGTTACAAGGGGTTCCCCTGTATGGAAAAAGAAACTGGTTCACTCATCAGGTCCTTTGGCAAAAGTTGTTGCTATTCATCCTTTGTTTCCAAAGAAGACCAATGACATCACAGAGCAACATCTTGATTCATGTGTGAATTGGATTTAAGTGAGAGAGAATTGTATAGTCATCAGCCTCACTCTCTCTTCCAGAATTTTCAAAGTCCAGTGGCAAGAAAAAAGTCAGGATGACTAGAGATGGCCCAAGATGCAATGGATGACCTTGGCATCTTTGATGTCTGACCAAGCTCTGAGCACCTCCATGGCCATTGGAACAAATTATTCTCATTGACCCATTCCTCCATGAGAAATTTTTACATGTTTGGGAAAGACACTCCCCCTCCCCAACTCACCAATAGGTTTCAGGCCTATTGGTTACCTTCAAACTAGTTTAGCCTATTTACTGAGATGGTTTACTGGAGTATGGCCACCACACATGCTACAGCTCCTTGGAACCAGAGGTGAGAGCTGAATGCCATGTAGATGCTAACAGTGGATAAGTAGCCATGAAAAGGGCTCAGTAAGCCCTCACAAAAAACATCTCATACATGAAAGTTACTGTCTTGCTGTTCTACAGATTAATTATTCTTGCCATCTTCCTATTGTGGTAACACACAATTTGTAAATGTCAGAGCTAGGACATCATCATCATCATGATTGTTGCTGTCATCATAATGATCAATACCTCATATTGATGTAGTGAGAAGTATGGCATGGTAGATGAAAAGCTGACCTTTGAGTGAGAAAAACCTGTATTTAAAGCCTGATTCTGACACATGCCATCTGTGTGACTTTGGCAAATCACTTATCCCAGGAATCATGAATCCTTTGATGTGTCATGGACTCCTGTGGCAATCTGGTAAAGCCTATTCTCAGAATCTCATCTCAGAATCATATTTTAAATGGATAAAATAGAAGAGTATATATTGAAATGTGTGTATATAAACACACACACACACATATGCACGCACACACACATATCCCAGATTTAAAACTCTTAACTCCACCTTTCAATGCCCCAAGTTACTTTCTAATGATATAAATTATAAATGAGTTGATAATTTGTATCAGTAGAGAAAGTTTCCATGCTGGAAAGTCCCAACACTGATAAAATTAAAGGTCTGGACAAAATAAAATGTACTATTCTAAGATTTTACCTCCCAATGACCCTGCGAATTAAGTAGCATAAATGGCATTTTCCCAGATTTGTGGATGGGGAAACTATGACTCAGATAGGATAATGCAACTTGTCCATAGTCAAACAGCTGAGTATTTGAAGCCAATCCAAATAAAAGATGGACAGTATGGAGGCAGGATTTAAGAAGAAATCTTCCATGTCCATTGTCAAAAAACACATAACTATCTTGTAGGATTATGTTTGTCTCTTCTTCTAGATGAAGAAATGTGAGTTTCCATCTTTTTGTTAATCCAAAGATAAGCTGTATCATTTGACATAATTGGCAAGCATAGGTGAGGAGAAGCCGGATTGAGGGTTAGACCAAACACTGTAATGGAAGTTCTCTGACACCACACATAAGGAAACATTAGGAGAATGTCCTTGCGGATGGGAAGCTTAGGCTGCAGCTGTTGTCTTCATCAGCTATAAAAATGTGGGCAAAACATATAAAAGAGAAAGAACAAGGGGAAAATAACCTGTTCTCATTATTGAAACTTATTTCACTTACTAGAGAAAAAACAAGTGTGGTGAATGTGTTTTCTAACATTGTAAAATAAAACTCTTGGGCTTTGGACCAAAAGATCATGTATGATACATATCTGACCACTGGCAATCTATTAAAGCAACTTAGGGCTGCATGTTATTAATGAGTAATTCAAGAACTACCCATTTCCAGGCTTCAAAGGGTTTTACAGAAATAAAAATGACTCGGTGGGGTAATTATATCCCACCTACTAAAGCTATACCAATACTTTAATTGGATGAGATTTTGTTCACTTCCGGCCCTAAGACTTTTTTTTGACATTTTTCTGGCACCAGAAACATGAATCCTGCATGCCACTCAAGAAGGATTTGGATCTGAATATGGGTGAAGTCGAGTGATACATCTGTTTGCTAGGAATAAGGACATTAAGATGAGAAGGTCTGCACTATGCAATGCATGATTTTCTCTTTCATTATTTGGACTACCAGAACTGAGCCTTTCGAAGTCTTGGGACAAAGTAAGTCATTGCTAGAAATGATTTTGACCAGTGTTTGAAAGCTAATGATAGGAAGATGAGAGATTAGAGGCAACCCAGCTGAGTGTCCTAAGCACTCCCCTCTAAACAACTGCAAAATAATGTCTCAAATCAAATTTTGAAGCAGCAAAGCCAACAAAAGGTCAGGATCAGAAATTTGTTTCCAACCTGATAAAACTTAGGTGGTTGGCAGGAGAAATTTGTGTTACCTGGGTAGAAGCCTTTCTGGAGCCCCACACATGGTGACAGCAACAGTGGCTGTAGCAGCAGTAGCACCAGCTTCAGAAGCTTACAGCCAAGAGACAGTAAGGGGTTGGAAAACTGGTCAGAAAGAAATTACAAGGGGCTCTCTATTGGCACTGGGTACAATTGGCACTTATTGGCAACTCTATAGCCCATACACAATTATAGGTTGCAGTTCCAGGGGAGAGAGGAGAGCTGGAGGTCAGTCACAAGAGAGCAGGAGGACTGGTCACAGTTCCAAGACAAAAAGAACATTAGTGCTTGTGGCTATGGGAAGCTAAAGGCCTTTCCTGGGTAAAGGCCAGGGTGCAGACCAGAAGAGCAGTAACCATACCTCTTCCAGGATTACAAGGCCTTGGAAGCACCAAGAATTTGTAGCCCCCAAGAACTAGTTCTGAAAATAGAAGCACAAAAAAGACTGAAACTTGGGACAGTGCCTCCCCACACCCAGGGGAAGAGAGGCCAACTTTAACATGAAAGCTAAAGTCAAGAAATGTGCTGGGAAAATGAGTAAACAGCAACCAAAAAGTGAGATGATGAAAAGCTATTAAGGTAGAAGGGAAAGCTAAGATACAAATGCAGAAAAAAAAAATAGTGTAAAAACAGGTTAAAAAAAAAAAACCTCAAAGAAAACTACTAATTGGATCCAATCCCAACAAGAAATACTGGACAAGTTAAAGAAAGAGATAAGAGTGGTATAGAAAAAAAACTGGGAAAAGAAAGGCGAGTGATGAAAGAGAATCATGACAAAAGAGTCAATAGCTTAATTAAGAAAACACACAAAATGGGAAAAAATTGTATAAAAATTCACTTGAGGAAAAAAGAAACCTTAAAAAGCAGAATTGGGCAGTGGAAAATGAGGTACAAATGTTCAATGAAGAAAATAATTCCTTAAAATTTAGAATTGGGCAAGTGTAAACTAAGGCCCCATGAGAAATCAAGAAACATTAAAAACAAAATCAAAAGAATTAAAAATAGAAGAAAATGTGAAATATCTCACTGGGAAAAAAGTGATGTGGGAAATAGATTGGAGAAAGATAATTTAAGAATTATTGGACTCCCTGAAAGACAAGATAAAAAAGCCTAAACATATTGCAAGAAATTATTAAGGAAAAACTGCCTAGACATCCTAGAACCAGAAGGTAAAATAGAAATTGAAAGAATTCACTGATAATCTTCTGAAAGAGATCCCAAAATCCAACATTCCGTGAATATTTCTGTCAAATTCCAAAGCTGTCAGGCCAATGAGAAAATATTGCAGACTAGAAAGGAACAATTCTATTATTGTGGAACCAGTGTCAGGAGAACATAGGATTTAGCAGCTTCTACATTAAAGAATAAGAGGGCTTGGAATATGGTATTTTGATGGACAAAGGAGACAGAATAATAACCAAGAAGGACCTACCCTACAAAACTAAATATAATCCTTCGGGGAAAACGGATACTTAATGAAATAGAGGAATTGCCCATGTATTAAGGCTAGAAGGCATAAAAATATCACAATGGCAGAAAAGCAGAAATATTTAATGTATCGTTTTCAGATAAAAACACAATACAAATTATATTCTATAAGGGCTATGGAAGGATAAATTAAAAATTAATTGAAAACTAAATAATTAATCCTAAATAATGAGTGGGTCAAAGAACAAATCATAGAAACAATTAATAATTTCATTGAAGGGAATGACAACAATGAGACTACATATATTTGTGGGATGCAGCCAAAGTGGTACTTTGGAGAAAATTATCTCTAAATTCTTCTCATTAAAATAGAGAAAGAGTGGGCATGCAACTAAGAAACTAGAAAAAGAACAAAGGTAAAATCCCAAATTAAACACCAAATTGGAAGTCCTGAAAATCAAAGAAGAAATTAATGAAAATGAAAGTAAGAAATCTATACTAATAAATAAAACTAGGAGCTGATTTCACTAAAAAAAAAAAATAAAATAGACAAACCATTGGTTAATTTGATTTTTTAGAAAAGAAGAAAACCAAATTACCAGTGTCAAAAGTGAAAAGGGAGAATTTACCACCAATGAAGAGGAAATTAAAGCAATTATTAGGAGCTATTTTGCCCACTTATATGCCAATAAATCTGATAACCTAAGTGAAATGGATGCATATCTACAAAAATATAAATTGCCCAGATTAACAGACAAGGAAATAGAATACTTAAATAACACCATTTTAGAAACTGGAATTGAACAACCCATCAATGGGCTTCCTAAGAAAAAATCTCTAAGACCAGATGGATTCACAAATGTTCTATCAAACATTTTAAAAAACAATTACTTCCAGTACTATATAAATTATTTGGAAAAATAGGCAAAGAAGGAGTCCTACCAAATTCCTTTTGTGACTCAAAAATCATGCTGATATCTAAACCAAGAAAAGCAAGAACAAACAAAGAAAACTATAGATCAATTTCCCAAACCCCACTATCACCAGTATTATTCCATACTGTACTAGAAATGCTAGCTATAGCAATAAGAAAAGAAAGAGAATTTGAAGGAATTAGAATAAGCAATGAAGAAACAAAACTATCACTTTTCACAGACAATGTGATATTATACTTGGAGAATCCAAAATAATAAACTAAAACACTAGTTGAAATAATTAACAACTTTAAGTCTCAAAATATAAAATAAACTCACAGAATTCATTAGCATTTCTATATATTACCAACAAAACCTAGCAGCAAGAGATAGGAAGAAATTCCATTTAAAATAATTGTTGACAATATAAACTATTTGGGAGTCTGCCTGCCAAGATAAACTCAGGAATCATATGAACACAATTTCAAAATACTTTTCACATGAATAAAGTCAGATCTGAACAAATGCAATAACATAAATTACTCATGAATAGGCTAAACTGATATAGTAAAAATGACAATTCTTTCTAAATTAATTTGCTTATTCAGTGCCATGCCAATCAAACTACCAAAAATTATTTTAAAGAGCTAGAAACAAAATCATAACAAAATTTTGGAAGAGTAAAAGGTCAAGAATATCAAAGGAATTCATAAAAAAAATGTGAAGGAAGGTGGCCTAGCCATATTAGATCTTAAACTGTATTATAAAGTGGTAATCATCAAAAACATTCTGGTACTGACTGAGAGTGGTGGATCAGTGAAATAGATTGGGTACACAACATACAGGAGAAAATTACCATAGGAATCTAGGTTTTGATAAATGCAAACATCCCAACTTTTAAGACAAGAACCCACTATTTCACACAAAAAAACTGCTAGGAAAATTGGAAAGTAGTTTAACGGAAACTAGGTATAGACCAGCATTTCATAAAATATACCAAGAAAGGGTCAAAACAGATATGATTTAGAAAGAAGGGGTGATACCATAAGCAAACCTACGGAACGTGGAATAGTTTATCTGTCCAATCTATGGATAAGAGAATAATTTATGACCAAATGGGAGCTAGAGAGCACTACAGTTATTTTTGATTATGTTAAATTAAAAAGATTTTAAACAAACAAAAGCAATGCAACAAACATTACAAAGAAATCAGAAAATTTGAGGTGGGAAGGGAATTTACAGCAAATGGCTTTGATAAATGCTTCATTGCTCAAATTTATAAAGAACTGAGTCAAATTCACTGAGGAAAAGAACTCCTTAAAAAACAGATCGGTCAAATGGAAAAAGAGGTACAAAATCTCACTGAAGAAAATAATTCCTTAAAAGTTAGAATTGGGCAAGTGGATATTAATGACTCCATGAGACATCAAGAAATAATAAAACAAAGTCAAAAGAATTTAAAAATAAAATGTGAAATACATCATTGGAAAAACAACTGATCAGGACAATAAATCAAAGAGATAATTTAAAAATTATTAAACCACCTGAAATCCATGATCAAAGAAAAACATCATATTTCAAGAAATTATTGAGGAAAATTATCCTGATATCTGAGATCCAAGGGGTAAAATATAAATTGGAAGAATTCACTAATAACCTCCTTAAAAAGCCCCAAAATGAAAACTTCCAGAGATATTGTAGCTAAATTCCCAAGCTCCCAGGCCAAAGGAAAAAAAAAAAACACTTCAAGCAGACAGAAAGAAACAATTCAAATGTTGTAGAACCACAGTCAAAGTCACACAAAATTTAGTGGTTTCCACATAAAAGTAGCGGAGGGCTTGGAATGTGATATTCAGGAAGGTAAAAATGCTAGGATTACAACCAAGAAAAATTTACCCAGAAAAACTGAGTATAATTCTTCATGGGGAAAATTGGCCATTTAATGAAATAGAAAATTTTCAAGCATTCCTGGTAAAAAGATCAGAGCTAAATAGAAAATTTGACATTCAAACATAAGACTCAAGAGAAGCATAAAAATGTGACCATAAAAGACTAACTATATCGGTCTTAATATAGTTAAACTGTTTACATTCCTATATGAGAAGGTGATACATGTAACTCCTGATAACTTTTATCATTATTAGGGCAATTAAAAAGAGGGAACATACTCCAGGCTTCTGCATGGGAGATAGGGGTATACCGAAGCCAGCTCCAACCAGCTCGTGAGAGCCAATTTTTAAATTTTTATTGTGAACATTTATACCTTGAAAATCAAGAAACTCTACAAATCATGGCTGGATTAATATTTTTGTTGATTGTCTAGACTTAAAGTGATGGATAAAATGTTAGTGAGACAAATTAAATTTAAAAGTGTATGATGAATACATTTTTCCCCTGAGAGCTATTTGTTAAACATTTTCTAGCATGCTCCTGGTGGGAGGTCACATGCTGAATTACAAGGGAAGAATAGTCAATGATCCCGTTTGGCTAGAATGTGAAGGGGAGACATGAAATAAGCATACAAAGTTAGTTTGAAGTTAGATTGGAAGGAAAAGGAAAAGAATGTAAAGAGAAAGACACACATAGAGAGAAAAGAAAAAAAATGCCCAGAGGGAATTCATCAGGGAAAGAGGGGGAGGAGGAGAATTGGACAAAAGTTGCTACCTTTTTAATCTTCTCCAAGAAGCCCTGCCCTTGTCATTGGCAAAGAAGAAAAGGAACAGTTTCCTGACCAGTCTCACTCATCTTTTTTTTCATTATATATAGATCCATGGCGGATGTTTACCTGGTTTGGGCATCATGATAGGAAAAAAAGAGTTAAATTGGCTTCTAAGTATGTTAAGTGAAAGTTAGACAGAGGAAACGGTAGAGAGAGGGGTTCAAAGAAGTGTTCGAGGACTAGAAGGGACTATAATATGGGCTCCTGTTATTTACTGTCAGCTGCCTGGATGAAAAGAAAAAAATCACAAGCATTGCCTAAGAAAGCTAATTGAGGAGCTAATCACAACTCTTCTCAGCAGTGGAGATGCTTACTAATCACAGCACCCCTAGTGTATGTTGCAAAGGGTATTAAGTAAAAATGAATTGAACTTGGCAATGGATTTCCTCAGTACTACACTTGTGTTATTATTTATTTATAAGACTCCTCCACCTACTAGATTATAGACCTCTTGAAGAGCAGGGACTATCTAGGTTGATTTTTTTAAATCTCATCTAAGCTTACCTTCTGTGTGTTCTACATGCATCTTGTATATATGTTTTAATTTACATGTTGTCTCCCTGATTAGAATATAAAGTCTTTGAGGGCCAGGACTATTTTTTTTTTTACTTTCCTTATCTCTCCAATGCTTAGCAGAGGGCCTGGTACATAGCAAGCACTTAGTAAATGCCTATCAGTTAATTAATTAATCTTATACTTAGAAACTAGTATAGAAACTAGTATACTTAGAAACCAGTACATGGTGGACACATTAAATGTTTACTGCTTTGCAGTAGATGAGGCAGCAGAGGCCCAGTGAGAAGTAACTGGTTCAAAGTCCTACGCTTAACTTCTATACTCTTAGAAGCAACACTGATTCCAAACCATGTCATATCAACATGGGGCCTCTGCTCTGAATAATCCTTTCTATTTCAGCTGCATCTTCATGGAAAAAATATCATACTAAAAGCTGAGATTATAGAGCTGGGAATCCATTGGGTGCCCTTCTCAGCAGCTTTGAGGCTACAGGTTGTATCATGGAACAAATAACAATATATTCACAGCCTCTTCAAAGTGTGCTTGGAACAGCCCATTCCCCAGGGCTATCATTCCTAGACTGGTGCCCTCCAGCTTTCTTCTTGAACCTCTTATTTGCTGAGAAATCCCTATTACATTCTGCCCAAGGAGATCTGCCTCTCCTCAAATGGCTGCATTGCTATTTGAGTGACTTAGTGGATTTAGCAGTGCAGATGCCACCAATGGCCATAAGGGTCCTATTTGTTTGACCCAACCTCATCAGTCGCCTGCTAGTTCCAGGGACACAGGCAAACATGACTCCCTTATGTTTTCTTTTTTCTGCTTTGCTTTTTTCTGTTCATTTATTTTTTTCTGCTTTGCTTTGGCCTAGGACTTGGGTATCAGTAGATAACTAACTGGATACACCATGAAGGCTGAGAAAACAAAGGGAGTTCTCTTCTTGCGCACTAACATTCTGCATCAAAGATACATCCTGGATTTGAGGAAGCATTTTACCAATCTAGCATATCTTTTCAAGGTTAGGAGATAAAGTTTTACTACTATTGCTCAAACAATTCTAACCCAATGAAAATGTAATGGATTGATCAACCAACTGAATCCATCTTTAATTTATTTCATTACCGAAAGCAAGGGGCAAGTTTAGACCCTTATAAGTTCAAAGATTAGGAGCTAAAAAGGAACTTAGATGTCATTTACTCTAACTCCACTTTTCACAGATAAGGAAATTGAAGCTCTGAGACATCAAGTGATGTCTCAAGTGGCTCACCCCAGACCACATAATTTCTAAGTTCATGAGGTGGGATCTGAACACAGATCTACCTGCATCCAAGGCCAGCTTTCTACTAAGAGCTGGCCTTGAAGTCAAGAGGACCTAAATTCATTTCATAAACCTGTAACATGCTATCTGTGAGAACATGCAGAAAGTTATTTAACCCCTCAATCCCCTGGTCAATTCTCTACAACTACAAGTTGCAAGGGAATTACTGTCTGTATCAGTGAAGAAATCTTTGAAGCAGAATTCCCCACAGAGATAACTGTTCCACACCCCAAAGGGAGAAGATTTTTGAGGCATTATTTTTAGATAACATATTTTAGTTCATTATTAATAGGGATCCAAAATGTATGGATCTTACCATTAATTTGTACATTTTTAAAGGAATATTCATTTGACAGGCTGCCATTCAATTCACTAACAACAACTCATATTCCAGTAGTGGTTTACAAAGCACTTAATCCAAGGAAATGCTATGAAGTCATTTTTGAGGGGGAGTTTAAGATAAAGAAACTAAATTTCAAAGATTGAGAGTCAAGTAATTAATAAGTATATTAAGGGATTTCACCCTGTCTTCGATCTTGAAATATACTGACCAACTATACCATGCTGCCTGGGAACAGACAAGTTGTCAATACTATTTGAAATAATAATAAATAATAATCTTCCAGAAAACCAGAGCAGCAGTAAATATTAGATGGGTCATCATGGAAGGAACATCCTAATTAATGAGATCACAAATCCATTTAAGTACTGAGTTACATCTCCCTTGCCCAGAGGTCATGCCTGGAAAATTCAGCTTTCCAGAGAATAGCCTCAAACTAGAAAATGAACCAATATGGCCACTGAACTGCAAAAAAGAGACCACCAAATGAAGAGGGTAAAGCTAATGGGCTTTATTCTCAGGAGAGTCCCTTGGGCCCTATTTACTCACACTCCAGACACAATTATAACAAATATAATTATCTGGTTTCACAGGCTTCACGGCACATTAGGAATGGTAAATTTGAACGATGGTCAAGAGCTGCTTCCTACAGGCATGCTGACAACAGGAAGAAGAATCAGCACGCTGACAGAAAAAGGACAAATTGTGGTATATGAATGTAATGGAAAGAAATGAGGAGCAGACAGACCTCATTATAACCTGAAAAGACTTGAATGAACTGATGCTAAGTGAGGGGAGCAGAACCAAGGGATCATTATACATGATTACAGACACACAGTATCTGTAAGGACTAGCTTTGATAGACTTGGCTCTTCTCATCAATGCAAGGTTCAAAGACAGCTCCAAAAGACTCATGATGGAAAAAGCTATGTGCATCCAGAGAAAGAATTACAGAATCTGAATGCAGATTGAGGCAAACTATTTGCTCACTTTTTTTTATTCTTCCTTTTTTTGGTTTTGTTTCTTCTTTCTCATGATTCGTTCCATTGGTTATGATTCTTCTTTAAAACTTGACTATTATGTAAATAAATTTAATGTGAAGTTACATATAGAATCTATGTCAGATTACATGCCTTCTTGGGGGGAAAAAGGGGAGGAAAAGGAAGGAGAGAAAATTTGGAACTCAAAAACTTATGGAACTGAATGTTGTAAACTAAAAATAAAAAAAGAAATTTAAAAAAAGAACAAAAAGAAAACAGGTGAGAAAACCCACTCTCTCATCATCTCTTTATAATCTGGCTTTCATGTCTACCAGTCTCTTGAAATAATTCCATCAAAATTTACCAAGGAGCTCATAATCACCCAATCTATAGCATTTTCTCTTCCTGCTTTCTACTCCTCTGATGCAGTGAGACTGTTGGTTTGATATTCCTCCTACCTCTCTAATTACTCCATCTCTGTCTACTGAACTTTTTCTTCTTCCTATTCCTCCTCCCTGAAAATGTAATCAGATTTGAGATTGAATGGAGATGAATTGTCAATAGTAGCTATTCTCCTAAAAATCTCATCACGATGCCTTCCACTCCCCTTCTCACAATCCTCAGTTCTCATCTCTATTCTGTCTCCCTCAGAAATCAAAACCACTCTCAGCATTCACCTCTGTGTTCTTCACCCTAACTTGCAAAACTATATCACAAACCCCAAAATCTATCCGGAGCTCAATCGCAACGTCCTAATATTTATCCTATATCTTCACACAGATATTTGATTTGTATCTTAAACTCAACTCATCCAAGCCTGAATACCTCATCTTTTCCTGACCTCACCTTCCCTCCCCCCCAAAAAAAAAGGAAAACAAAACTTGCTCCTCTTAACTTTCTTGTTTGATTTTTGTGTAAGGGACATGGCCAGATTTGTGCTTTAACATTAGCAGCATGACTGCTGTGAGAACAATCAACAGGGAAGAGATTCGAGACAGGAAGGCCAATTAGGAGGCTATTTTAATAGTTAGGAGAGAAGCTGTGAGGACCTATGATAGCTATACTATTATTCTAGTAATCTAACTCCTTATTATAAGAGAGACAGAATATTTTATTTCAATGATTTCATCAGTATGAGCACTCCCTCCACCAACATTTATCACACCTTCATACCCTGTTCCAAAGGTTCGTGAGTTACTGGAGCAAAAAAAAAAAAAAAACCCTCAGTATCTGATTACCCAGCCTTCTTCTGATGAATTTTTTGGTACAGCTTCAGATAACAGCTTTTCTCTGGGCCCCTAATCAGAGTGTTATGGTTTTTTTCCTAGTTCTCTATGAATTTTCCAAGCTAGTGCTCTGTTGTAATAACATTCCAAAACCCAATGTCACAACGAATCCATGAAGAAGATGGAGCTATCAGAGTAGGACTTTCACTTATTCATCTTGGGATTTAGAATAATCATTAATCTTGGCACCTGTGAAGGTGAACTGAAATAGCTATATTGAAGACATTTTTAAGGATGGTCTTAATTGCAAAAAAAAAGATATGCTAAACTTGAATAAGATGATGATGATATAATTATAGTTATGCCTACTAGCAGAATGATGTTATATGGTCTGGGCAATCTTCCTATGAATTCTAGAAATCCTCTGTGAAGGAGTTGGACTGCTCTTTTGCAAATACTTTTACAAGGTCTCTTTTCCTCTAATTTCAATGCTACCTACATATGATCTCAGCTATGCTTCAAATTGAATGAAAAGTAATCAAAAGATCTTTGAATCCATTAAAATTAGCATAGCCCAAACAGTCTGGAGGTGTCCTTGTTCTGTTAGCATAGAATACTCCAAATATGCTTTTAAGAATTGTTCAATTGGGTATGAAACATTAAGTAATTATAAGATTTTTCGAGCAAGGTATAAAATCAACAACAACCTACTGACAATTTTAAAAACAGCCAACCAAGGGGGCCAGAACCAAGATGGTGGAAAGCATGGACTTGCCTAAAGCTCTCCCCACGGACCCTCCAAACACTGATAAAAAATGGCTCTGAACAAATTCTAGAACTGCAATACCCATGAAATAGCAGAGGGAAGCAGGGCTCCAGCCCAGGACAGCCTGGATGGTCACTGGGTAAGGTCTATCGCACTGTGCTGGGAGCTGAGCAGAGCATGGCCCAGCGTGGGCCACGCCTGGACCAACCAAAACCGGGAGCTGGATGGAACAGGCCATAGCACCCTGAATCAGTGAGCTGTGGCAGTTACCAGACTTCTCAACCCACAAACACCAAAGACAACAGAGAAGGTTAGTGGGAAAAACTGTGGGGACAGAGTGAAAGGAGCAGCGGAGGTGGTGCAGTTCTGAGGCTGCTCACAGAGTTACAACTGCAGTTGCTTCTGGCCCCAAGCCCACCAGGTAGGAGGAATTAAGTGGAGGATCAGAGCAGGAGTGCAGAGCCTGCTTAGATCTGAGTCACAGTATGAGGTGGCAGTTCTTGGGGGAGGAGGAGTGCTGGTGTGGCAGAGCTTGCTCTGTAGAAATAGCTCTGAAAACAACAGCACCACCTATCAACCTCGGGACAAAGTACTCTCTATGCTACAAGCAGTCATACCCTGAAGAAAAACTCAAGGGTCAAGGAGTTGGCTGGAAACATGAATAGGCAGTGAAAACGGATTCAGATTCTGACTCAGACTTTGGAATCTTACTTTGGTGACAAAGAAGACCAACACATAGAGCCAGAAGAAGTCAACAAAGTCAAAGAGCCTAAATCAAAAACCTCCAAGAAAAACATGAACTGGTCTCAGGCCATGGAAGAGCTCAAAAAGCATTTGGAAAAGCAAGTTAGAGAAGTAGAGGAAAAATTGGGAAGAGAAATGAGAGTGGTGTGAGAAAACCATAAAAAACAAGACAATGACTTGCTAAAGGAGATCCAAAAAATACTGAAGAAAATAACAACTTAAAAAATAACCTAACTCAAATGGCAAAAGAGCTCCAAAAAGCCAATGAGGAGAAGAATGCCTTGAAAGGCAGAATTAGCCAAATGGAAAAGGAGGTCCAAAAGACTACTGAAGAAAATACTACCTTAAAAATTAGATTGAAGCAAGTGGAAGTAGTGACCTTATGAGAAATCAAGATATAAAACAGAACCAAAGGAATAAAAAATGGAGGACAATGTGAACTATCTCATTGGAAAAACCACTGACCTGGAAAATAGATCCAGGAGAGATAATTTTAAAATTATTGCACTACCTGAAAGCCACAATAAAAAAGAGCCTAGATATCATCGTTCAAGAAATTATCAAGGAGAACTGCCCTGATATTACAGAGCCAGAGGGCAAAATAGAAATTGAAAGAATCCACCAATCACCTCCTCAAAAAGATCCCAAAAAGAAAATTCCTAGAAATATTGTCACCAAATTCCAGAGCTTCCAGATCAAGGAGAAAATACTGCAAGCAGCCAGAAATAAACAATTTCAGTATTGTGGAAACACAATCAGGATAATACAAGATCTAGCAGCTTCTACATTAAAGGATCGAAGGGCTTGGAATATGATATTCCAGAGGTCAATGGAGCTAGAATTAAAACCAAGAATCACCTACCCAGCAAAACTGAGTATAATGCTCCGAGGCAAAATATGGATTTTCAATAAAATAGGGGACTTTCAAGCTTTCTCAGTGAAAAGACCAGAGCTGAATAGAAAATTTGACTTTCAAACACAAGAATCAAGAGAAGCATGAAAAGGTAAACAAGAAAGAGCAATCATAAGGGGACTTACTAAAGATGAACTGTTTTGTTTACATTCCTACATGGAAAGATGATGTATGTAATTCATGAGACCTTAGTGTTAGGGTAGCTGAAGGGAATGTACATATATATGTATAGACTGAGGGCACAGGGTGAGTTGAAAATGAAGGGACGATATCTAAAAAAATAAAATCAAATTAAGGGATGAGAGAGGAATATGTTGAGAGAGGGAGAAAGGGAGAGAGAGAATGGGGTAAATTATCTCACATTAAAGTGGCAAGAAAAAGCAGTTCTGCAGGAATGGAAGAGGGGGCAGGTAAGGGGGAATGAGTGAATCTTGCTCTCATCAGATTTGACCTGAGGAGGGAATAATATACACAGTCAATTGGGTATCTTACCCCACAGGAAAGAAGGAGGAAGGAGATAAAAAGGGGGGATGATAGAAGGGAGGGCCGATAGGGGGAGGAGGTAATCTTAAAAGCAAACACTTTTGAAAAGGGACAGGGTCAAGGGAGAAAATTGAATAAAGGGGCATAGGATAGGAGAGCAAAATATAGTTAGTCTTTCATAACATGAGTATTGTGGAAGGGTTTTGCATAATGATACACATGTGGCCTATGTTCAATTGCTTGCCTTCTTAGGGAGGATGGATGGGGAGGGAAGAGAGAAGAGAATTTGGAAGTTTTAAAAGTTTTAAAAGCAGATGTTCAAAAAAAAAGTTTTTGCATGCAACTAGGAAATAAGGTATATAGGCAATGGGGCATAGAAATCTATCTTTCCCTACAAGAAAGTAAGGGAAAGGGGGATGAGGGGGTGTGGGGTGACAGAAGGGAGGGTTGACTGGGGACTGGGGCAATCAGAATATATGCCATCTTGTAGATGGGGGGGAGGGTAGAAATGGGGGAAAATTTGTAATTCAAGTTCATGTGGAAATCAATGCTGAAAACTAAAAATATTAAATAAATAAATAATAATTTTAAAAAAAAACAGCTAACCAAACATGAACCATAAATGCCACAGGTGTCAAGAGAAGCTACTGGTCCCATATTAACCCTGGGAAGTAGAGGTACAAATATTTTTATCTTTATTTTATAAGTGGAGAAACTGAGGCTTATATTGCCAAGGATCACAAAGTTAGTCAAATTCAAGGTTAGCAGTGGATCTCAGGATTTTGATCTATGTTCTTTCTTCTATGCCACTCTGTCTCTTTGGATAGATTAAAACAACATTTTATCATATTGAAGCTGATTTCCTAAAGTTGATGACCCTATCTTTGGAAGTTCTCAGTTTGCTAAAAATCCTACACTGTATTGAATATTCCACATTAAACACCTGCAGGTTGTTTCAACAGAAATCTCAACAGAATTTTGTGTCCCAAGAAAACCTCTGCCTAACAACATCATTTTTCAGACATTCTTACCATGTTAAAATATTCTCCGACTAGTTAGGACTTTCCTGTAAATGAGTACACTTTATTTAGTTGGGTGGGATCCCGCCTAAAAAAATAAGAGTTGCTGTCACAAATTTTCAAAAGAGAAGTGTGAAAGATCTGGCTTAAGAAAAGACAATAATCTTAGTTTAATGGTTTATTCATCACTGTGAGTTTGTTCAGTCTTTTAAGTCTCTTTTAAAGAAATTTGGCCCTCTTCCAGGTCTCTCTCAGGACCCCTTATGTAGGAGCACCTTGGGCACCCAGCTGACAATACAGGATCCTATTCACCTTTATGCTCTTCTCCAGCATTGTGAATGGTGCCTTTTCTAGTTTTAATCACACTACCCTTTTTTTACTGCCATTCTTTTAAAAAAAAATTCAGACTATGTTGGCTCAGAACACAAAGCCATCTGGTGGTATATTCACTCTCTTTTTCAAAGTTTTAAGGAGTTCCAGCAGTGGACCACCAGTATAGAATGTGGATGCCTACGCTCTTCACCCCCTCTCATCACCACACTTTGAATTTTTATTTGAATATAGCTAAGTAGAATTTTTTAACATGAAGAGAAGTTCATCAATGTCAGTTCTAGACACCATGAACACTCACCCAAAAATCTCTGTGGTGTCTAGGTGTAGAAGATAAAGAAACATGGAATATAGAGTGAAATAGTTTTCATTCTGTTGTATCCTACTCTTTCTGAACCTGTTTGGGATTTTCTTGGCAAAGATACTGAAGTGGTTTGTCATTTTCTTCCCTAGTGGATTAAGGCAAACAGAAGTTAAATGACTTGCCTAGGATCATAGTATCTGAGGTTGGCTTTGAACTCAAGTCTTCCTGACTCCAGACCCAGCATTCTATCTACTGAGCCAACTATCTTCTTCTAAAAATAGATTTAAAACTAGTTAAATGACCAGACCCAAATGGATTAGTGGGTCAATTAATTAAAATCAATCAGCAAATGTTTAGCAAGTACCTACTAAGGGTCAGGCCCTTTATTAATTGTGGAGGATATAAATAACAAAAAATAAAATAATCTTTGCTCTTGATGACCTTACATTCTAACCTGGATGTCGACGTCAACTTTCCTATCAATGGATAGTTAATGGGTCAATGTAAGCTTGAAAAGAGGTACCTAATGAAATGACTCAATTTTCTGTTTTTGGTTTTCTGCTGATACATTTTTAGCAATGAGTTGTATAAAAGTTACAAGAAATGGAGTGCTTATTAAATTTGCAGATGTAACAAGTTGAGTGGAGTACTTAACGCATTGGATATCAGAGTCAGGATTTAAAAAGATCTGGACATGGTCAAATACTGGTATGACTCTAATAGGATAAAATTAGTAGGGATAATACTTGGGTACAAAAAGTAAGCCTTATAAGAACTAGATGGGAAAGGAATTCCTAGACTGGAATTCATTTAAAAAAAGGATCAGGGGGATTTTAGTAGATTACAGACTCAGATTGAACCAAGAGTAATAGATAGCCATTGAAATAGTCAATGTGATCTTTAACAAATTCAACAAGCACCTAACTGACTATTCATAGGGCACTGAGCTAAACATTAGTGATACAAAGACAGAAACTAAGCAGTATCTGTCATCAGGAAGGTTAGACTACCTAAAGAAAGCAGCACTTGGGGCAGCTATGTGGCACAGTGAGAAGAGCACCAGCCTTAGAGTCAGGAGGACCTGAGTTCAAATGTGACCTCAGACCTCGTGTGACCTTGAGCAAGTCACTTAACCCCAATTGTCCGGCCCTTCCCCCCTCCAAAAAAAAAAAAAAGAAAGCAGCACTGATCATAACAAAGGAAGTGATATTGTCAGTGTACTCTACCTTTATCATATCATCCTGAACAAATTTCTGGTTTAATCCCAGTTCTACCCACTAATGGCTGTGTCATCTTGGGAAAGTCATTTTTCTGTACTCTAGTTACCTCATCCAGTAAGGAAGGATGCTGAATTGAACATTCTGAGGTTCCTTTCAATCTACAATTTAAAACAACATTATCTATCTATCTATACACACACATACATATGTATGTCTGTATGCATGTATATAGGTATGTATATACATGAACTATTTATTTACAAAACCACCCTAAAAAAGCCTCTCATCTTTTATCATGACAAAGAAATGAGGCATTATTCTGTAATTGATAATGGTCAGTCTTTTCATTGGGATAGATTGACTTTCATTGTAAGTCTTGTTTTTATTTTCAAATAGATTCTAATGACAGTTTAAAAAAACTAGTTATCATTATTAAATATGTGTATTCACAAGGAACCAAAATGAAGTGCAAAGGGATGGGTTGTTGGGCATTGTTGTGGTCCTTGCTGTTCTTGCTGCTGCTGCTGCTGCTGCTGCTGCTACATAAAGAATATCAAGGCCTGGGTGTGACTGACTAGTCTAGCTTTTGAAAATTAAAAGTCTTGTTGGCTCAAGGAAGGATGTTGTTAATTACCCACAATGAAAATATATGCATTTATCAAAAATTCTAAAGGGGAAAGGGAAGAAAATTAAGCTAAAAACTAGATGAGTTGGATTTAAATCTTGGCTTTGCCACTAATTTATTGTATACCCTTCTAGAAATTACTTAATCACTGTGGATTTTAATTTTCTCATCTACCAAAAAAAGATTCATTTCTATACATAATTCTGGAACCATTCCAAAGTGATTTGTGGAAGAGTGGGGTCTAGGATATAAATTGGTTTTAAGTTTCATACATTTACCATATCACTACAAGTGACCCAATATGCAATGGAAAGACACAATGGGTATAAATAGTCCACAGTATATTGCTAAGGCTGAAGAGTAGAATTAATATTGCCAATACGTGAGGAGTTGCATAAAAGACGTTGCTTCTGTGTCCTACACTGGACAGAATGTCATATTTGGAGTCAGAAGATGTGTTTGAGTTCCAGTTCCTCCATTTACTACCTGTACAACCTTGGTCAAGCATCTTTATGTATCTGTGGCTCAGTTTCCTCATTTGTAAAATGAGAGAGTAGGACTAGATGAATTCTAAGAACCTTTTGAACTCTAAACCTGCTCCGTTAGAGTAGAAATGGAACTGGTCAGTCCATTTAGCACTAAAGACTCAAGAGCTCTGATCACATGTATTGATCAACAATGATTCCAGAGGACTAATATTGAAGAACACTGCCCCTTATGACAGAGAGTAACCTCTTTGTTAGGCTAATATGCAGTATGAGAAACGTTTTTTTGGATATAGACAATATAGGAATTTGTTTTGCTGGACTACGATTAAATGATATGAAGTATTTTTTTATAAATAAGGGGAGGAAGGGAGAAAAATAAATTTTCAAAAATTGAAAAAATATATTTTAACAACAATGAAGGTAACATTAATATTCAGCTGCTGTGTTGGTATTTTTGAAATATTAGAAGAATCAAAAGGACGACCTCCCGCATGTTCAGGAGATCATCTATGGAGAACTTACAGAAAAATTTGACAAGAATCATGCAGGTTTAGAAAGCACAAACATGTTCCATTCTTCTCTGAAGGAAGTAGCCATACTGATGAAACCATAAATCCATTGAAGCATATTGATAGGTAGTCTCATGTAAGGAAGCAATTTATGCTATAGTCCATTATCCTAATTCTTTTTTTTCTAGTGTTACCCTGCCAAAATTATCTACCTAATCCAGGACAAACAAACAGTAACAACAAAAATTTGCTTGTGAAGAAATGTCTACAAAGTAGACAAAGTAGTTTCAAGGACCTAAACATTCAGATTTGTGTTTATCTAAATATTTGGGAGAAGCTCACATCCTTCACTTCCATTTGCATTATGTAGATGTGGCACAATCTTATCTTTCATATAAGGCAGCATCTGGAACTTAGATATAAATGGAAAAGCCACCAGAAGTTGACTTCACTTAACTGGCTCTGAAAATTAAGTATGTGTTGTGTGGGCTTTTCCTCACTTATTCTGGTTTCTAAATGATGCCAAAAACTAACATTCCATGTGTAGACAATCATCTTTCATCGTTGCAATGCAGTCATCAAAAAAAATGTCAAACCTGGTTAGCAATGTTCAAAGGAAAACAGTCTTTTTAGGTACATTGTAGTCCATTGTACTTAAAGAACTTTCTTTATCTACAAGCATGGGTCATTTTATTACTCCAGTCTATACTATGGTTTCATTCCCACACTGAAATCAAATCAAAAGGGCTTTGAGTGGAAGTAACTCTATAAATATTTCAGATGTCAGGGTTTCAGAATTTAAAATTTTATCCATTAGGGTATTTCCTCTATGCATCTACATTGCAACTCATCCATGCCTTGGTAGATGGTTTTTTTGAGTAGATACACAAACAGAGACGGACAGACAGACAGACAGACAGACAGATAGACGAATAACACATAGACCCAACCTATAAGACTTTCAGGTATGGTAAATCTGCCAAATTGCGCGATCCATTGCTACAAACTTGGAGAGCCTAGGTTTACCTACAAACCACGATGAGGCATTAGAGAAAAATTTTAGTTAAGAAGGTTGGTAAAAATAAAATAGTAATTACAATCTCCATAAATCCATTCACAAAATTCTTGATATAATAATTCCCATATGTAACTCCAATCTTTTACAAGTGCAATTTAACACACATACATAATATTCCTTATATAAAACATTTTCCCACTAATAACTGTATGGGGCCAGTTCTGTGCAAACAGTATAACATTTTTTAAAATGTGTTCAGGAATACAGACATGAGTTCCAAACCCCAGCTTAATGTACAAAGACTTCTACTGCTGGTGAAGCATCTCCAATTACAATTTTTATGGCTAGTTCATGATACTCTTCAAATTCAAAAGAAAGAAAAAAAAACTGGCTGGTTTGGAAGAAAGATGTGACTAGGCCTGTAACTAAGTTGGAGGTCAGTCCCTCAAAAGAGGTTGTTAGAGTTATGGAGAGTTTAAAGCTATTATCTTATTATCCCTTTATCATCCCTATTTTTTAAATTACTGATGGCAAAGTAAGCACTTAGGAAGATGTATTGACTCCAAGTACCTGAAATATTGATTGTGGTATAATTTTAAAAGAAAAGTGTGGGGGAAGGTAGATTGTGAGACAAGGGCCACATTGTATCATGGTAGGGTTATATAACAAAGAGAAAGTCATGGAGCAGAAGCTGGGTAACTGGTCAGGCACATAACAGAGGGGCATCTTTGTTCAGTTAGAAGCTAGATTAGATGACATTTGAGGACTGAGATTCTCTGGAGGCAAAATAATTGTATGTGGTTAAGAGAGACAGGCAACAAATAAATTATTTTTAAAAATTAAAAAAAATTTAGAAATTAAAAACTTTTAAAAAATAAAAAGAGAGACAGGCAAACACAAAACCACAGAGACAGAGAGGCAAATGGAGGGAAAGAGAATGTCCAGAGGAAAAAGGGCCAGGATATGAGAGGACTGGAATCATGTCATAGGAAGAATAGATCAAAGAAACAGGGGCATTTAGTCTGGAGAATGGACGCTCAGTGTGGACCATTATAGATGTCTCAAAATATATGAAAAGCAATGTTGTAAAAGAGGAATTAAATTTATTCTACCTGACTTCAGAGGAGAAAAGAAAGATTGGGAATGGAATTTATAGGGAGGCAGATTTTGGCTCAATAAGCAGGAGAATTTTATAACATTTTAACTCTTCCCATAAATGAAATGGTTTACCTTGTAAAGTAGTGAGCTCTCCATCACCATAACCATTCAAGAGCAAACTAGAGGAGTACCTGTCAGGGATGTCATGAAATGAGATTAAATGAGATAATGTATATACACGTCTTAGAGTGCTTTGCAAACATAAGGTGCTGCTGTTATTTTTGTTATTCTTGTTATTAGAAAGGATTCTTGATGTGGGTAAAAAACTGTATTAGGTGATCTCTAAGATTCCTTCCAACTCTAGGCTTCTAAGATTTTATGATTCTATGAATCTAACTTTGACTTGAATATCTGAGATTCTTGATAGCCCCAATCCCATGATTTCCCAATTCTTGCTGTTCTCCCAGCATAAATACATGGTTTGGAGAGGTCAGCCCAAAAGCAGGAGGACAGAGAGCTAAAGCTGAGAGTCCAAGTCAGGCTGTAGGACGGCCAAGGAAAAGAAACAAGTTATACAAAAGATAGCCAGAAGCAATGGCTAATATAATCACCTTTTAATAATGGTCTAATCTAGTCATAAGACTGCAGAACTGTGAATTCTATCCTAGTCTTTACCTTGTACTCTCCACATGACCTTGGAACAACCAGTCAATCACTCTCTCCATCCATGCTTCAGTTATCCTGGTTGCAAAAATGAGTAGAACTCTCATCTATATCAGAAAAGTGTTGAAAGGCTAGAGATAGTTATAGATGTTCATCCAAGGCACAGATTCCTCAACAGAACATGTTTTACTTTCAAAACCCTAATACTTGTGGTACAAAGGTGGGGGGGTTGGCAGGGAGGGGGAGCAGGCAGCATTCATTCCTGTATGTCTTCCAAATTTAAACATCTGCTAGTTTTTCCAGGAAACAAGGACCGTCTCCTCCAAACGACTTATTCGATTCTGGATGTTTCACCACGAGACAGTTTGCTACAGGATTTTGAGTAATGATGGGTATAGAGTCCATGCCAAGCAAGAACTTCAAATTTCACAGTTGTACAGAGCTGCCACAGACTCAATTATCTCAGGTATCATCATCTAAGCACATAGAGAAAGTCAGCTTGTAAGGCAAGGGGCTGTAATCACAAGAGAATCATACAGTGTCATGGTCCTAACAACTTAGAAAATGGCTTAATATCACTCTTTGACATCTGGAGCCAAGAAATTAGAAGATCTTCACTTTACAACAAAATAAATAAAGGGTCTGTGGCATTCCTTGGTCCATAACCAACATTGTTTCTAACAACATCCAAAAGGACACATAAACTGAGTTTCATTTGCCATGTAAGAAATTCTTCATTGCCTTTAGCATAGACAAGAATTTGGGTACCAGCCAATAAAACTTCAACTTTTTCTCCCCCATCTAAGTATGTTTACAGTATAAAGACAGAGTAAGCTATCAAAAGGATTTTACCCTGACCCTTGACCACAAAGTCAACTCTGTCTGTTTTTCTAACCATATTAACAAAAAAAGTATTTATTTATAAAATAAGCTTTTTAAAAAGTTATTGAAAATTTTAAGTAATTCTTATGGATTTACATGGGAAATACTTACCTAACTTCCCAGTGTCTTCTAGCAACATTATTTTTAAAAGTGAACTATCTTACCTCTTCTTAAAAAAATACAGCAATATGTGAATATTCATTTCACAAATCTCATGCAATCCTGATATATGGAAGCTTACCATATGTTCTGGAAACATTGGGTCATAAATGAGTCATAGGAATAAAAATATGTAAGTCACTGGAAGGCAGGTCCTTTGTCTCATAAATGTTTATAGCTCCTACACCTAGCACAGGGTCCTACATGTTATAGGTCTTTCTTGAAGTAAATACATGCTTATAGGTGATAAAAATCCATGTTTGATCCCAAATCACAAAACATCATTGTTAAAAAGATCAGAGAATCTATGAATTGAAGAAGCTTCAGAGTTCACCTAGTGAATAGGAATCCTCTCATTATTATCACTGACAAATCCTTGTAGATGTCCACTGCTTTCAAAGGCAGTCCATTCCACTCTGTGTTTGCTCTGCTTGTTAGGAAGGTTTTCTTCATGTAAGACTACCTCTCTAAAATTCCTTTTCTTTGCTCCTGGGGCAAGAAAAAATGCAATTCCTTGTCCATTAAATGCCTTCCAAATACTGGAAAATAGTAATCATACACACTCTAAGTTTTTGTTCTGTAAACTAAATACACCTGGGTCTTCCAACCAACCCTCATCATTAGGTTTCCACTTGCACCATCAAGGCATATTCCTCCAGATATATTACAATTCGGTGTCATCATGACCAGGCTGTGGTATGGAAAACTGAGCATAGTACTCCAGAAGTGGCTTGACCAAGGCAAAGTCTCCCTTCTCTTCTTCTAAAAATATACCTTTCTTAAGGCAGCCCAAGAAAATATTAGCCTTTTGGGCAGTCATATCATCTGTTGGTTCATATTGAGCTTTCAATCATTAAGATCCCTAGATACTTCTAAAAAAATTCTTTCTAATTAAGCTTCCAATATCCTAAATTGTGTAGTTGATTTTTTTAGCCCAGGTGTACAACTTTACATTTATTCTTTTTTTTTAAATGTCACATCATTATATACCAGTTATTACTCTGTACAGGATTGATGTACTTATATTTTCAGTTTATGTTTGAAAAATGTGTCTTCCTTCCCTACCCTAGAGATTTCAGCATCTGCAAATTTAGAAAACATGGCATTTATGATTTTATCAAAGTTACTGAAAAGAACTTTAAACAGAACAGGGGCTGAATATAGCTCCCTGCTACAACCAACATATTCAATAAATGAATGAATAGATAAATGAATGACCATTTATTAAATGCTTACTATGCACCCTGGAGATATAGATAGAAAAACAAGATAGCCCCTGCTCTTCATAACCCTCTGACAATCACCAAAAAAGTGGGGGGTGGTGGAGAATCTTAGACTGCTTTAAGAAAGGCAGAAACAAGAGAGTGACAGTGCCGTTGTACTATTTGCTTCTCAGACAATAATGTGGTATTGTGATGAGTTCTGGGGTGCCACAGTTTAGGAAGAACATTGACAAGCTGAAGAATGCCAAGGCAGACAGAATAACTGCAAAGGTGAAAGAACACAAGTCCTTAATATATGACTTAAGTTCAAAAGAACTTGCAGCATTTTGGCCAAAGACAATACTGCAATTAGCTGGATTTAGAACAGGCTGAATGGCTAAACCCCCAAAGTAATTACTAATGGTTGAATGTCATTTTGGTAGGAGGTTTCTAGTAGTATCTCAAGGGTCTTTCTTTGTCTCTCTGCTGCTTAACATTTCTTTCAATGACCTGGATAAAGGCATGGAAGGTATGCTCATCAAATGTGTAGATAATACAATGATGGGAGGGATAGTTAATGAGTTGAATGATAAAGTGTGGATTCAAAAAGTTCTTGATAAGCTAGAAGTTTGGGCTAATTTATTAAGGTGAAAATATAAAGGTATAAACATAGTTTTAAATTTGGGGTCAAGAAATTGATTTAGAAAGTAATATATGGGGGAAGAATGTCTACATATCAGTACTTCTAGAAAAGATCTAAGGATTATAATGGGATGTAACTTCAATATGTCAAGAGTGTGACATGGAAACCAAAAGCAAAATGTGATCTTGGGCTCTCTTACTGCTATTTTGACCTTGGGTAAGTCACCCAACCTCTTTAGACCTCAGGTTCCTAATCTTAGCAATAAAGGCAAGTTCTCAGATTCCTTCCAATCATTAAATTAGTGATTAGTGTGATTTGATGCCATGAGAAACTTCAAAGATGATATAGTCCAACTGCCTCATTTACACATGAGAAAAGGAACATCCCACAGATCAAGTGACCTGTCCAATGTCATGCTTTTTATAATGGTGCAGATTTGATTTGGAGTATATAGAGCTTATAGAATGCACGAAGATGGTTTCATAGGAGTTATCTCATGGAGTGTGCATATGTGTCGGTCAACAAGTATTTATTAAGTATATACTGTATGTCAAGCACTGTACCAAGCACTGGGAATAAAAGAGAGGTAAAAGATAGTTCCTGCTCTCAAGGAGTTTACAGTTTAAGGGAAGAGACAATAACTAAACAACTATGCAAAATGAAGGTAATCAACAGAGGGGGAACAGTGGCAATAAAGGGGATTGGGAAAGACTTCTTGCAGAAAGTAGAATTTTAGCCTAGACTTGAAGGAATCCAAGAAAGCAAGGTGGCAGAAATGAGGAGAGACTTCCAAGCATGGGGGACAGTCAGTGACAACGCTTGGAATTGGGACATGGATTGTCTTGTAAAAAAGAAGAGCAAGGCCAGTGTCATTGGATCACAAAATAGCTGACCCAGTCCTACCTTTCCAGTCTTCTTAAGAGTGGGTCAGTTTATGATGGGCTTTGAGCTCTAAAGAGATGATTTTGTATATGATCTTGAAGTGATAGGGAATCCCTGGAGTTTATTGAATAGAAGGCAACATTGTTAGACCTCTGCTTTTGGAAGATTAGTTTGACTTAGATGGCTAAATGCTAAGGATATTGGCACTTTGGAATAACATTTCTCCCTGCACCCCAAAGTTCATGATAGGGGATTGGGGGAGGGGTAAGTGGCACTGCAGCAGTTAAAAAGGAAAGATGTCATCCTTTTTACTGAATGAATAGGTCATTAGACTCTCTCTCTCTCTCCCTCTCTCTGGCCTTTCACTAACACAGGTAGAAATGATAGCCTGCTTACACATGGCAATCACAATACATCTTACCTGGGTGAACTTAAGCCTGGGCCTCAAGTCACTGGTAGCTTCTACTGTTTTGTTATTTCCCTGAGCATAGGTGACCAAACAGTGATTCCAAAATAATTATGATCAGCTTTAGAGGAAGCCTCTTGAGTCTGAGCACTCAGAAGATTATGAGTTTCTCAATAAGAGCTGACTAGCAGTAGGAGGAGTGCTCTGCAACTATATTCTTGATAAGATGACCACTAAGAGGAAGATTGGCCCAAGCCTTGACCTGGCTTGCTAGAAGATGCAGACCTGGAAGAAATTATACATTGGCACCTTGTTGCTATGATACCTTGTCAAGCCAAGGTAAATATGAAATACCCACCAATGGTCTCACAAAATGTCTCATTTCAAGTATCAACCTCCCAAGAGAATATAGTAGCAGCTATCTTATTGCTTCATGATTTATTTTTTTTTGTTTGTTTGCTAATGTACCCTTGTCTTTTTTTTTCTTTTGTATTGAGGAAATAGGCATCCTGTACCAATCCAGAACATATACTGAGCAGCTTTCCATTCTTCCTTTTGGGTACACCCAAGACATGAGTCAAACCTCAACTTTAAGTGACTGCATGCAGCTCTGCCATCAGAGTCTAAAGAATCAGAGAGTTTGAGAAAAATAGCCTAACCTCTCTCTTTAGAGGGCCAGGCTCTATCAGAAGTGATTCTAATTCTGATGAACACACGGAAGGGTCCAGAGCTCAGAGGGTTCTCAGTGAAAAGGAAAAGGGTGAGCAATGATTATAACAACCAAAATCTACCATTTGAACTTGTCTTCTGACTTTGAATATTCTTAAAATTCTCTTAAAAATTTCAGTTTTCACATCGATAACATTCGATTCTTCTTTGTCCTCTCTAAACTGTCCAGTGTTGCATAGGGGTTAGAGGGCTAGGATTAAAGAGAGGAAGAACTGAGTTTAAGTCTTGCCTCTGATACTGATATTTACTCTGTGGCCACATAGAAGTTATTTAATCTATCAATGCTCTAGACAACTCTTGAAGACTAAATTACAGAAAAATTTCCCATCTACATGGGTGGAGTGAGTTTCCATCAACATCAGGAATACCCCACACAAATTTATGTCATAGTTTCATATTACAAATGAACAAACAAACAAATAAATAAACTAATAGATAAATAAAATTTAAGCATAAAATTAAAAAGATCCATTAATTAAAGAATGAGTGAATGAAAATAGATTGACATAAGGATTAAATAAATAAAAAAAATAAGTGAAGAAATGAATCACATGAAGAAATTAATATACAAATAACATAAAGACTAAAACAAATTAGGCTTAGAAAGTACACAAGTCCAAGAATTTAAATTAAGGTGATCAGTACTGCAACCTATTATGTTCTATTCTCCAGAGTGTAGTGAGCCCTATTCCTTCAGTTTTAGTCTATTAGGCAGGCAGGCATGCATGAGAAGCATTGACCATTCAAACAGACCAGCCAAACTTATTTCCATGATCTCCCTCTCCATTATCAAAGCCTAAGTAGGATGTTGGAATGTGTGTCCTCTATAGATGTAAGAGCAATTCAAAGTAAATATTTGTGCGCCTGTTGCAATCTCATATTGCACCTCCCAATGTTTGTTGGGAATAAACAGTTCTGTTGCCAAGATAAAAGTATGATCACATTATTCACTGTGTCTGGATACACTTGGTGAATTGTACTGTCAATCAACATTCTTCTCCCCCACTCCCCAAAAATGAGGCAATTACAGGATTGTTGAAAAAAAATGAATGCACATAGGGTGATTAATTGCTAGCTATTATTATTTTTGCTTACTACGGTAAAGTAGATTTATAAAGCCCCAAACCTTGGTAACTGCCTAACAAAACACAAACTTTAACCCTGAAAGTCCAGGTAGAAGTTAGAATTGCTGAAGTCCTGAAGGAGTAATAGATGAAATCCTATAGAACTGCTTTGCTGTACAGAAACACAATAATCTTTTCTAAATAAAGTAGACACTTGGATGCCATGTACACACACATACAAGCATACTCATGTAGTAGTTAAAATCTACATTATGTGGGCTATAAGCTTTCAGGTTAATGTTCTTTCTACAATCAGGCAGGGACTCAATGACTCACCTTAAGAGCTGGAAGGTGATTTTCAATCATTTCTTCCTCCTACCCTGAGTTTCAGTTCATCCTTAATCCCATCTTCACTACACTTTAGAGGGAGAAAATCTTTCTTCTTAAAAAAAATAATGGGGGGGCAGAGCCAAGATGGCAGCTGGAAAGCAGGAACTTGCTTAAGCTCTCCCCCAAATCCCTCCAAACACTGGTAAATATGGCTCTGAACAAATTCTAGAACTGCAGAACCCATGAAATAGCAAAGGGAAACAGGTCTCCAGCCCAGGAGAGCCTGGATGGTCACCAGGAAGGGTCTCAGATGGTGCTGAGAGTGGTAGGCAGCCCAGCGTGTGCTGCGCTGGGACAGACCAGACCCAGAATCAGCCAGATGGAAGAGGCCTTGGGGCCATGAAACAGTGAGCTGTGGCAGTTAACAGACTTCTCAACCCACTGACACCAAAGAGCAGGTTAGGGGGAATGTGTGGGATTGGTCATCCACTTTGTAGGATTCATGCGAACTCAATGCAATAACTCCACATTGCCATCAGTTTTAGCACATTTACTCTTTATGTGTTCTATCAAGTGTGCACATCAACCCTTGCATCACAAATGATGGAAATCATATTGAAGATGTTATTTGTTAATATTTCAATTAAATAAAACATTGAAAATTTCATTCATTTCATTTCTTGAAAATATGCATTTTTGCCTATGTGTCCAAATTTTAGGAACACCCTGTAGATTAGGGAAGAGCTAAGTATGATGTGGTGATTCTAAAAAGCAAAATTGTGTAGGAAAAGGTAAAAAGATCAATTATCTCATACAAATGAGGCACAAGAAAAAGAACTGATACAGAGGAATCAGGTAAGGGAGGACGGCTGGTAATGCTGGAAGCTTACTCTTATCAGATCTGGTTTAAAGAAGGAACAACATACAACTAAGAGGGTATAAAAAGTCTTCTAAATTTATGAAGAAATATGAGGGCAAGGAAACAGAATGAGGGGGGCAGAGAAGAGTATGTAGAGTAAGATTTAGGATGGTGGGGGAAGAAGAAAAGAGAGGAACCCTTATAGGAGTGGGTAGAACAAGGAAAAGGAGGATAAAGGGACAAGATAAGGGAGAGATCCTTTAAAAAGGTGTGGAATAGGAAGGTAGTAGTTAGAAGTAAACGAGAGGAGGGAGAGAGTAAAAAAGAGAGGCTGAGAAGAACAATAATGAAAAATAGGATGTAGGGAAATGCACAAATAGTAATTATAACTTTGAGTGTGAATGGGATGAATTCATCCATAAAATGAAAATAGATTGCATAATGGATTAAAAACCAGTATCAGATAATATGCTACTTATAAGAACCACATTTTTAAAATGAGAGATATATATGATTAAAATAAAGCATATGCTTCAGCCAATAAAATTTTAAAAAAGCAGTGCTAGCAATCATGATATCAGACAAAATCAAAGCTAAAATAGATTTAATTAAAAGAGATAAACTAGGAAACTGTATTATGATAAATGGTACTATAGATAATGAAGCAATATCAATACTAAACTTACATGCACCAAATAACATAACATCTAAATTTTTAAAAGTCAAATGGAATACAGGTAGAAACAGATAGTTGTACTAAAATTGTGGGGAACTTTAATCTTTCCTTCTCAGAAGTAGATAAATCTAACCAAATAATAAATAAGAAAGAAGTTAGGGAAGTGAATAGAATTTTAGATAAGCTAGAAATGATAGATGTCTGGAGAGAATTTAATGGAAAAAGAAAGGAATAGACCTTTTTTCTCAACAGTACATACTACTTTTGCAAAAACTGACCATATTTTAGGGCACAAAAATTTTATAACTAAAAGAAGAAAAGCAGAAATAATAAAAATTATATTTAATAAGGGAGAAGGGAAACATAAAGAAAAAACTAAGTGGAGACCAAACAACCTAATCTTAAGGAATGTATGGGTTAAAGAAAAAATAGTAGAAACAATCAGTAATTTCATTAAAGAAAATGACAATAATGAAACAATATATCAAAACCTATGGGATACAGCAAAAGCAATAATCAGAGGAAAATTTATATCTTTAAGTGCTTATATCAATAAAAAAGGACCAATAAATTGGATATGGAATTTTAAAAAAGCACTAGAAAAAATAAATTAAAAATCCCCAATGAAATACTGAATTGTAAATCCTCAAAATTAAAGGCAAAATTAATAGAATTGAGTGTAAGAAAACCACTGAATTAATAATTAAAGCTAGGAGTTGGTATTACCAAAAAAAACAATAAAATAGATAAACCATTGATTAATATGATTTTAAAAAGAGAGAAAAGAAAACCAAATTATTACTATCAAAAATGAAAAGGTTAAATATGTCATCAAAAAAGATGAAATGAAAGCAATTGTAAGGAGTTATTTTGCCCAATTATATGCCAATAAATTTAACAACTTAAGTAAAATGGAAGAATACTTACAAAAATACAAACTGCTCAGATTAGTGGAAGAGGAAATAGAATCTATTTTAGAAAAAAAATTCAACAGGCCATAAATGCATAAAAACACCATGACCAGATGGATTTACAAGTGAATTTTACCAAATATTTAAAGACCAACTAATTCTGATATTAAATAAAACATTTGGAATGATAGACAAAGAAAGAGTCCTACTAAACTCTTTTTGTGAAACAAATATGGATACTGACACCTAAACCAGGAAAAGTAAGAAAAAGAGAAAGAAAATTATAGATCAACTTCATTGATGAATGTGGATGCAAAAATCCTAAATAAAATACTAGCTAAAAGATTGCAACAACATACTATAAAGATTATACATTATGACCAAGTGGGATTCATACCAGGAAGGCAGAAATTGATGATATCAATAATAAAAGTAACAAAATCACATGATAATATCAGTAAATGTAAAAAAAAATTGACAAAGTACAACACTCATTTCTATTAAAAACACCTGAAAGCATAGGCATAAATGGACTTTCACTTAAATTGATAAGAAGCATTTACCTAAAATCATTAGCCAACATTTTTTGTAATGGGGATAAGCTAGAAGCTTTCCCAAAAAGATCAAGTGTGAAACAAGGATACCCACTGTTACCAATATTATTCAAGATAGTATTGGAAATCCTAGCAATAGTAATAAAAGAAAAAACCATAAGGAATCACAATAGGGAAAAAGGTAATGAAAGTATCTCTTTTTGAAGGGGGCAGAGCCAAGATGGCAGCTGGAAAGCAGGGACTTGCGTGAGCTCCCTATGAGGTCCCTCCAAAAACCTATAAAAATGGCTCTGAATAAATTGTAGAAATGCAGAACCCACGAAATAGCAAAGGGAAGCAGGGCTCCAGCCCAGGACGGCCTGGGTGGTCACTGGGTAAGGTCTATCGCTCTGTGCTTTGAGCAGAGCAGAGAAGAGCCCAGCATGGGCGGTGGCAGGACCAACCAGAAGTGGGGGTGATACAGCTACAGAACTAAAGCTGCAGTTGCTTCAGGCTCCAGGCCCACCTGGTGGGAGGAATTAAATGGCAGATCAGAGCTGGAGTGCAGAGCTGTTTAAGAACTGAGCCCAGTCCGGGTTGGCAGTTCTTGGAGGAGGAGAAGCACTGGTGCAGCAGAGCTGGCTGTATAGAAACAGCTCTGAAAATAACAGCGCATCCCCTCAAGCCTGGAACAAAGTACTCTCTACTCTACAAGCAGTCATACCCCGCTGAAAAACTCAAAGGTCAAGTAAGTTGGCTGGGAACATGGCCAGGCAGCAAAATTCAGTCTCAGACTTTGGAATCTTTCTTTGGTGACAAAGAAGAACAAAACATACAGCCAGAAGAAGTCAACAAAATCAAAAAGTCTACACTAAAAGCCTACAAGAAAAACATGAACTGGTCTCAGGCCATGGAAGAGCTCAAAAAGAATTTAGAAAAGCAAGTTAGAGAAGTAGAGGAAAAATAGGGAAGAGAAATGAGAATGATGTGAGAAAACCATGAAAAACAAGTCAATGACTTGCTAAAGGAGAACCAAAAAAGTACTGAAAAAATAACACCTTAAAAAATAGACTAACACAAATGGCAAAAGAGCTCCAAAAAGCCAATGAGAAGAATGCCTTGAAAGTCAGAATTAGCCAAATGCAAAAGGAAGTTCAAAAGACCACTGAAGAAAATACTACCTTAAAAATCAGATTGGAGCAAGTGGAAGCTAGTGACTTGATGAGAAACCAAGATATTATAAAACAGAACCAAAGAAATGAAAAAATGGAAGACAATGTGAAATATCTCATTGGAAAAAACCACTGGCCTGGAAAATAGATCCAGGAGAGATAATTTTAAAATTATTGGACTACCTGAAAGCCATGATCAAAAAAAGAGCCTAGATATCATCTTTCAAGAAATTATCAAGGAGAACTACCCTGACATTCTAGAACCAGAGGGTAAAATAGAAATTGAAAGAATCCACCGATCACCTCCTGAAAAAGATCCCAAAAAGAAAACTCCTAGGAATATTGTAGCCAAATTCCAGAGCTCCCAGATCAAGGAGAAAATTATATAAGCAGCCAGAAAGAAACAATTTGAGTATTGTGGAAACACAATCAGAATAACCCAAGACCTAGCAGCTTCTACAATAAGGGATCAAAGGGTTTTGAATACGATATTCCGGAGGTCAATGGAGCTAGGATTAAAACCAAGAATCACCTACCCAGCAAAACTGACTATTATGCTCCAAGGCAAAATATGGATTTTCAATAAAATAGAGGACTTGCAAGCTTTCTCAGTGAAAAGACCAGAGCTGTATAGAAAAATTGACTTTCAAACACAAGAATCAATAGAAGAATGGAAAGGTAAACAAGAAAGAGAAATCACAAGGGACTTACTAAAGTTGAACTGTTTTGCTTACATTCCTACATGGAAAGATGATGTGTATGATTCATGAGACCTCGGTATTAGGGTAGCTGAAGGGAATACACATATGTGTGTGTGTGTATGTATGTGTGTGTGTGTATGTGTATATATATATATATATATATATATATATATATATATATATATATATATATAGACGGAGGGCACAGGGTGAGTTGAATACGAAGGGATGATATCTAAAAAAAACTCAAATCAAGGGATGAGAGAGGAATATATTGAGAGAGGGAGAAAGGGAGAGATAGAATGGGGTAAATTATCCCACATAAAAGTGTCAAGAAAAAGCAGTTCTGTAGGAAGGGAAGAGGGGGCAGGTGAGGGAGAATGAGTGAATTTTGCCCTCATCGGATTTGACCTGAGGGGGGAGTGCCATGCACACTCAATTGGGTGTCTTGCCCCACAGGAAAGGAGGAGGAAGAAGATAAAAGGGGGCGGGGATGATAGAAGGGAGGGCAGACAGGGCGAGGAGGTAATCAAAAACAAACACTTTCAAAAAGGGACAGGGTCAAGGGAGAAATTCAATGGAGGGGGATAGGTAGGGAAGGAGCAAAACATAGTCAATCTTTCACAACATGAGTATTGTGGAAGGGTTTTACACGGTGATGCGCATGTGGCCTGTGTTGAATTGCTTGCCTTCTTGGGGAGGGTGGGCGGGGAGGGAAGAGGGGAGAGAATTTGGAGCTCAGGGTTTTAAAAACAGACATTCAAAAACAAAAAAAAAAAGTTTTGCATGCACCTAGGAAATAAGATATACAGGCAATGGGGCGTAGAAATTTATCTTGCCCTACAAGAGAAGAAGGGAAAGGGAGATGGGAAGGGAGTGGGGTGACAGAAGGAAGGGCTGACTGGGGAATGGGGCAACCAGAATATACGCCATCTTGGAGTGGGCGGGAGGGTAGGTATGGGGAGAAAATTCGTAATTCAAACTCTTGTGAAAATCAATGCTGAAAACTAAATATATTAAATAAATTAAATAAAAGAAATTTTAAGAAAAGAGAAAGATCAGTGGAACAGAGTGGACATGCAAGGTATAGCAGCAAATAAATATAGTTACCTAGTGTGTGACAAATGTAAAGGCTTAAAAGAATTCATTATTTGTTAAAAATTGTTGGGAAAGCTGAAAAGCAGTCTGGCAGAAATTGGGCATTGTAGCAATAAGGCAATAATAACAATGTAGATGATAATTGTCAAAATGTCTATATAGTTCTGTATTGCAAAGTATATGAAACTCTCCATATAGAAGGTAGAAGAAGGAAACCATTTAGTCAGACACCAAAGAAAAATATCCCATAACCAAGTGTTTAGCTCCCACAGCCAGTTAACCCACTTCATCATAACAGCAAGGAACCCAAAACACAATATCACAACATAGAGCAATGCCATCCCAAAACCTCTCTGACACCCTGCAGGGGTCTTCTCAAAACAAACTCACAGTACAGCTAAGTAAGCCTGTTCAGTTCTAACAATCAAGAGGGAGGCCATTAGCAGCCATGACTGCTCTCTCAACATTTCCTGTGACATAACTTCCTTTTCTTGTCAGGAAGCTCCTCCCACCACATGTGACTTAGGCTTCCTTTGACATAAGCAGGTCACATGGCCTATTAATGGGTGGGAAATCAAATCTAAATTGCTACTACAGCCATAGACAATTATTTTATACTATTTACCAAGATAAGGTCAAAATGGACATATAGCCTACATACGAAGGGAGGTAATACAAGAAAATTTGAATAACAAGGAAAATATTACTCATGAGACTTATAGAGAGTTGAATAATTTATGAAATGAGATAGTGTTGTGAGAAGAAAAATGGCTAATTTTAATTATATTAAATTAAAAAGGTTTTGTATAAATAAAACAAATGTAGCCAAGATCAGAAGGAAAGCAGAAAACTGGAGGTGGGGTGTGGGCAGGATTTGTATAGATAGCTCCTCAGAGAAAGGTCTCATATCATGAATATATAAAGAACTTTGTCAAATCTATAAAAATCTAAGTAATTCTCCAATTGCTAAACAGTCAAAGGATATGAACAGTCAGTTTTCTGATGAAGAAATCAAAAAAATTTATAGTCACATGAAAAAATGCTCTAAATCTTTATTGATTAGAGAAATGCAAATTAAAACAACCTTGGGAATTTTAACACCTGTCAGATTGGTTAAAAACCTAGAAGAGAAAAGTGACCAATGTTGGAGGGTATTTAGAAAAATTGGGACTTTCATTCACTGTCAGTAGATCTGTGAGCTTATCCAAACATTTGGGAGAGAGATTTAGAATTATGCCCAAATAGTTATTAAATTTGTCTCTACCCTTTTACTCAGCCACAACCTTACTAGGTCTTTTCTCCAAAAAGATTAGGGAAAACGGAAAAGAACCTGCATGTTCCAAAATATTTATAGGAGCTCTCTTTGTGGTGGCAAAGAACTGGAAATTGTGGGGATCCCCATCAATTGAGGAATGGCTAAACAAATTGTGGCATATGTTCATGATGGAATATTACTCTGTTATAAGAAATGACAAGCTCAATGATTTTAGAAAAGCATGGAAAGATCTCCACAAAGTAATGAAGAACAAAATGAGTAGAATTAAGAGGACATTGTATATAGTAACAGCTGTATTGTTTGAAGAACAACTTTGACCTACCAAGTCATTCTGATCGTTATAAATACCCAAATTAACATCAAAGATCCTATGAAGGAACATGCTGTTTGAATCCAGAAAGGAATACTGTTGTGGTGTAGGATATGAAGAGGTGGTTGATTTAGAAAAAATATGGAAAGACATATTTATGAAGGAAGACGCTATCTGCCTTCAGAGAAACAGAAGATAGGAGAAAGTAAGCATAGTATGGTCTTATATGTGTATGAATGTATATATGTTTTATATGTTTATGTTTATAGATATCTATGTACATATTTGTATGCATGTGTGTATAGATATATGTGTATTATATATATATATATATATTTACGTGTGTATATATATGTATATGTATATGGAGTTCACAATTCAATCAAAAACACATTGGTGTCCTAATTTTCCTGTATCCTCTCCAACATTTGTCATTTTCTGTTTCTATCATATTAGCCAATCCAACAAGTGTGAGGTAGTACCTCAGAGCTGTTTTAACTTGCATTGCTCTAATCAATAGTGACTTAGAACATTTTTTAATATGACTACAGAAAGCTTTGATTTCTTCTTCTGAAAACTGTCTGTTCATATCCTTTAACCATTTATCAATTTGGGAATGAGAGAGAGAGAGAGAGAGAGAGAGAGAGAGAGAGAGAGAGAGAGATGAGAATTAAGGGCTTTATCAGAGAAACTTGCTGCAATTTTTTTTAAAGTTTTCTACTTTCCTTTTAATATTGACTGCATGGATTTAAATAGAAGGCTTCCAAAGGTTCCTGACAAAAAGACCAGAGCTGAGCAGAAAATTTGACTTACTAAGACTCAAGAGAAGCATAAAAAGGCAAACAAAAGAGAAAATTTAAGAAATTCAATAAGGTTAAACTGTTTATTTTTCTATATGGGAAGATGATACATGTGACTTCTAAAAACTTTGTTATTAGGGAAGTTAGAAGGATCCTACATAAAAAGATGGTGCAGGGGTGAGTTGATTATATTGGGAATATAAAAAAGGGATAGATGAGAAAGAGGGATGCTCTGGCAAAAAGAGCAAAGGAAGAATGAGAAAAAATATCACACATAAAAGAGCTTTTACAGTAGAGGGGGAAATGGTTGGGGGTAGGGGAACACAAAGTTAATAATCATAACCATGAATGTGAATGGGAGTAATTCACCCATAAAATGAAAGCAAATAGGAGAATGGATTAGAAACCATGATCCAGCAATATGTTGTTTACAAGAAACACACTTGAAATAGAGAAATATACAATGTCACAATAAGGGTTACAGTAGGATCTATTTATGCTTCAGCTGAAGTAAAAAAAAGCAAGGGCAGCAACTGTGATCTCAAATCAGAAACACAAAAGCAAAAATAGAGCTAATTAAAAAGGATAAGCAGGGAAACTACATTGTGCTGAAAGGCACTAAACACAATGAAGTAATATCAATACTAAACATATATCCAGATGGCATAGCATCCAGATTCTTAAGGGAAGAGCTAAATGAATTGCCGGAGGAAATAGACAGTAAAACTATACTACCTCAACTTTCCCCTCTCAGAGCGAGATAGATGTAACCCTAAAATAAATAAGGAAGAAAGTAAGGAAATGAATAAAATCTTAGAAATGTTAGATATGATAGACGGAGAAAACTGAATAAAGATAGAAAGGAGTATATCTTTTTCTCAACTATACACGGGACCCTCACAAAAACTGACCATGTATTAGAACATAAAAGGCATACAACCAAATAAAGAGAAGCAGAAATATTAAATGCACCCTTTTCAGACTCTAATGCATTAAAAATAGAATTCAGTAAAGGGCATTGGATGCATAAATTAAAAATTAATTGGAAATTAAATAATCTAATTTTAAAGAATCAGTGGATCAAAGAACAAATCATGGAAACATTTTCATTAAAGTGAATGACAATGAAACATTCCAAAATTTATAGGATGCAGCCAAAGCATTACATAGGGGATAGATAGATAGATACATAGATACATAGATAGATAGAGACAGAGATATACTCATGAATCAATTCAAGAGAGAAGACCAGATCAATGAATTAATCATGCAACTAGAAAACAAAAGAAAAACTAGAAAGAGAACAAATTAAAAATCGTGAATTAAACGGCAAATTGGAAATCCTGAAAATCAATGGAGAGGTTAACAAAATTTAAAGTTAAAAAAAATTGAATAAATCATAAATGAGCTCCCTAAGAAAAAAATCCCCACAACCAAATAAATTTATAAGTGAAATTCTACCAAACATTTAGGGAACAATTAATCCCTATACTATATAAACTATATGAAAAAAAACAATATTTAGAGAAATCCTACCAAATTCCTTTTATGACAAAAATATGGTGCTAATACCTAAACCAGGGAGAACAAAAAGAGAGGAAAAAACTAGAGACCAATTTCCTTAATGAATATTGATGCAGACATTTTAAATAAAATACCTGCAAAGAGATTACAGTAATATATCACAAAAATCATATACTATGACCAAGTGGGATTTATATCAGAAATGCAGGATTGATTCAGTATTACAAAACTATCAGCATAGTTGACTATATTGTTAAAAAAAAGACCATTGAAAATCATGTGATTATATCAATAGATGAAGTAAAGGCTTTTGATAAAATATATAACAATCATTCCTGTTAAAAACATTAGAAAGCATAGGAATCAATGAAACCTTTTCTAACAGGATAAGTGGTATCTATCTAAAACCAAGAGCAAGTATTATCTGTAATAGGGATAAACTTGAAGCCCTCCCAGTAAAATCAGGGGTGAAACAAGGATGCCCATTATCACCACTAATATTCAGTATTGTTTTGGAAATGCTAACAGTAGCAATATGACAAGAAAGAGGAATTGAAGGAATAAAAAGAGACAATAAGGAAACAAAACTATCACCCTTTGCAGATGATGTGATGGTATACTTAAAGAATGCTACAGAATCAATTAAAAAACTAATTGAAATAATTAACAATTTCAACAAAGTTGTAGGATATAAAATAAACCCAGAATAAACCCATATAAACCACCCATATAAAATAAACCCATAGCATTAGCATTTCTATATACTACCAACAAAATCAAGCAGCAAAAGACAGAAAGAGAAATTCCTTTTCAAATAACTATAGATAATATTAGATACTTAGGAGTCTATCCACCAAGACAAACCCAGGAATTATATGAACAAAATTACAAAACACTTTTCACCCAAAATAAAGACAAATCCAAGCAATTAATTAAATATCAATTGCTCATGGGTAGGTTGAGCTAACATAATAAAAATGACCATTCTACATAAATTAATTTACTTATTTAGCACCATACCAATCAAACTACCACAGGATTATTTTATAAAGCTAGAAAAAATAATAAAATTCATCTGGAAGAACAAAAGTTCAAGAATACCAAAGGAATCATTAAAAAAATGTGAAGGAAGGTAGCCTAGCAGTACTAGATTTCAAAGTGTATTACAAAGTAGTAATCATCAAAACAATCTTGTACTGGCTAAGAAACAGAATGGTGGATCAGTGGAATAGATTAGGTACATAATACACCATAATAAGTGATTGTAGTAATCTGGTGTTTGATAAACCCAAAGATCCTTCTCTGATTACTTACTAGCTGTATAAACTTGGGCAAGTCATTGGACCTCATTTCCTTCATCTATAAAAGGAATGTGTTGTGTTTGATGACCTCCAAGATCCCTTTCAATCCTAGTTATGATCCTGTAAGCTTAAATCCTATTAATTCTTTATTTTCATGTACCACTAGGGGTCATATCACCTTAATCTCACTAGAAGTAGGAGGAATTAAGGTTGGAGATTACAGGAGATTTAGAACAAAGACCAAACTGGTCCAATACCAAGGCAACTGTGGTGGCAGTGATATCTAAGTAACTGAGAGGGGACTTTATCGTGTCCCAGTCAATGCTCAAAATCCAGGGAAAAAAACCTACCAAGGTAAGGAGCAGAAATGCAAAGAAGGCAGAAAAGGTAACATTTGGTCTGAGCTCTATTCTGGAGATTGCCCTGTCTTGCTCCCAAATGGCTGAATCCTATATGGTCATGGATGATGCCCACATGCTCCTACTGACTCAGCTGTGATTGACACAGTCATAGCTCTAAAGGAACTAGGGATAGGAGAGAGGGAAGCAGAAATAATGGAGGGCCAGTAGGGTGGAAAAGCTGTGACAGCCAATGGCCAGCTGAGAGCAGTATTGAGTTCCAGAAACCAGCTAGGAACAGTAGGGAAAGGGTGTCTGCTGAGAAAATTCCTCTAAATCTTCCCTCAAAGGAGAAAACTAAGCAGGGGTTCAGATAAGGAGAAACTAATGTTGTAACCCAAGTGTTAGGATCTTTATTTATAAGGAGTCAGAAGGTCAAAAAGAAGCTCGTTTGGGGAATGGACAACACAGTGTCCAGGAGGAAAAGGGAAATCAGGGCATTGAAAGTCACAGTGCAGAAATGGAGTAGTGGGTCAGATGGCCAGATAGGGATTCCAGGGAATGAATGCTTTTGCTCTGACAGTGAGCATGTGGGAGATGTTTTGAAGGTCTCAGATTCCCTAGTCGGTATGAAGGCCTAGTAATTTCAGGCACTTCTTTGGGTCCAGACAAGAGGTTTTACCATTTCACACTTGGACTACTAGGAATCCTCTTCTGGTCCCAAAAATTTGTAAAGAATCCCTCCCCTTTCACATGGCACTTTACTTTGCAACCCATGGGATCATAGAATTTGGAGCTAAAAAAGGCCTTAGATGTCAGAGCTTAATTCTAAACTTAATAGAAGAGAAAACTAGAACCCAGAGAGGGTGATAATCATACAGGTAAGAGAAGGTTATAAGAATTTGTATAGCACCTGTTACAGGCCAGGCATTGTGATAAAGGCATTACAAATATTATCTGGTCCTCACAACAACAACCTTGTTGAGTAGGTACTATTAAAATCCCCATTTCACAGTTGAGGAAACTGAGTCAGACAGAGGGTTTTCTTTTGTTTTATGTTTGTTTGTTTGTTTTTGGTGACTTGTCAAGGTTCACACAACTAGAAGTGTCCGAGGTTGGATTTGAGCTCAGGCCCTTCTGATTCCAGCCTGGCACTCTATTTACTGTGCCACCTGGCTTCCTCAACTAAAAAACAGCACTTGAACCCAGGGTCTCTAACTCTGATAACAATGCTCTTGCCACTAAGATTGCCTCTCTCTATTATGCTAATTATGTAATATAATGTATTTAGATAAGATGTCTCTGCCCCCAAGGACTTGACCATCTTTGAGGAGGAGGATACCCAAATCACTAGCTGTGTGACTCCAGGGAAGTTACTTACCCCTCTAAGCCTTATCTGTAAAATTGTGGTAATGATACTTAAAGTGGCTATTTCACAAGAAAGTGATATGGAATTATGTTTATTATAAAAATAGGTGACATTTTTATAAGCTTTATATGACATTTAACTGAGCAAATTGCTCCTTTCACTTGAGGCTCTCTATACCCCTGTGAGGTAAGTAAAACAGGTTTCTTTTATCCCCACTTTACAGATGTGTAACCTGAGGCTCAGAAACATGAAGCTTCAGGAGTCAAACCGAGGCCTTGGTTCTTTCCACTACTTATACCTCCCCTGTTCAAAAAAAACTCTGGGTAGTCCTTGGTGCCCCCATGATAAAATCCCACCTATTACTCAAAACTCTCCCCAACAATCCCAACCCTCAAACCTCTCAACTTTCTTAATTGCCATTGCCCCAAGATCCCTGTAGGTACTTCATTATGAATGCCTCCCTTCCTGAATGTGTTGTCTATGAAGCTTTACCCCAATTAGATAAAAGCTGTTGGAAGGCTGGCAACTTTTGTTGGGATCCTTTTGAGAGAAGTGCTTTGTAAACCTTAAAACTCTATGGAGATGGGAATGATTATTATAGATCCAGCATTGAATTAAAAGAATAGGTTCTAAGAAAGGAAGGGAAAACTAGCGACTGAAAAATTATGATGTTTCTGTGTAAAAGAAAGCAGCCTCTCCTTCTAACCTTTTGCAGAACAAAAGAGCCCTTTACTTCCCTGATCTTAAAGTGTTTTCCATTGTCTAGAAAGGGATCTTTTTCCCTAAAGCTATCCTTCCCCCTCTCCAGCACCCTGCCCCCATATCACGAATAGAATTAATCTCAGAAGGGAGGTACTAATTTAGAGAGGAATGTGCTAAGAAAAGGCCAGGATATATGTGTGTGTATCTATATATACACACATAAATATATATATATTTATGTGTGTATATATATATATATATGTATATGTGTGTGTGAGTAATATATATCATATATACATAATAATTATTTAGGTACTATTTTTATGGCAATTATACTTACACAAATTTATTAAATATATTATTTATATGAATGTATATATTATTCATAAAACAATTATTTACCTGTTGCCTCTCTCGTAAAAATGTGAGCAACTTGAAGGCAGCACCTGTTTTTTGCCTTTCTTTGCACCCTGTCCTCAGTCTGGTGCCTAACATTTAGTGACCACTTAATTAATTCTTATTTACTGACTAATAGTTGCTCTGTCTTTTATATACTGCCAAAATAGTACAGGGTATTTAATAAAATAATGTTTTTGGAAATGTTTCAGTAACTTTCCTACAGAATATATAGTCTTAAGAAATGGCTTACTCACCTCCTGCCAGAGAGATACTTTAACTTAAATGCAAATAGAAATATATGTTTTGGGGCATAGCCAATGTGGGAATTTGGTTTTGTTCTTTTGTTTTTCTTTGGACTGTGCATCTTTATGACGGGAGTTTTGTTTTATGTTGTTGTTTTGGTTTTTTTGGAGGGGGTTAGTAGGGTTTTCTTCAATGAGGAACAGATTATAAATGCATATAAAAATCAATATTTAGTTGATTTTTTTATAGTATGAAACAGCATGAAGAAATTTTAAATCAAAATTGGTATCCTATTGCTAAATCTTTCTCCATTCACCATATAAAGTGGGTCTAGGAAAAAGGACAGGAAAAGCCTAGCAATTTCTAGCTCACTAGGGATGAGACTTACATAAATCCAAGGATAAGAAGTAGAAGAAACTCTTCTTTTTTGGGAGAAATAATAGTAATAGTCATTACATTTTTAAGGAAGAAAATGATTTTTCTGACCAAGATCATTGAGATAATTTCCAATAATAAGTTTGAACTTCTAAGCATATTTGAGATATAATAAATAATGTATTCCATTTCAATACAATAAACATTTATTTAGTGCTAGACATAGTATTAGGCAATGACATTGCAAAGACAAAAAATAAAATAGCCCCGCCTTCAAGGAACTTATATTCTATTTTAACATTCTACTCCAATGAGGTGTTTCCCATGCATATGCCAAAATTACCTAAGATTTCTTGAAAAATGTAAGAATAGAATATTCTTGTTTGACAAATCTATTAATTATTAATATCAGGTAATTGATAAAATGGAAGCGTATGCTTTCCAGAAGTGTTTGACACTGGCATGGAGAATATCCAACCCAGGGCACAAGTCAAAGAGGGATTCCCTAGAGGTGATCAGGTCTTTCCAATGCTCCTGTTAGCAGATGAGTTTGTCCTGACTGCATCAAGTCCTGGAACATCACCAAGCCTCCTAGATGATGCCTATAAATAGTCCAAACTGGTTGACCTAACTCTAAAAACAGAAAAGAGATATTTCCTCTAAATGAAGATTTTAGAAATATTTACCATCATTGTCCAAAGAGATGTATTGGTAAAATCTTCATTTCAATTTATTAATACCAAACAGAATAAGACACACTCCTAAAACTTGCTATCTTCAGACCAACAGGAGCACAAGGCTAGGTAGAGCACTGTAGCACCGAAATGTGGTGCAAGAATATCCTGCTTCTGCGCATAGTTGAAATTGAAACTGAAGTCGTATTAGGCACTGCAGTCTTCATTTAGTTTCCCTAGGCAAGGGGCCAGCATGAGGGTGAAAAACAAAAAACAGAAAAAAGGAAAAAAAAGCATGCTGACACACTGAATAGCTACATCATTCACTGGAAAGAACACTGGACTTAAAGTCAAGAAACAGCAGAAGTCAAAGCTCTACCACTAACTGATTGTGGACACTGGGCAAGTTGTGTCCCATCTTTGGCCTGAGTTTTAGTTTCCTCATCTGTAAAATGGGAAGCATGGATAATTGGGTTAGATGACCCTGCAGATCCCATCCAACTAACATTCTGTGATTGGTTCTGACTTAGCATATAAATATGTACAATTGTTCAACTCACTTCTACTCCTCAATTTATAAATGAGAAAACTAAAGACAAAAATGTGTGTCAAATGACTTGTCCAAAGTCAACCAGATGGAAAACAGTGAAGCTTTATGCCCAGCCTCCATTCTTCCAAATCCAGTGGTCACCTATGGTTTTGAATAAAATCATCCATACTAGAAAGATAATTTATAAAGAGAGATGAATCAAAGTAAAGGAATGAAAACCCCACAAGAAAAGTTAGAGATTAGAGGTAATGAGTATTTTAACCCAAACTGGACCAATGTTCAGATCAGTAAGGCAATTCTCTTTTCTAAACAATTGAAACCCAATTTATCATGCTTAGCTGGTATGGTAGAAAGAGTACTGGATTGCAAGTGGAGGACTTGGGTTCAAATCCTGGTTCTGTGTGACCTGGAACAAATCAATCTCCCTGTTCTTCTGCTTCCTCATTTTTTTAATCAATAAGGTAAAGGTGTGGACTAGATTACACAGTCTCAAATGCAATGTGGTACTGCAATGGATCTGGTGAAAAAGCAATGGATCTGGTATTAGAGGACCTGTGTTCAAGTCCTACCTCAGACATTTACTATATGTCCTTTGTCAAGTTCCTTTACCCCCAGGGTCTTAGTTGTAATTTGAAGGGATCAGGCTAGATTGTCTTTGAAGTCCTTTTTACTTCATATCTATGATGTTATGGTCCTTGCAACCCTAAGTCCTATATTTGTTGTAGTTATGTTTTTATAATAAAGGTAAAATAACCAATTCGTGAACTGTAATGTATTCTTATATGTATTAGGTTGTACATCACACATCTCTTGCCTGGTCAGTGGTAGCCCCTTCACCTAAACTCACCCTTCCTGAATCTAAAATTCTGGCTTAATTTAAGCTATCTTTTTTGTACATTTTTAAAGTGAATATTAACCCTGGGCATATATAAAGCATTTGAAGACCCTTTTGAAACCAGGTATTGTTCAATCATTGAAGATGGTAGGCAGCAAGTCTTAGATGCTGCCAGTATTTGTAGTTTGTTTAAGAGCTGGCTGTGATAGATTTCATTTCCTGCAGAAAAGTGAGGAAAATGTTAAATCAGGGTAATTTCTCCCTACTACACAGCTCCCTTCCCCTAAGCTGAAGAACATGATTCTCTAAAACCTTAATTTAGACAAATAAATATGCTCTAGTGGAACAAAAGGTGCTTTGTTTACTGTCTCTCTTACTTTGGATTAGAGACAAAATATTAATAAGTAACAACAGGGAGAAAAATTGCAACAGGAAGGCCAAAAGGAGACTATTTTACTGAAAACCCCAAGTTCTACATGGTGAACAGAGATACTTTTTTTAATTGCTTTCTAACTTGACTTGCACAGATGGATGGATGGATGGATGGATGGATGGATGGATGGATGGGTGGATGGAAGGAAGGAAGGACAGTTGCATAATTTCCCTTAGAAAAGCCTTAAAACTTAAAGATTCAATAAGCAACTTGACAGTGGGTACTATCTGGCTACTTGTATTTGAGTCCCAGTGCTTAGTACAGGACCTGGCACATATAAAGTGCTTAACAGATGAATTTTCACTCATTCATTCAGGTTAAGATCAGGATTTGGTAAAGTGCTGACCTTACACAATCACCATCTCTGGGTATTAATGAGGTCACATAATGAGGTCATCCCTTTTTATAAGACTATGTTTTGTTCAGTAATACAGAGAAAATATGGTTATTTAGAGGTTTCATTGTGGTCAACACTTAACCCATATCAATTTCCTTTTACTTTGGAATTATGTGTTTTGACCAATAATACTGATAATAACAAAGGTTTGTCTTTTACAATGACATAATATCCAGATGTGATTCTGCCAGATGTGTCAGGAGGAGCAGATGTTAAACTACTGTCATAAGAGAGAGGAAACATAGCATAGTCATCAGAAAGATGTGGGTTTAAGTCCTATATATGCATCTGTAGGTCACCATGAGTAAGTCATTCAGGTAACCTGTAAGATTTTTAATTTTTTTTTATTTTTCTGAATTGCATGTAAAAACGATTTTATACATTTAGTTTTTTTAATTTTGAGTTATAAATTTTCTCCCTCCATTTCCCTCACCTTGAGAAGGCAAACAATTCCCTATACATTTTACATGTGTAATCATGCAAAATGCATTTCCATATTAGCCATTTTGCAGAAGAAAAGAGATGATGAAAAAAAGAAAATAAAAAGTATGCTTTGATCTGCATTCAGACTCCATCAGCTCCTTCTGTGGAGGTGAATAGTATTTTTCATAATAAGTCTTTTAGGACTGTCTTGGATCATTGTATTGTTGAGAATAGCGAAGTAATCCACAGTTGAACATTGTACAATATTGCTGTTACTATGTTCTTTGCCATAACAAAAAGTGCTGCTGGATATTTATATGAATAAGTCCTTTTCCTTTCTCTTTGATCTCTTTGGGATATAGACCTAGAAGTTGTATCTCTAGGTCAAAGAGCAGACGCAGTTTTAGAGCCTTTTAGATATAGTACCAAATTATTCTTCAAAATGGTTAGACTAGTTCACAAATCCATTAACAATGCATCAGTGTGAAGATGGCGGCTGGAAAGCAGGGACTTGCATGAGCTCCCCACCAGGTCCCTCCAAAGACCTATTAAAAATGGCACTGAACAAATTGTGGAACTGCAGAACCCACGTAATAGCAGAAGGAAGCAGGGCTTCAGCCCAGGACAGCCTGGAAGGTCTCTGGGTAAGGTCTATTGAACATGGAGCTGGGAGCAAAACCAGCATGGGTTGCACCTGGAACAACCAGATCAGGAGCTGGGTGGAACAGGCCCTAGCACCCTGACTCAGTGAGCTGTGGCAGTTACCAGACTTCTCAACCCACAAACACCAAAGACGACAGAAAAAGTTAGTGGGAAAACCTGCAGGGGACAGAGTGAAAGGAGTTTGCAGTTCAGCCACCTCCCTGGTGGCAGCTACAGAACTACAGCTGCAGTTGCTTCCAGTCCCAAGCCCGCCTGGTGGGAGGAATTAAGTGGCTGATCAGATAGGGAGTGCAAAACCTGCTTTTCCCTGCCTGGATCTGGGCTGCAATCCTGGTTGGCAGTTCTTGGGGGAGAAGGAGTGCTGGTGTGCCAGCACTTGCTGTTAGAAATAGCTCTGAAAAAAACAGCGCTTCCCCTCAAGCTTGGAACAAAACACTCTCTACTCTACAGGCAGTAATACCCTGACGAAAAACTCAAGGGTCAGGTAGTTGGCTGGGAACATGGCCAGGCAGCGAAAACAGACTCAGATTCAGACTCAGACTTTGGAATCTTTCTTTGGTGACAAAGAAGACCAAAACATAAAGCCAGAAGAAGTCAACAAAGTCAAAGAGCTTACATCAAAAGCCTCCAAGAAAATACATGAACTGGTCTCAGACTAACACAAATGGCAAAAGAGCTACAAAAAGCCAATGAGGAGATGAATGCTTTGAAAGGCAGAATTAGCCAAATGGAAAAAGAGGTCCAAAAGACCACCGAAGAAAATACTACCTTAAAAATTAGATTGCAGCAAGTGGAAGCTAGTGACTTTATGAGAAATCAAGATATTATAAAACAGAACCAAAGGAATAAAAAATGGAAGACAATGTCAAATATCTCATTGGAAAAACCACTGACCTGTAAAATAGATACAGGAGAGATAATTTTAAAATTATTGGACTACCTGAAAGCCATGATCAAAAAAAGAGCCTAGACATCATCTTTTAAGAAATTATCAAGGAGAACTGCCCTGATATTCTAGAGCCAGAGGGTAAAATAGAAATTGAAAGAATCCACCGATCACCTCCTGAAAATGATCCCAAAAAGAAAATTCCTAGGAATATTGTAGCCAAATTCCAGAGCTCCCAGATCAAGGAGAAAATACTTCAAGCAGCCAGAAAGAAACAATTTCAGTATTGTGGAAACACAATCAGAATAATACAAGATCTAGCAGCTTCTACATTAAGGGAATGAAGGGCTTGGAATATGATATTCTGGAGGTCAAGGGAGCTAGGATTAAAACCAAGAGTAACCTACCCAGCAAAACTGAGTATCATGGTCCAAGGCAAAATATGGATTTTCAATAAAATAGAGGATTTTCAAGCTTTCTCAGTGAAAAGACCAGAGCTGAATAGAAAATTTGACTTTCAAACACAAGAATCAAGAGAAGCATGAAAAATAAACAAGAAAGAGAAATCACAAGGGACTTATTAAAGGTGAAATGTTTTGTTTAAATTCCTACATGGAAAGATGATGTGTATGATTCATGAGACCTCCGTATTAGGGTAGCTGAAGGGAATATACATACATACATACATATATATATATATATGTATATATATATATATATATATGTATACACACACACACACACACACACACACACACATAGACAGAGGGCACAGGGAGAGTTGCATATGAAGGGATGATATCTAAAAAAAAATCAAATTAAGGGATGAGAGAGGAATACATTGAGAGAGGGAGAAAGGGAGAGATACAATGGGGTAAATTATCTCGCATTAAAGTGGCAAGAAATAGCAATTCTGTTGGGAGGGAAGAGGGGGCAGGTGAGGGGGAATGAGTGAATCTTGTTCTCATCAGATTTGACCTGAGGAGGGAATACCATACACACTCAGTTGGGTATCTTACTTAACAGGAAAGAAGGAGGAAGGAGACAAAAATGGGGGGACAATAGAAGGGAGGGCAGATAGGGGGAGGAGGTAATCAAAAGCAAACACTTTTGAAAAGGGACAGGGTCAAGGGAGAAAATTGAATAAAGGGGGATAGGATAGGAAGGAGCAAAATATAGTTAGTCTTTCACAACATGAGTATTGTGGAAGGGTTTTGCATAATGATACGCATGTGGCCTATGTTGAATTACTTGCCTTCTTAGGGAGGGTGGGTGGGGAGGGAAAAGTGGGGAGAATTTGGAACTAAAAGTTTTAAAAGAAGATGTTCCAAAAAAAAAGTTTTTGCATGCAACTAGGAAATAAGATATACAGGCAATGGGGCATAGAAATTTATCCTGCCCTACAAGAAAGTAAGGGAAAAGGGGATGGGAGGGGAGTGGGGTGACAGAAGGGAGGGCTGACTGGGGAATGAGGCAACCAGAATATATGCCATCTTGGAGTTGGGGGGAGGTAGAAATGGGGAGAAAATTTGTAATTCAAACTCTTGTGAAAATCAGTGCTGAAAACTAATGATTTTGAATAAATTAAATAAGAAAAGTTTAAAAAATGAAAAAATGGAAAAATGCATTAATGTATCAAATTTTCCGGAACCCTGCAACATTTGTCATTTTCTTTTTTTGTCATATTAGCTAATATGATAGCTGTGAGATGATGCCTCAGAGTTTTTTAATTTGTATTTCTCTGATCAATAGTGATTTCGAGCATTTTTTCATGTGACTATAGACAGCTTTGATTTCTTCTTATGAAAACTGCTGTTCATATCCTCTGACCATTATCAATTGGGAAATGACTTGTGTTCTTATAAATCTGACCCAGTTCTCTAAATATTTGAAAAATGGGGCATTTATTAAAGCAAATTTCGGTGATCCCCCCCACCTTCTCAATTTTTCTGCCTCCTATTCTTGGCTCATTGATTTTGTTTGTGCAAAACCTTTTTAATTTAATGTACTCAGAATTGTCCATTTTTTATCCTTTAGCATTTAGGGTTAGTATCTTTTATTTGGTCATAAACTTTTCCCTTATCCATAGATCTGACAAGGAAATTGTTCCATACTTCTTTAATGTGCTTATAATATCAGCCCTGATGTCTAAATCATGAATCTATTTTGACCTTATCTTGGTATATGGTGTGAGATGTTGGTTTATACAAAGTTTCTGACAAACTGCTTTCTAGTTTTCGCAGAAATTTTTGTCAAATTTGAGTTCTTGTCTCCAAAACTGGGAGTCTGGGGTTTATCAAGCACTAGATTACTGTGATCATTTACTACTGCGTATTGCATATTGCTTATTGTGAGTATTTATTCCTCTGATTCACCACTCTATTTCTTAGACAATACCAGATTGTTTTGACGAGTACCATTGTGTAATGTAGATTGAGATCTGCTACTACTAGACTGCCTTCCTTCACATTTTTTTTCATCAATCCCCTTAATATTCTTGAACTGTTGTTCTTCCTGATGATTTTTATTATTTTTTTCCTAGCTCTGTAAAATAATTTCTCTCTGATTTGTTTGGTATGGCACTAATTTGTATAGAATTGCCATTTTTAAAATATTGGCTTGGCCCTCCCATGAACAATTAATAATTTTCCAACTGCTTAGATCTGACTTTATTTGTGTAAAAAGTATTTTGCAGTTGTACTGAGATAGTTATTGTATTTGTCCTGGCAGATAGATTGCCCAGTATTGTATATTATCTGCAGCTATATTAAATGGAACTTCTCTTTCTAACTCTTCCTGTTGGATTTTGTGAGTAGCATATGGCAATGCTGATGCTTTATGTAGGTTTATTTTACATTCAGAAACTTTGCCGAAGCTGTTAATTATTTCAACTAGGCTTTTAGTTGATTCTCTAGGATTCTCTAAGTATGCCATCATATCGTCTATAAAGAATGATAGAGGGGCAGAGCCAAGATGGCAGCTGGAAAGCGGGGACTTGCTTAAGCTCTCCACCAAATCCCTCCAAACACCCATAAAAGTGGCTCTGAACAAATTCTAGAGCTGCAGAACCCATGAATTATCAGAGGGAAACAGATCTCCGCCCAGGAGAGCCTAGATGGTCACCAGGAAGGGTCTATTGCGCAGTTGTGAGAGTGGAGGGCAGCCCAGCATGGGCTGTGCCAGAACAGACCAGACCTGGAATCAGCCAGCCTTAAGAGGCCTTGGGGCCATGAAACAGTGAGCTGTGGCAGTTACCAGACTTCTCAACCCACAAATGCCAAAGAGCAGGTTGGGGGGAAACTGTGGGATTGGGTTCAGAGCAGTCCGGCCACCAGCTCTGGGGGTGGAGGAGGTGGTGCAGTGGTGGTGGTACCAGCAGCGGGAAGCTCCTAAGGCTGCTTCCAGAACTCCAGCATCAGCTGCTTCCTACGTCACTGGCTCACACAGTGGGAGGAATCTAGCAGCAGATCAGAGAGGGAATGCAAGGAGCACTTTGTGGGCACAAAGGCAGATTCTCATGCTGTGCCCTGCTTGGATTTGGATCGCACTCCTGGTTGGCAGTTCTTTGGGAAGGAGGAGCACTTCTGGGACAGAGCCTGGGGTGACAGTGGAATAAAAGTAGCTCTGAAAACAGCAACGCTTGGACCCTAAAGCTTGGGACAAAGTACTCACTACTCTACAAGCAGTCATGTCCTGACAAAAAGATCAAGGGTCAAGTAGTTGGCTGGGAATATGAACAGGCAGCAAAAACAAACTCAGACTCAAATGCAGACTCAAACTCAAACTCTAGATTCCTTTTATGGTGACAAAGAAGACCTAAAGATACAGCCAGAAGAAGTCAACAAAGTCAAAGAGCTTACATCAAAAGCCTCTAAGAAAAAAATGAATTGAGCTCAGGCTATGGAAGAGCTCAAAAAGGATCTGGAAAAGCAAGTAAGAGAAGTAGAGGAAAAATTGGGATGAGAAATGAGAGTGATGCAAGAAAACCATGAAAAACAAATCAACAACTTGCTAAAGGAGACTCAAAAAATACTGAAGAAAATAACATCTTAAAAAATAGACTAACCCAAATGTCAAAAGAGATCCAAAAAGCCAATGAGGAGAAGAATGCTTTCAAAAAGGCCAAATGGAAAAGGAGGTCCAAAAGACCACTGAAGAAAATACCACCTTAAAAATTAGATTGCAACAAGTGGAAGCTAGTGACTTTATGAGAAATCAAGAAATTATAAAACAGAACCAAAGGAATGAAAAAATGGAAGACAATGTCAAATATCTCATTGGAAAAACCACTCACCTGGAAAATAGATCCAGGAGAGATCATTTTAAAATTATTGGAATACCTGAAAGCCATGTTCAAAAAAAGAGCCTAGACATCATCTTTCAAGAAATTATCAAGGAAAACTGCCCTGATATTCCAGAACCAGAGGGTAAAATAGAAATTGAAAGAATCCACAGATCGCCTCCTGAAAAAGATCCCAAAAAGAAATCTCCTAGGAATATTGTAGCCAAATTCCAGAGTTTCCAGATCAAGGAGAAAATACTTCAAGCAGCCAGAGAGAAACAATTTCAGTATTGTGGAAACACAATCAGGATAATACAAGATCTAGCAGCTTCTACATTAAGGGAATGAAGGGCTTGGAATATGATATTCTGGAGGTCAAGGGAGCTAGGATTAAAACAAAGAATCACCTACCCAGCAAAACTGAGTATCTTGGTCCAAGGCAAAATATGGATTTTCAATAAAATAGAGGACTTTCAAGCTTTCTAAATGAAAAGATCAGAGCTGAATAGAAAATTTGACTTTCAAACACAAGAATCAAGAGAAGCATGAAAAGGTAAACAAGAAAGAACATTCACAAGGGACTTACTAAAGTTGAACTGTTTCATTCCTACATGGAAAGATGATGTGTGTAATTCATGAGACCTTTCTCAGTATTAGGGGAGTTGAAGGGAATATAGACAGAGGGCACAGGATGAGTTGAATATGAAGGGATGATATCTAAAAAATGAAATAAATTTAAAGGTTGAGAGAGGAATATATTGAGAGAGGGAGAAAGGGAGAGATAGAATGGGGTAAATTATCTCACACAAAAGAGGCAAGAAAAAGCAGTTCTGTTGGAAGAGAAGAGGGGGCAAGTGAGGGGGAATGAGTGAGTCATACTCCATCAGATCCAACTTGAGGAGGGAATAACATATACACTCAATTGGGCATCTTACTCCATGGGTAAGTAAGGGGAAGGGGATAAAAAAGGGGGAATGATAGAAGGGAGGGCAGATATGGGGAGGAGGTAATCAAAAGCAAACATTTTTGAAAAGGGACAGGGTCAAGAGAGAAAATTGAATCAAGGGGGATAGGATAGGATGGAAGGAAATATAGTCAGTCTTTCACAACATGAGCGTTGTGGGAGTGTTTTACATAATGATACATGTGTGATCTATGTTGAATTGCTTGCCTGCCTAGGGAGGGTGGGTAGGAAGGGAAGAGGGGAGAGAATTTGGAACTCAAAGTTTTAAAAGCAGATGCTTAAAAAGAATTTTAAAAAAAGTTATTTTTTGCATACAGCTGGGAAACAAGATGTATTGGGAATGGGGCATAGAAACCTATCCTGCCCTACAAGAAAGTAAGGGGAAAGAGGATGGGGGAGGGGAGTGGGGTGAAAGAGGGGAGGGCTAACGGGGGAATGAGGAAATCAGAATGTATGCCATCTTGGAATGGGGGGGGAGGGTAGAAATGGGGAGAAAATTCATAACTCAAAATCTTGTGGAAATCAACATTGAAAACTAAAATATTAAATTAAAAATAAAGAATGATAATTTTGTTTCCACATTGCCTATTTTATTCCTTCAGTTTTTTTCTGGTTTTATTGCTATTGCTAGCATTTCTAGTAGAATAATAATTCATTCATTATCATCACTCATTAATAGTGATACTAATGAGCATCCTTGCTTCACCCGACATCTTATTGAGAAGGTTTCTTGTGAATCCCAATTGCGGATAATTCTTGCTGACGGTTTTTGATAAATACTACTTATTTTAATGGAAGCTCCATTGATTCTTATTCTTTTTTATTTTTTTAATACGATTGAGTTTTGTATTTTGTCAAAAGCTTTTTCTGCATCTATTGATATAATTATACAATTTTTTTGTTTTTTGTTATTTATATAGTAAATTATATTGATAGTTTTCCTACTATTGAACCAGCCCCATATTCCTGCTATAAATCTCACCTGGTCATAGTGTATGATCTTTGTGATATATTGCTATAACCTCCTCCCTAGTAACTTATGAAAAATTTTTGTGTCAATATTCATTAGGGAAATTGTTCTGTAGTTTACTTTCTCTGTTTTTGCTTTTATTGGTGTCATAAGAGGAATTTTAGGACACCTTACTTATTTTTCCAAATTGCTTATATAGTATTGAAACTAATTATTCTTTAACTGTTTTGTAGAATTCACTTGTGAATCCATCTGACCCTGGGGATTTTTTCTTGGGGAACTCATTGATGGCTTATTTAATTCTTTTTCTAAGATAGGGTTATTTAAGTATTCTATTTCCCCTTCTGTTTATCTGGCTAAATTATATTTGTGTAAGTATTCTTCCATTTCACTTAGAGTGTTAGATTTATTGGCATATAATTAGGCAAAATAGCTCCTTATAATTCCTTTAATTTCATCTTTATTGGTGGTAAATTCACCCTTTTCATTTTTTTATCCTAGTAATTCGGTTTTCTTCTTTTGTTTTTAATCAAATTAAACAATGGTTTGCCTATTTTATTGTTGCTGGGCTCTTTTCCTTCTTAAAACCAGCTCCTAGTTTTATTTGTTAGTTCAATTTTTTTACATTTAATTTTACTAATCTCTCTTTTGATTTTCAGGGTTTCCAATTTGGTGTTTAATTGGAGGTTTTTAATTTGTTATTTTTCTAGCTTTTTTAGTTGCATGCCCAGTTCATTGATTTGCTTTTTCTCCATTTTATTAATGTGAGCGTTTAGAGATATAATTTTTCCCCTAAGTACTTCTTTGGCTGCAACCCATAAATTACTTATTGTTTCTATGATTTGTCCTGTGCCCCACTCATTGTTTATTTTGGTAAATAATATTTTATTTTTTCAATTACATGTAGATAGTTATCAACATTCATTTTTTATAAGATTTTGTGCTCCAAATTTTTCTCCATCCCTACCTCCCCTCTCCCTTTCCCCCAAAAGAAAGCAATCTGATATAGGTTATACATGTGCAATCATGTTAAGCATATTTCCACATTACTCTGGTTGTGAAAGAAGAATCAAAACAAAAAGGAAGAAAAAACAAAAAAAACTGAAAATAGTATATACTTCAATCTGCCTTCGGACTCCGTATTTCATTGACCCACTCATTCTTTTGGATCAGATTATTTAATTTCCAATTAGTTTTTAATCTATGTTTCCATGGCCCTTTATTGAAATTATTTTGTTGAATTATGATTTTTAAAAGATGTGTTCAATACTTCTGCTTTTCTGCATTTGGTTGTGAGAATTTTATGTCCTAATTAATGGGCATTTTTTCTGAAGGTGTCATGTACAGCTAAAAAAAAGGCATACTCCTTACTATTCCCATTCAGTTTTCTCCAGAGATCTATTATATCCAACTTTTCTGAAATTCTATTCCTCTCCTTACTTTCTTTTTATTTTTTCTTTGATTTATCTAGTTCTGAGAGCAGAAAGTAGAGGTTCCCCTCTAGTATAGTATTACTGTCAGTTTCCTCCTGTAATTCATTTAACTTTTCCTTTAATAATTAGATTCTATAACATTTCGTACAAGCAAATTTATTACTGATATTACTTTGTTGACTATGTTACCTTTTAATAACATAGTTTCCCTGCTTAACTCTTTTAATTAGATCTATTTTTGCTTTTGTGTCATCTGAGATCATGATTGCTACTCCTGTTTGTAATGGCAAGTGAAGTGGGACTTTTTGCTATTTTTTGTTTTGGAGTGCTTTTCAGCACTAGGGCAATCAAGTGCCTTTGAGTCTTGCCTTTGTTTCAATCAAGAGTCTTGATTGAATCAGGAGTCTTTGATGACCTGCTTAAGTCACAGGAAGGCCTAGGTCACATGGGTTTGAGTCTCATGGTTGTGATGCCCTCTGACCCAAAAGAACAGTATATATACTCTGAGGTTAGCATTTTGTTTGGGGGCTTACTCATGGGAAGATAGCCCATATGACTTGGCCAGATGAGACTCTAGGTAGTAGCCATTGGAGCTGCACCCTGTTCCCCACTTTGAAAAACCCAGATAGTGCTTCTCTCTCTGGTAACTATGCATGTATTCCTATTGTCAGATTGTTAGAATCCTGTCTGCTAATTTCTGTTATTTTGCTCTGTTTGCAATTTCTGTCTGTATTTGCTCTGAAGTTCAGGGTGCTGACTTTTTCCTTTGAATTAAGTGAATGATATATGTATGTTTAATTAAGGTGAGATTGTAAACCCCTTAAAGTTGCTTTCCTTAGAAAAGCAGATCAAAGAACCTATGCTAGCAGCCCTCCTGTGTGCTGGTGTTATTGATCTTACACAGCCACAGTAGTAGCAAGTAACATTGCTGTTACACTGTTTTGGGGGGTTTGTTTGTTTTTTTTTACTTCAGTGAAGCATAAGACACTCTGCTCCAGCCCTTATTTTAACTTTATGCATTTTTCTGTTTCAAGTGTATTTCCTATAAACAACATATTGTCTGATTCTGGTTTTTAATCCATTCTACCATCCACTTCCATTTTATGGGTGAGTATATCTCATTTATATTCACAGTTATGATTTCTGTGTATTTTCCTCCATCCTATTTTCTCCCTGTTTATGCTTCTCTCCTCTCTCTCTCTCTCTCTCTGTCTCTCTCTCTCTCTCTCTCTCTCTCTCTCTCTGCCTCCCTCCCTTCTCAAAACTCTGTTTGCTTCTGACCCCTGCCTTCCTTAATCCACTCTCCTTTCTATCAGAGCCCCACCCTTATCCCCATCTCCTCCTACTTCCCTATAGGGTAAGACATTTTTCTATACCCAAGTGAGTATGTGTGTTCTTCCCTCTTTGAGCCAATTCTGATGATAGTAAGGTTCAAGTCTTGCCTGTCACCCCTATCTTCCCCTCCACTACTAAAGTTCTTCCTTTTGTTCCTCTTTTATGTAAAAGAATTTTCCCCATTCTACTTCTCCATTCTTCATTCTCCCAGTAGATACCTCTTTCTCACCCCTTAATTTTAATTTTTAAATCATTCCAACATAATTAGCTTACATTCATGCCTTATATCTATGCGGCAGTCGATGAGGTCAGGAGGGTTCTAAGAATACAAATGAGTGCAGTGGGTTTTTGTTGTTTTTTTGAAAACAGTATCCAGTTGAACTATCGATCTGGGCAGTGTTGGGAATGGAGAACTTCTCAAATAAAAAGGGAACAAAAACAGGTAAAGATTCAGTTGGCAGGAAAACTGATGATTAGGGGACAAAAATAATCTTGAAAACACGTGATAGCATGTGTCTGGGGACAGGGTGACCTCATAACTGTTCCTTGGGGACAAGAGAAGACCCAAGTCATGAGCCACCAGAGATGCCAGAAATAGACTGGTTGGGGGATAGGATGGAGAAAAGATCGGAGGATTCTCCTTTGTGTGCTAGGACGCTCACACAGAGAGACCTCAGGGGACAGGGCCAAGAAACTTCTTAAGCTCACTCCCGAGCATCCCCTAGGAGCCAATATCTCTTACTTTGAATGGTTGTTTGTTTCTATTTTTGCCACCAAGCACATAGAGACACTACCTAAGTGTCAGCAGGTCTGAAGAAAAGAAAAGGAATAATTTGGGCTGGGAGAGACCAAAGTAGACCTAGTCCTTTGCCTCCCCCTACTGTTGATCTCTCTGATCAATTGACCCTATTGATAGTTTTTTTTTAGACCAGACTTATGATTTTGTTGGAAGGAATTCATCCTGAGAAATCCCCCTCAACTGAGGCAGACCAGCCCTGGCTCTTGCTGAGCCATGGAGAGATAAAATGATGTGCTCAGGGTCATCTGGACAACATGTGTCATTGGTGAGATTTGAACCCAGGTCTTCCTAACTCAGACCAGCTCTTAGACATGCTTCTTAACATCATTTCCCAAGTACTTTTCCCCTCGTAATGTCCTAGAAACAGTGCTGGCCTCAGGGTCCTGGTGCTAGCTTTATCACTATGAGGTCTTACATAAACCCCCTCATAGTGTCTCAGTTTCCTACTCTGTCAAATGTAACTGTTGGACTATATGAGCTCTAAACTCTCCTCCGGCTCCAGCATTCTATTTCCCCCCTGTCTTTATACCAGCCCTGGGTAGCACGGGAAGAGGCAGAGATTGTTTTCCCCAGTTTACAGTTGGGGAAACTGAGGCATGGGGAAGTTGGGGGGGAAAGGTAAATTTATATTTAATGGAAGAAATGGAAAAATGTTAGAAATGTAAACTCCTTGAGGGCAGTAACTATGTGACTTTTATCTTAGTATGTCCCAACACCTAACTGATTAAGTTCCTAGGAGTTATAATTATTATCTTCCCATATAGAAATGTAAACATTTTAACCTATTGATACTCCTGTGATTTCCATTTCATGTTTATGGTTTTTTTTGTTGTTTCTCTTAAATCTCATATTTAAAAGTCAATTTTTCTATTCACCTCTGGTCTTTTCACCAGGAATGCTGGAAAGTCCTCTAATTAAATATTTATTTTCCCCTGAAGGATTATACTCAGTTTTGCTGGGTAAGTTATTCTTGATTGTAATCTTAGCTCCTTTTCCTTGTGAAATGTCATATTCCAGGCCCTCTGATCCTTTAAAGCAGAAGCTGCTAAATCTTGTGTGATCCTGACTTTGGCTCCCTGATAGTTGAATTGTTTTGTTTTGTTTTGTTTTTTTGTTTTCCTGGCTACTTGAAGTATTTTCTCCTTGACCTGAAAGCTCTTGGGATTTGGCTACAATATTTCTGGGAGTTTTCATTTTGATATCACTTTCAGGAGGTGATGAGTAGATTCTTTCAATTTCTATTTTACCTTCTGGTTCTAGGATATCAGGGCAGTTTTCCTTAATAATTTCTTGATGATGTATAGTCTCTTTTTTATCACGGCTTTCAGGTAGTCCAACATTTTAAAATTTTTCCTCCTGGATCTATTTTCCAGGTCTATTGTTTTTCCAATGAGATATTTCACATTGTCTTCTTTTTTTCATTCTTTTGTATTTGTTTTATTGTTTCTTGATGTCTCATGGAGTCACTAGCTTCCGCTTGCCCAGTTATAATTTTTAAGGAAAAATTGGGAAAAGAAATGAGAATGATGCAAGAAAATTATAAGACTGTTAACAACTTGATATAAGAGGAACAAAAAATACTGAAGAAGATAATACCTTAAAAAACAGAATTGGAAAATTGGTAAAAGAAGAACAAAAATCCACTAATGTCAAAAGAACTACACAAAAAAGCAGAATTGGCCAAATGGAAAAAGAGTTAGAAAAGCCCACTGAAGAATTCTAGGTTGGGCAGCATTATAAGTCTCAGACTACGTACCTAACCAAGAGCAAGTTCAGAAGCAAGCAGCAGCTGTGTAGTTCTGACCCTAGGAGTGGAGCAGGGTTCTAGTTCCAACCTCTAGACCAGTCTGAAACTTGCAGTAGAAAACCAAGACAGGAAACCCAGGCCAAAGGGGAATCTACAGTTTGATCACTCTGAACCAGCAGAACTTTCTAGTTATCCGACAGTGGTAATACAGTCTAGAAGAACTATAGATAGCTAGGACAAGCCCACAAATATGTTTCTCAGACCCAAACCCAGATCAAGAACTTGCAAAGCTCAGACCAGGAGGTCAGAATTTATAATTTCTTCACTTTGGGAGCACTGAAAACTTGCTGGTCCCCATACTGAACTGTCTCTGAGTTTCTGAATAATAAGATACTCACTAACTAGTGGCAGCTAGTGGCTCAGTTGATAGGAGTACTCTACCTGGAGTCAGAAAGATGAGTTCAAATCCAATTTCTGAGACGTACTAGCTGTGTGATGCTAGATGAGTCACTTAACTTCTGTTTGCCACTGTTTCCTCATCTAAAAGAATGAGGATAATAATCACACCTACCTCTTGAGGCTGTTATAAGAAGCAAATGAGATAATATTTACAAAGCAATTTGCAAATATATATAAATGGTAGTTATCATCATCATCACCTTAAGAAAGTAGCAGCAGGACCAATCCAGACATCCCATTCAGAAGTACACAGAACCAAACCTGAACATGAAGTATGAAGTCAGAAAGTAATCTGGAAGAATGGGAAATAAAAAAGAATCACAGTATTTAAAAAGCTGTTATGATAACAGAAACATTCAATACACAAACTGAGAAGAAAGTTATTCCAAAATATTTACAAGCAAATTCTCAAAGGAACAATATAACTTGGGTACAAATTCAACTCAAATTGCTGGACTAGATGAAGCAAGAGGTTTTTTTTTTAACTGATTTCTATATATACATATATATATGTATATATATAGTGTGTATGTGTGTACATATATATATACATATACATATGTGTGTATATATATATATATATAAACCAAATGAGAATATTAGAGGGGAAATGGAAAAGAAATGTGAGCTATGGAAAAAAGAATGGGAAAGGAGACTAACAGCTTAGCACCAAAGATACAAAACCGTAACAAAGAAAAAACTCCCTGAAAATTGGAATGGACCAAATAAAAGTTTTGCCATCACATAAAAATAATTAACAATAATAATAATAATAATAACAACCATCAACAACACTTACATATTCCTTACTATGTGCCAGGCACTATGCTAAGCACTTTAAAATTGTATTCCCATTTGATGCTCACAACTTTGGGAGGTACAGATGAGGAAACAGAGGCAAACGGGTTAAGTTACTTGCCCACGATCATACACTTGGTAAGTTTCTGAGCTTGGATTTTAATTCAGGTCTTCCTGATTCCAGGCCAGAAACAAGAAATATTAAAACAATGTCAAAAGACTGGAAAAATAAAGAATGTAAGGCTTCTTATAGCACAAATACATGACCTGGAAAATAGATCAAGGAGAGATGACTTAAGAATCATTGGACTATCTGGAAGCCACATCTAAGAGAAAGGCAGAGATAGAGAAAGAGCCTAAGCATTATCTCTCAAGGAATCAAAAAGGAAAATTACTTAGATGTCTTAGAACCAGAGAGTAAAATGGAAATAAAAGTGATTTACTAGTGATCTGCTATAAGAAATCCTAAAATGAAAACTCCCAGGAACATCATACCCCAAATCCAGAGTTTCCAGGCCAAAGAGAAAATACTATAAGCAGTCAAACAGAAAGAATTCAAGTACAAAGGAGCTATAGTCAGAATCACACATGATTTAGCAGCCACCATTATAAAGTAGAGAGCTTGAAATATGGAATTCCAGATGGTAAAGGATATAGGTTTACAACCAAGAATAACTTGCACAGCAAATCTGAATATGATTCTATAGGGAGAAAAAAAAGAACCTTTAATGAAATAGAGTTTTCCAATAATTCCTAATGAAAAATCAGCACTATCTACAAGGAGCGTAAATAAAGAAGAGTCAAGATGAATACAAAGAAGTAAACAAAGTGAGTAGTCATAGGGTATTAAAGAAGAATGAACTGATTTCTAATATGGAAACATGATACATGTCCCCTCAAAACACCATCAGGAGCCCTAGAGGTAGTCTAATTAGACAAAAACCTGGGGATGGTTCTGTTGTGCTTTGATGATTTTAATAGAAGATGGAAAGGGAAGGGGAATAGGACTATACTGAATACACTGGGAGGAAGAAACGGAAGGAGATATTGGGTAAATTATTTCACATAATCTGGGTGTACAAGTAGAAGCCTATACAAACAAGGAGAAATGAGTGATGGGAGGGTTTGATATTTGAACCTTACTCTCATCTGAACTGCTCAAAGAATGGGAAAATATACATACAGAGTTGAGCATAGAAACACATTTTGCTCAACAGGAAAAGAGAAGGAAAGGGGGAGAAGGAAGAGGTAGGAAAAAGAAAGAAGACAGGTTGTGGGAGGGAGTGGTCTGAAGCAAAACAAACTCTATCGAAGGATGTGCAAAAATATTTCAGAAACTCTTTTGTTCTTTCCATTCTGACAGAATGCTATTGTGATGTAAGCAATTATGAAGGGGGATGGTTTCAGAGAAACCTGGGAAGACTTATATGAACTGATACTAAGTGAGGTAAATAGAACTAAGAAAAATAAAGTTTATACAGCAACAATAATAAAGACAAACAACTTTGAAAGATTTAGGACTTTTGATCAATGACCAACTATAATTCCATGGAATTTGTGATAAAACAGGCTAAATCCCATCCCCGCTTCTGATAGAGGGCTGATGGACTCAGAGTTCAGACTGAAGCAGTGTTTTTGTTTGTTTGCTTTTTAGACATGACCTATTTCAGAATTTGTGCTTTGCTCAACTCTACATGTTTCTAGTAGGCACTTTGTTTTTCTTGCTTTCTTGATTGGGGGTGGCGGTGGTGGTAATGGAGTGTTGGAGAGAGGAAAGTGAAGGTTTTATTGAAAAAAAACTATTTAAAAAAAGAATTTATCATACTTCTTCTACTTACTATCTCTGTAACTTTGAGAAGATATTTTACCTCTACGGGCCTCACTTTCCTTGCTTGCAAAATGAGGGAATGCACTAAATGGTGTTTATGGTGCTGTCCAGCTCCAGTTCTATGATCCTACATTTTGCCTGGAGTCTTGCAAATCAAATAAAAGAGGCCTTAAACTTAAAAGTGAGGGGGGAGGAGAAAACTGTCAACTTCTATCCACCAATTCCGATGTCATATAGAGTATCTACAACCTAGGTTTAATAGTGATAGCAATATTCAACCAATATTGTACTTTGTTAAGCACGGCCACCAGAGAATTTGGTTTGATTCTTAACATCTTAGAGTGTTTAATTAAAGATATGGTTAGCCAACATATGATAAGGAATGAGTAGCTGCTAAAAGCCAACATCACTTCACCAAGAATAATGATACTTGCCAGATTGACCTGTTTCTGTTTGTTCATCTGTTTCTATTTGTTCATTTGTTTCTGTTTGTAAAAAGGTTACTAGGCTTGTAGATTAGTGAAACGTTATAGATATAATTTACCTAGGTTTGAGTACAGCACTCCACCAAACCTTTCATGCTTTTCTTGAATACAAATGGAGAAGTGTGGCTTAGATGGTTGGTGGATTTGAAACTAGTTGAAACAAAAAAAAATCCCCAAGGTAGTCATTAGTGGTTTAATTTCAACTTTGAAGGAGGTAGAGTGTCCCAGGGATCTATTTTTAGCCCTGTGCTATTTAAATTATTTAACAATGTCTTAAAGACAAAGGTGGCATGCTTGTTAAACCTGTAACTGCTGTAATGCTGAGAAGGACAACTAACATCGGATGACAGTACTCAAAAAGTTCTGGAACGTCTAGAACATTCAGCTGAATTGAAAAATGTGAAATTAATTAAATACACATAAAATCTTACACTGTGATTTAAGGAATTGTTTTCAAAGTATAAGAGCTATAGCTAGACAGTAGTTTTGAAAATTATATGGATATTTTAGTGGACTAAAATGTTAATAATGAGTAAACATTACGATATAGAAGCCAACGAAAGTAATACGATCTAGGACAGCATTAAGAGAGCCATGTATACGGAACTATGAAGGTGATAATATTGTACACTGTACTCGAAAATAGTTCAAATATTGTTCTCAGATCTGGTCATGGAACCTCAAGGACGGCATAAAATGGAAAAGAAAAGTGCATCAAGGAAAGCGAAGAGCCTAGGGATCATGCTGTAAGGGCACAAGTTAAATAAATTAAGATGTTTGTCTTGGAGAAGAGAAAAGAATATTGGATGGGGGAGCAGGCAGAAGAGGACTCATATTAACTATCTTAGAGTATCTGAAGTGAAGGATTAAATTTGTTTTGGTTCATCTTGGGAGCACGACAAGGAACAAATTGTTGAAGTAGCAAAGAAAGATATTTTTACTTGGTGTAAACAAAATCTTCCTTACAGTTAGATTTAGCCAAAAGAAAAAAGGAGGGAATGGTTTTTCCCCTTACCATGAGTCTCCAAAGAAAGACTGGATAACCACTTGCCAGGCATATTATAGTGGAGATTCTTGTTTAGGTATGGGTTGGATCTGTTGATCTCTGATGTCATCCCTTTTAATGACAATTTTTGCCATGATTCTGTAACAAGAGTCAGGAAATGAGTCACCCATTTGTATGCCTCACAGAACATTCCATTTTCATAGTTTGTGTGACAGTTTTTTTTTTTAAATAAGAGATTGTAAATACAGTACAGAATTACAACATAGCTCATGTTTGCTTCTTAGGAGAAAAAAAAATTTCCTAAACTAATCATGTTTTACCTATATTTCACTTTTATATCATTAAATTCAAAATGGCTACTTACTGAAAGATTTCCAAGTATTTATTTACATTTTTAAAGTTAGCTTGTCTTTGTAAGCAAACGTACATAAAATAAGAGAAATTCTTAAAAGGGTGACAGAGAAAAGAAATGGAAATATCAATCCTAATCATTGTGCATACTGATGAGTATTATCCCATCTCCACGTTTCAGAAGTTGAATATTTCCAACCACCCATTTACTAAATCGTCATATGAGATGTGCATTCCATTTGATTTTCCTTTCAAAATATTTGTGTTTACTTAGACTAAGTTGAGTGCTTTATTTGGCCCCATTAGACATGGTCCAAGGGTGATCCAGACTGCAACTGCTAGTTTAAGTAAGTAAGCCCTTTCTTCTAAAGTAAGCCCTTTTTCCTTCATTTTTTTTACCAACTCTAGAAGAACACATATGACATATGCAATGTATTTTTAGCAATAAAAATGGCAGCTAACTGACATGACATGTCATAGGGAATGATTTCATTTGGCCAGAAACAGGAGAATAAGGTGTGCAAGTACTGCTAGCCTACAGGATTTCGCTAATACCTTCAGTGGATTGGGAGAACATTAGTACAGCCTCTGAAATACTAAGAGAATCCCAAAAAGAACCATCTAGGATGCATGGCAAAGATGTATTTGACAATGGTGGAGTGAGATAGGGAAACCCCACTGGGATATTTTGCTTATGAAATTAGAATTTAAATTTGTGCTACTTCCTAAATATATAAAGAAGTATTTAATAGGAAGAAAAAATAGGAAGACTCAAATTATTTGAGGAGTCTAAAACAGAGGTAGAAAAAACTAAAGGTATCCACCTTTATCAAGGAAACACCAAAATGACATTCAAAATAGTCAGGCATGATTGAAATGACTCAACAAAAAAACAATTTTAATGCTGGTGAATACTATTGTGCTGTCATAAATGAAGAAAAAGACAGTTTCAGTGAAAACCAGGAAGACTTATATGAACTGATGGAGAGTTAAAAGAGCAGAACCAGGAAAACAATTTCTACTATAACATCAATATTGTAAAAACAAAGAATTACGGCCAATGCAATGGTCAAACATGATTCCAGAGGGCTGATGATAAAGAATGCTTCCCATGTCATCAAAAGTAATGAGCTAATACAGAAGGGAACACACATTTTTGGACATGGCCCATGTGGCAATTTATTTTGCTTGACTGTTTATATATTACAAGGGTTTTGTATTTTTCCCTAGTGGGGGGAAGGGAAGATAGAGGAGAGAGAAAACAGAATTTTATTATTGAGGAAAAATGCAAAAGAAAAAATTGGGGGGAAGTATAAAGGCTTTGAATTCAGAAAACATAAGCTCATGTCAAGACTGGATCACTTACAAGGTAGAAAATCATGGATGGGTCATTTAACTTCTCAGTGTCATCTGTGAAATGGAGATAATATTTGTCCTACCTGTTTCATAAGGTTATTTTAAGAAAAAAAAATTGTATACTTTAAAGAATAGAATATGTGTTAGCTGTCCTTAGAGAGTAGACTGAGATGAGGAAGAAGATGAGTAAAATGTAAATTTAATTAGTAAATATATTATCGAGGTTGGTAATTTAGCTCCACTGAATGGCAGAGGGGAGGTACTTTTCAACTCAAAAGGAAAGTACAGGACAAAAAGACATACAATTAAAATTCAACAAATTGGATGGATGCTTTTCAGGGGTTTTATAGGTGGATTTCCATTCAGAGATAGATTGGATTAGATGAACTGTGAGGGCCTTTATGACTGAGGTTCCATGAAATGAAGGTTTCAGAGGAGGAAATGAAAGGGGGAAAATATGGAGGGAGGAAAGAATATGAGGAAAAAGAGAAATAGAAACAGAGATACAAGGAGATACAGAAAAAGTGAAGCAATTCCTTTCCTTTCAACAAACACTTACTAAGCACACTATGAGTTGCTGGCTAATGTCAAAAGATCTTTGTAGCTGTTTCTGTCTTATGTCAACTGTCAGGTCATCATCAGAATCTCAATTATTTCCATTTGAGAGGTCTGATTACTTTGCATCAAAAAAGATAGCATTTCTAATGCCCAGGCAGCCGAACTCTGAACGGGACAAGTAATCCAAACTTCAAGAGAAAACCCAGTTAACCTTTATTACACATTCTGAGGTGGTAGACTTGGATGTGGCACAGGAAATGCCTTACCCTCTTATAAAATCTCCTGCAAAGGATTCTGAGTCCTTGAAACCTGAAGCACAAATGGATCCAGCAAGAAATCTCCAAGCTGCATTTCAAACACCCTAGAGTTTCATATTTTTAGCACAGAGTGCTTGAGAGTTTTGCTCTTTTTTTTTCAGAAGTCCCAGCCAAATGTCTTACCAAAGCAAAATGAGTTATTGTTGATATCAAAATGTACAGCCACCATGACTGAAAATGAAACTCCAGCTTTGAAACAAACTCTTTAGCTTTATCAGAAGAATGGGGAGTCATCCAGGAGAGATCAGCCTCATCATAAAATGAGTTGCCAAATGCTGACCATTCGACCTTTAAAATATTTCTTCCCTTCCTTTCTTTCCCATTGCCAATACCCTAGATCAGGCAAACACTCTCCTTTCACCTGAACTATTGAACTAGACTCCCAATTGGTCTTTCCCCCCTGAAATTGACCTTTCACACTGATTTCCTGGCTGTCTTCCACATACACAGCTTTCCTTAGTCTCCTGTACAAAATACTTTTAGTAGTTTTTAACATCCCAGGCTTGACTCACAACTAGAAGAAGACATTAGTGGAAGATTAACCTACTTACCAACTGTCAATATTTGAATTTATCATGGCTTCTTTTTTGGACTGGATCTGTAAATTCATTGGCATAGAGAACTCCTGATGAGGACTTACCTTCTATCAATGTAGGTTATCACCTACTCTGTGACTTACAGAGTAGTCTGAGGATCTGAGAGACTGAGGTCACACAGTATTGTGTAGGATCATAGACTCTTGAGCTGAAAGGACCTCAGTCCAACATCCTCATTTTACAGATGGGGAAACTAAGGCCTGAAGAGGTTATGTGTCTTCCCCAAAGTCACAGAGGTAATATGTATGAGAAGTAGGACTTAAAACTGAGGTATTCCTGACCCCAAGGTCCATTTTATCTACTACACCATGGCTACCTCACCATTAATATAATAAAAACAAATAACAATAACCACGACAATAATAATAATAACAATAATAACACAATTTCTTCATAGAGTGCTTTAAGGTTTATGACTGTGTTATATCCATTTTTTCATTTGCTACTTATGACATAGAAACATAGTTTCCAAAAGCAGAAGAGACATGATGGAATAACCCTTGCAATGTAAAATCCTAGGATGGCAGAGGAAAAAAAAGTACTAGGAACAAAGAGCGCAGGTTGACTTCTTGACTACTGAAATAACAATAAGCATTTATAAAGCACCTATTATGTTCCAAGATTATATCTTTGATCCTCAAAAATAGCCTGTGATATAGATGCTTTTATTACCCCCTTTTTACAGTTGAGAAAACAAGGCAAACAGAGGTTAAGTGACTTGCCCAAACTCATACAACTGGTATTTGAACTCAGATCTTCCTTATTGAAAGTCCAATGCTAAATCCATTCTATCACCTAGTTACCTCTAAAAGAAAAGTCAAAAAAATGTTTAAAGATGAGGGAAAGGGATTTTAAATGGTAACAAGAGATAAAAATGCCTCCTTGCTACCCTCTGAAATTTCTGGCACCACCACAACCGCTTTATTCATGTTTTATGTGACCAGTTGCTGCTCCCATGACCCTAGTCCCCAGCCCTTCAAATGCTGCTTTCTTTCCTTCACTCCTGGCTGTACCCAATTCCCTAGGGAACTACTTACTTATCCATCTCACTGTGGCATATTGGCACAGGTTGTTTAGGTACCTACTATTTACAGAGCCCTTTATTGTAAGGCATGTAAAGCTGCAGAAGAATGAGACAGATGTCTTCATCGTTAAAAAAAATTCCTAATCTGAATGGATAGGAAATTGGGGTGAGCTGGAGTGACTGTAGAATATACTTACCATGCAGTTATAACAGCACATGCAAAAAAACTTGATTATTTGGGAAATCATGAATGCACATGATAAAAGTGAAATGGAATAAGGGAAAAAGAAGACCAGCTATGAGGAGCTCAGCTTGAACTTCTTGCTGGGTGGGCTCAAACCACTAACTTTTTGTTAACAGCTAAACACATTTAATGACAGGGCCAAAGAGACAGAGGGAGAACTGTATAGCTCCATCCCAAGTTAGAGAAAATAATTGACCACTTAAAGTCGAAATGAGGCTGGACAAGGAAGGCCAAAGGAAGCCAAAAAATGTTAATCGATAATAAGCCAATGATCCAGAACAAAGAGAAGTGTATCCTTTGGAGAAAATAGTGAAATGCAGTGATTTTATGTTAGTTGATACAATTAACAGTACTCAAAATGGAAAGGAAATACACTTTTCCCCAGATAATTCCAACTGGCTTTTCTTGTTAACATCTCTTGAGTGTGGACCCAAGACATGCCAACAATTTGATGAATTTCACATTCATAGGACCATGAGACTTATCCAATAAAAGCCAAAAACATGAAGCCTTTTGGGGTGGTTTAGATGGGCTCTGATTGACTAATGATTCCTCTGGCTCTAGGCCCCTTAGGAATATGTGCTAATCCTGAAGGCTTGGCCACAAATGAGTTGTCTATCCCTCTACCTCCTCCCCTGCCTTTGGAAGTAACTTCGCTGACTAGCACTCCGCAGCAGAAGGAGGGTGATACAGTCAGTGTTTACAGATGCACAAACACACACACAAACAAACACACACACACACACACACACACACAGAGGATGGTAAGTCATCTGAGAGTAATCTCTTACTGTAGCTACAAATCATAGCCTGACTTTTAAAAATTGTCTCCAATGCATTAGCCCAGTGTATAGCACCACTCTAATTATGGAATGCATATATCCAAGTGATACCCCTAAACACTTGCAAAGCCAAGTACCCCAAAATATGTAAATGCACATAGATGCTAGTCACTGTAAGTAGACAACAAAGGGCTTCTCATTTTAAAACCATTGCATATGAAGGGTGTCACCAGGAATACTTGGTCAGTCTAACAGTGTTAAAAGATGAAGCCTTCGTCCCAACTTTGATTATGTATCTTTGATACAGCATTGTGGACAAGTATGTTCAACTAAACATGATAGATTGAGTTGTAGCATTTAGGGAATCATAGATTTAAAGAAGGAAGGAATTGTAGTGGCCATCTGGTCCAATCCCCTCATTTCACAGATGAAGAAACTGAAGCTCATAGAAGTAAAGGGACTTTTCCTAGGTAACTCAGGTATGAAGTGGCTGAGCCACAATTCGATCAGGTCTTCTGACTCCAAATCCAGCACTTTTAAAAAATTGTACCATAGACCATGGATTGAGCCCATGTTGAGTCTCATCTTTTAACCTTGTGAGACTAACCAGGTTAACACACTCTCTATACATAACAGTATAGTGGTTGCTGTGTTTAAATATAATATTTGTAAAGCACTTAGCATTGTAACTGGCACATAGAAGGCACTTAATAAATGCTTTTACCTTCCTCCCCCTTCCCTTTGAACATAGTAAGTGCTTAATTGCTTGGGGGTCTTGGATTGGAATAAGTAAATAATGTGGTGGGAAGTTTGAATGCCCAAGTGTTATTTGCCATGAGGGTTGGGAAGTCTTCTGATTATTATAAAAGGGTGACATTAGAATAAGAGATGAAATAATATAGGGGAATATAGTTTCTTTTGATCACTATTTAGCACACCTCAAAGAAGATAGAAGAAAACTTGTACCAATAGATTACACTCTATCAAACCCAGTACAGTACACCGTTCATTTCATTGCTAACCCCTATGTTAAGTACTGAAAAAGCCCTTAAGTTATGTAACCAAAAGTATAGACAAAATAGATGAGCGTAAACCTAAGCAACTTCTTTTGATTTTATGCTATAAAATGAACATTTTAGTCATACTTTTCCAACCATTTGATAAGATTTGTAGGGATCATCTATTCCCGGGTGGGGAACCTGCGGCCTCAAGGCCACATGTGGTCCTCTCGGTCCTCAAATTTGGCCCTTTGACTAAATCCAAATTTCATTCAACTTGTGGCCTCAAGGTCTCAAGTTCCCCACCCCTGATCTAGTCTGACTCCTTTGTTGTATTTGAATTAAGACTTCATTCTGACAAGGTCACCTGTTGCTGTTGTTCAGTCATTCAGTTGTGTCTTATTTTTTTTGATCATAGCACACCAGGCCCTTCCTTCCTTCACTATCTCCCGAAGTCTATCCAAGCTCATGTTCATTGTTTCCATGGTGCTATTTATCTATCCCATCCTCTGTCATCCCCTTTTCCTTTTGCCTTCAATAGTTCCCAACATTAAGGTCTTTTTCAATGAGTTCCATCTTTTCATTATGTGGTCAAAGTATTCAAGGTTTAGCTTCAGTATTTAACCTTCCAGTGAATAGCCTGAATTAATTTCTTTAAGTATTGATGGATTTGATCTTTGTGCTGTCCAAAGGGCTCTCAAAAGTCTTCTCCAGCACCACAATTCAAAAGTGTCGATTCGGTAGTACTCACCTTTCCTTAAAGTCCAACTCTTATAGACATACATTGCTACTGGAAAATCCTTAGCTTTGACTGTACAGATCTTTTTTGGAAAGGTGTTGTCACTGCTTTTTAGTATGCTACCCAGATTTGCCATGGCTTTCCTTCAAAGGAAGAAGGGACTTTTAATTTCATGACTGTAATTGCAGAATATAAAATGTGACACTGCTTCCATTTCTTCTCCTTTTATTTGCCAGGAAGTTATGGGATCAGTTGCCAAGATATTTTTTGGTTTTTTTGTTTGTTTGTTTGTTTTGTTTTGTTCTGTTTTGTTTCTTTTAGTATTAAGCCAACTTTATACTCTTTTTTTTTACCCTCATCAAAAGGCTTGTTTGATTGCTTTTCACTTTCTGCCATCAGAGTGGTATCATCTATATATCTGAGATCATTGATATTTCTCCCAGCAACCTTAATTCTAGCTTTTGCTTCATCTAGCCTGGCATTTCACATGATGTACTCTACATCTAAGTTAAATAAATAAGGTGTCAATATACAGACTTGTTGCATTCCTTTTCTAATCTTAAACCAATCAGTTGTTCCACATTTGGTTCTAACTATTGTTTCTTGCCCCATGTAGAGGTTCCTCAGGAGACAGGTAAGATGATCTAGTACTTCAATCTCTTTGAGGACTCACCACATTTTGTTGTGATCCACACAGGCAAAGGCTTTAGTGTCACCTACTTCCTCAAAAATTTTCAATGTCTCCCTACATCCTTTATAATTAGTTTTCACAATCTTGTTCCAACCAACCTTTCCAGCCCTGTTTCATATGGCACCCTTTCCTGGAATCTGCATTCTGTTCCAAGTAGTTACTCAGTTTTCAGACATTCTCACTCCTGTTGCTGAAGTGCTTTCTTTCTTTTAATTATTCCCTAATTATCTTGTCTAAAGCTTGCTTTGTATGCTGTCTTTGTATTTGTATGTTGTCTCCCTCATTAGAGTATAAGCTCCTTCAGAGCAGGCACTGTCTTTTGCCTCTTTTTGTATCCCCAGGGCTCAGCACAGTTCCTGGCACATATAGGCCTTTAATTAATATTAATTGCTTGATTGATTGATTACATAAACGATCCTCCATGTCTGCATTCCCTCTTAGTGTCTATTTCCTTCAAGTGTCACCTGAGGCTTTTCTCTATAACTTGCAATAATTAACAAGCTATCCCTCTTGCAACTATTTTCTATTATTTTCTATACTCTGAATTTCCTTACCTGCATACATGTTGCATCTGCCCGCACCCCCATTCCCAGGGGAATCTAAGCTCCTGGAGACATGAACTTTCTTCTTTTTGTCATTATATTCTCGGCATCTAAAGGAACTTAAATATTTATCCAACTGAATTGACTTCCAACCACCCCTCCCCTTTTTAAACTTCAGAAGAGGGAGAGAAATGAACATAGTCTATATTCTGTACAACTTTGGCCCCTGATTAGTGAGAATGGTGGCATTGCCTGACCCATAAACTAGCTAGAAATAAGAAATGACCTTCTCTAGGCCTATAGCCAACCCAACGTGCTATTAGAAAAACATGTTTGGCATTTGTTTCTGATCTTGAAACCCTTCATAACTGCCACCAAAGAAGTCTGTGCTGAAGCAAAAAGGTTCCCAAAGCCAAGTTATCCCACTCATGCAGCTGTGAGGAATAAATTGGAGAAAATAAAGGAAAATCCAGGTTCTGGCCAATTTTTGCCAAAAATCAGCTTGGCCATTTTATCAACAACAAAAAGTCTAGTGGTCATTGGGAGAAAGGTGAAGATAAAATCATAGATTAAAGAAATAACAAGAGACAAGAAAAACAAACAAGAAAAACAAAAACAAATCTCTCTATGGAGAGATACATAATTTGTCCTTTAAATAAAAAAAGAATGCTGCTCCCCAAATGAAGCAGCCAGCTTAGATGGAAAAGAACAAGTTATAATTGTTTAATATTTACTGAAATCTCGTTATACTGAACAAGCAAGGAGGGTTTGGGGTTTAAAAAAGAGGAACCCTAGAATCTAGTCATCGGAATGTTAGATTCTTTCGATTAGCCCAAATTTCCTAAGCCCTCAGAAGAGTTTGTTTTCTTGCTTCGTTTTGTTGTCACAGTGGTTGTTGTCCTTTTAGTGGAGTAAGAAATGCAATAACTTCAATTACCAATGTCCTTGCCTTTGGGGAGCTTATATTGAGAAGAGACAAAGTAGATAGACATAGTTTATCTGTTTCTACAATACACAAATAAAACACCCTACAGCTTGTTTAAAAAAAGTTCAACATTGCTGAGCAAAGTTGATCATTGCCTTTCTGATATTCCTCATACTTGGCTGAAAAGGGGTAAGCAACCTCATCTCCCCTACTATATAACCCAAGACCCCACAGTGTACCTTTACCTATCAAGATCTGCAAAAAGGGTCTGCTGACATGCAAATCATTTATATACTAGATCAACCAATTGATAAACATGTATTATGTACCAGGCACTATGCTAAGCAACAAGGATACAAAAAGAGGTAAAAGATAATCCCTGCCCTGAAGGAGTTTACAATCTCTTTACTCCCATCACTTAGGAAGAGGTAACCAAAATCTTTACAAAATCTTATCTTTCTACCTTGCCCTCAATTGAGTTCTCCCCACTTCCTCCAGCAACTTATCTCCTTGTTCCAGTTTATCTTTCATAGCTTCAATAGGCCCCTATGTATTGACTCTTTCCCTGCTATCTACACATTTTTTTCAGGTGTGTTATTGTTCTCCCTGAGTCATTTTTTTTTTCAATCCTTTAGGACTCTTTGTGATGTCATTTGGGATTTTTTCGGCAAAGATACTGGAATGGTCTGACATTTCCCTCTTCAGCACATTTTATAGAGAAAGAACTGAGACAAACAGGGTTAAGTGACTTGCCCAGGGTCACATAGCTAGTTTCTGAGGACAGATTTGAACTCACAAAGATGAGTCTTCCTCTTTGACCCAGCAATACCACTTCTAGGTCTGTATCTTTAACGCCAATGCAATACCCGTAGCAGCTGCTATGAATATGCATAGGTATTTCCAGGGCTGGTTTGCAAAATACAATAAACTTTCTTCCTCCAAGACAAAACCAAAATATTTATTTGGAACATTACTATTAGGATACCAGAAGGCAAGATTTAGCAAGGTACTCATCACCAACCCAGGGAGCTCAGACATCTCAAGCATTCTGTAAGTTCCCCTAAGCAAGCAAGTTCCTCCTTCTGCCCGTTTCTCTCTGGCCTGTTTCTCTCTCTGCCTACACCTCTCCTTCCAAGTAATTCAATATATACTGTTTACAATATATGCTGTTTACAATATACACTGTTTCCCATCAAAGCACTTGATTGGCTTAGTGCTGAGAAGCTTAGAAATCAGCACTTAATTGGAAAGGTGTGGAAATCCCTGAAGCCCAGAGCCTAATTGGCTCTGCATCAGGGCTTCATGTGAGGTCTATTAATGGGCAGGGAATATTTTATATACCATTAACTTTACAGTATCCCAAAGAGATCATAAAAATGGGGAAAGGACCCACATGTACAAAAATATTTGTAGCAGCTCTTTTTGTAGTGGCAAAGAATTGAAAATTGAAGGGGTGCCCATCAATTGGGGAATGGCTAAACAAGTTGTGGCATATGAATGTAATGGAATGCTATTGTGCTATAAGAAATGAGGAGCAGGTGGACTTCAGAAAAACCTAGAAAGACTTATATGAACTGATGCTGAGTGAAATGAGCAGAACCAGGAGAATGTTGTACACAGTAACAGCCACATTGTGTGATGACTGACTTTGACAGACTTTGCTCTTCTCAGCAATGCAAGTATCTAAGAAAACTCCAAAAGACTCGTGATGGAAAATCCAGAGAAAGAACTGTGGAGCCTGAATGCAGATGGAAGGATACTATTTGCTCTCCTTTTCTTTTGTCGTTTTGTTTTGTTTCCTCTTTCTCATGGTTACTCCCATTAGTTCTAACTCTTCTTTATATTATGACTAATGTGAAAATATGTTTAATATGAATGTATAAGTCAAGCTTATATCAGATTGTATGCCATCTTGGGGAGGGGGGAGGTGAAGGTAGGAGAGAAAATTCAAAACTCAAAATCTTATGGAACTGAATGTTAAAGCTAAAAATATATAAATTAATTATTTTAAAAAAAGATAAGTCTTTCTGACTTCAAAACCAGCACTCTATCTACTATGCCACCTAGCTGCTTCATATATCTTCAATTGGCCTTGTAATCTCCTCAAGTTCTCTTCCTATATTTAATCTCTTTTTCAGACTTTAAGGAGTAAATTCCTTAAAGAAATGTCTATATTCATTGCCTCCATTTTTTAAAATTCCACACTAACTTCCCATCTCCTTGCATTCTGGCTGTTCCTTGGACCTGCCTGTAGCTTTTGATGAATATCCACTCCTGGAAACTATCATCTTGCTTGGCTTGAAAAGATTGCCCTATTTTGGTCTTCTTCTTATCTGATTCTTCATTCTACTATCTCTCTGCCATTGATACCCCTAAGGCATTTGTCTTGGGGTGTCTTCTCTTCTCTTTCTAGACCCTTCCTTGCTGATTTCATCTGTTTGAATATATTACAGTATCATCTCTACCATGGCTATCACATCTAGCCTTAATTTTACCCAAATTCCGGTTCTACATTGTCAAGCGCCTACTGGATTTCTCCTGGGATTTCTCAAATTCAACATGTCCAAAATAGAATTAACTATCTTTCTTCCCAAACCTTCCTTTACTCCAAAACTCTAATTTCTACTATGGGCATCATAATTCTCCCAGCCCCACTTAACATTTCCCTCTCTTTCACTCCCCATATCAAATCAGTTGTCAAGTCTTGATGATTCTACATCCCTATCATTTCTCATATCTGCTTCTTTTCTCTATACTAACATCACTACCACCCTGGCTCATGACTTTGTCACCTCTTATCTGCTTATCCACCAATGCACTCTTTTTCCAAATTTACATATTTCTATCAAGAAGTATCATCCTTCCAATTACCCAGGTTCACAACCTTGAAGTCATACTAGATTCTTCGCTCTCATTCACCCCACAAATCCAATCAGTTGCTAAATCTTGTTGTTTCTATCTCCATAATGTATCTCAAATACATTCCCCTCCTCCCTGCTTACTCCATCACAATCCCAGTTCAGGACCTGGGATTACTGGATTACTGTAATGGCGTCTCTTTGGTCTCTCTGCCCCAATCCTTTCCCTACTCCAAGGTGTCCTGCACACAACTGCCAAAGTGATTTTCCTAAAACATAGACCTGATGTTGTCCTCCTTCTCAACAAACCACAATAGTTCTCTGTTGCCTCTAGGATCAAATATAAACTCCTCTGACATTGAAAGCCCTTCCTGACTTGGCTTTTCCAGACTTATACTTTAACCCCCTCCTTGAACTCTACATTTCATCCACACTGCCTACTAGTTCTTTTGCCATCTCCCAACTTCATACCTTTGCAATGGCTATTGCACCTATGAAGCTCCCAAAAATTTTCCTAATGAACAGCCCTGACAATTTTCCTTACCGACTTGAAAATCTTTAACATCCCTCCATTGTTTGTAGGATCATAAATTTAGAGCTGGAAGAGCCTTTTGAGGCCATCTAGTCCAACCTTTCTCTTCTGAACATGAGCAAACAGAGGCCCAGGAAGGTAAAGTACCTTACGTTCATAGATTTATTGATGAAAAGAACTTCAGAGGCCACAAAGGTAGCAAGAGGAAGAGCTTCCTGACTCCAGGCTCCCTGACTTCAAATCCATGACTTTTTCTATTATTCATGTTGCCTATAGAATAAAACGCTAACTCCTTATTTTAATTAAGGGCCCCTAAAATCTGGATCCTATTTACCTCTCTGACCTTATTTCTCCCTCCCCTTCATAAGCTCTGTGTTCCAGCCAAACTGAACTCCTAGTTCCCTGAACTCACTCATTTCTCTCCTCCAGACATTCCTACAAAGTATCCTCTATGCCAGAAAAGCACTGCCTCTTCATCTCTGCCTCTGAGTCCTAGTCTTGTATTAATGTTCCGCTCAACTGCCACCTCTTTCATGAAGCCTTCATGAAGCCTACTTATCTATTTAACCATTGAAGCAGCTAGTTTGCACAGTGAGCAGATTGCTAAGACTGAAGTCAGGAAGACCTGAGTTCAAATGAGCACATCAATTAACTTTTATTTCCCTCAGTTTCCTCTACTGTAAAATTGGGATAATAACAGCATGTACCTCAAAGGATTACTGTAAGGATAAAATGTTATAATATTTATAAAATGTTAGGAAAGTACTTGGCACATAGTAGGTGTTCTATAAATGCCTATTCTCTCCAGTTGTATCCTGTCTGTGGAATATAATCTCCCTGAAAACAGGGACAGCTTCATTTGCATTTGGGAATACCTAGGGCCTAACATGGTACCTTAGTAGGAATTTAATGAATAATTGTGGTATTGAATTGCTCTAACTCAAGGCCATTGACAAACCATTTACCGTACAAAGAAGTGCTTTACCATAATATAAAATTCTACTGTACATTATAGTGAGGTGAAAAAAATAAATAAAACTCTCAAAAATTCCTTATCCTCAAGAAGTTGCCTATGCATGGAAAGAAGCTGATTCATTAACAAATTTCTGGATTAGTAGTCATGCTCTTCTGCTTGTCTGTATTTTCTGAGGATCAAATTGACCACAAATACTTTCTGAATGTCTTTGGATGAAGAGGTCTTTCTAAAGGCAGTAGACCCAAGACATTGCAACAGCTTTTGGGCTCTCTGACTGATTAAAAAACATTGCTAAACACCAGATGGATAGTGATGGCATCCCTTTAGACACTAGCTTTGTTGATCTTGTTTGGGGTTTCAGCACATATCTCCTTACAACCTTGTGAAACAAGTTCATGATAAGTGGTGAGTAGCAAGACTGCAGAGGTCTTTGCTTTCAGTGCATTTTTCCAAAGTGTTCAGATATTTCAGATACTGAGGCATCATCCAAAATATCCCAACTGGTCCAGTCTGCCAACTTGGACAAAATACCACACACACAAAAACAAGCTTTCTTTATGAGATTTCTGGTATTTCCTGCTTCTGGTAAGGCTGAAAATACCCATGAAAATAGGTCTCCTGATGATATTTCAACACTTTACTGATAGGCCGACTTGGAAGCAGGTGGCACAGAAAATCAATTTGAAGAGATAGCCAAATGCTTGAATCTGGCAAGAGTCTGGTATTGGAGCAAAAGTTTAAGAAAAATCATCTCTTCTCCAGATGGATTTGCTCAAGGTTAGCTTGAGTAGATTTCACAGAGAGGATGAAAAGTGAGCAAAATCTTCCTCTTCTATTTCCCTACCACAAGAACCTGGTCAGAGGCAACAGGTGAGAACCTGCTTGCATGTACCTTTTTCCCTTAAGTCGGCCAGCTGAAAATCATGCCTTATTTTCCATGAGGGCCAAAATAAAAGGAATTGGGACTTAGCAAAGTATTTGCTTTGAAATGAGAAAAAAATTTTTCTGATTGTGAAGGTTATTATAAATTGAAATAGTACTTGATTCTGTAATGAATCCTCCTTTTCCAGAGCTCTTTAAAATGGAGAGATTACTAATATGTTTCTGGCTAACACTAAACAATCAAATTTCTTTAGAAATAGCATGAATGGTACCTTCCTGGCTGATGAGAGTCAATATGATCAAAATGAATAGTGGTGGTTGGCAAAATGAACAAAAAACTTAGAATTATAGAATTTTTTAGTTGGAAAGGCCTTAGCATTCATTTAATCTAACCCACACAGAATTGTGACTCACTATAACAGAGGTGTCAAACACATGGCTAAATTACAGCTGTCAATACTCCTGAGTGTGACCTGAACCAGATTAAAATGTAATTGGGAAATATTTGACAAAATATATAAAAATTCAGTAAAACATAACCTAATGTTAATGTATGATTTTCTAACTCAATATGTGGCCCACAGGGATTGTTATATATTGTTTAGTAGCCTCATTTTTATTTGAGTCAGATACCGCTGGACTATAACATACCTGGCAAGTGGTCACTTAACTACTGCTTGAAGAATTTGAATGATAGATTGCTTTTTGAAGCAACTCATTTGACTATGGGATAGCTCTACTGGTTATGAATTTTCTTAATCTAGACCCTAAATTTTCTTCTTTGCATTTTCCATAATGATTTTCTTTTTCAACCTCTTTATGATATATATATATACATACATATATATATATATACATATATATATACATACATATATATACATATATATATATATACACAGAGAGAGAGAGAGAGAGAGAGAGAGAGAGAGAGAGAGAGAGAGAGAAAGGAGAAATACTCCCTGCTTTCAAGGAACTTCTCAATTCTAAACTTGGCCAAAATAGCTTGAACATGTTCCCAAAAAATGTGGATGATTGGAAAAAAAAAACTCTTATTCCTTAATGTTATCTCTAGTAATGTCTTCTGAATGCTTTGATCACAATATTGAGAGGATACCCTTCCTATTCAAACCAAAAATTCCTATTCTCATCCCTAGGATTGCCTGATGTTCTTCACCCTGAGATACACTGACCTACTATTAAGCTAAAATGTACCCATAATACCTCCTCTTTAAAATGGGGATAATAATAGCACCTATCTCCTAATGTTGTTGTGAGGATCAAATGGGAAAATAATTGTAATGCCCTTAGCACAGCGCTTGGTGTATAGTAAGCTAAGTAAACTTATCTGCTACTACTACAATGATGACGACGACTACTACTACTACTATTACTGGTACTACTCTCCCCGAAGTGAGAACCTGAAAAGACCTTAGCCTGGAAGGGCCAGGGGTCTCCCAATGCATCTGGTGTATATCAGGCCCCTGGACCCAGATGGTTCTGGAGGAGAGAGTGAGGCTGGTGACCTTGCACAGCCCTTCCTCACTCAAATCAAAGTCTACAGAAAGTCATGTCATCATTTCCCTGATGTCATGGTCCTCTTTGAGAATGAAAGACAAACACAACAACAACTGTTACTACTCCCCAGTTGTTCTAATCTCTTTTCTTGCTTGGGAGATTCTGAGGTATGAATAATGATGCTTGACAAGGAAATGCTACTTTTGATTAGTGGTCTCTCCCTTTAATTGTGGTTTTCTAGTAATTTACATATATATATAAATATATACACACATATATACACATACATATGGTATATATGTGTGAGATATATAAACATATATAATAATTATCTTTACCTATTTATGTGCAGATATATTAGACATAATACAGGGTATTTGGTGAAGGGAGTAGGGAGAGAAGGAATGAGTACTTCATAAGAAAGTGGTGCTTGAGCTGATCTTTGAAGCCAAATGGGAATGTATACCCTGAGGCAAATTTTTGGCAAAAGAGTAAACAGCTGATTAGGCCTAGTTTGGCATCAGGAGTTCTGTAATTCTGTCAACCGAAACCTGTTTCTTGGCATCACAAATATTACTAGGCAAGACTAGGCTACTAGAAATAACACCTCAATGGATGTTCAGAAAACATTGCTACAGTACACCAGGGAAACCAGTATCAAGTATTGGGGTAATGAAATCAATTAAGGTAGTCATTAATGTCACACAAAGTCGGGGGTAGGGGGGGCGGAGATGTGAAAGCCCAGGAAAGTAAAGCCCTCTTGAGCTTACTGAGTCATACTTTACATTGTTCTAACTCAATCTGTTGGAGATGAACGCATGAGGTTCTGAGAGTCATACACTTCTAGGGACCATTAAACTATTTACCCTCAGGCTACAGGTTACATTGCAATGAACTTGGGGGGAGAGGGGGATTGGGAAGAAGAAAAAATTTATGTGATTTTGTTGTATATTTGAAAGGAACAGCAAGTTGTGCATAGTAGATTTGCAGTTTCATGTACAATCATCTTTTTATTGTGCTATGTTATGGAAATGCTTGTTTTATTCTATAAATTAAAAATACAATAAAAGAAATAGAAAGTTGGTCTACAAAGTCTTAGATAAGCGTTCTGGGTTAAGTTGAATTTTACTTATTTTTTCATATTTTAATAACTATGTCAATGTAATTGGTTTCCTTTGTAATCCACTGTATTTTATTTTATGCATTTAAAATGATTTTGGAAAAAGGGGCCATAGCTTTCACTAGACTACCAAAGGCATTATTAACATAAAAAAGGTGAGGTAACCCTACCTTTGAAGATTAAGAATTGACCTAAGGTGCATGGTGGGATCACAGGGGCACTTTCCTTTTTCTCTCTCCACAATCCTAGAATATTTTGTTTTAATATTTCCTGAATTCACAGGTATCAGAGAGAACATTTGGAGAGGAGATGAAGGATCTTTGCTTCTGAGGCTTATTTTTTAGTATTCTGAGATAACTTGTTTTTAAGGTAGGGAAGCCCAAGATATGTGAAGTTGTATTTGATTGTTTTTCCATCTAGCTTCACACTTTGGTTTACTTTTTTTTTAATGTGGAATTAATTATTACTTCATTTAATTTATATATTTGAATGGATTTCTTTTTGTACTCAGAGGCCTTTGCACTGGACTAGTTTATAATAAGCTCATTTTAAGAAATCTAATGAATAATGACTCTGGTGTCTCTAACAAAGGACAACATAATCAGATATCCTTAAATAAAATATTTTTAACTGACTCTGTTCTAAAAATAAAGAATGGATTGTCTTGCTGCTACTTTCCTGTAATACAACCTATTTTTGAACCAATTTTCTTCACATTGAAATTGACTTCATATTGAAATCAAGGCTATTTCTGCCAAATTTGACAATTATAGCTTCAGTTAGCATTTTTCAATGGGAAAAAGCATTTTTTTTAAATTGGGAAATATGGGCTTTCTTTTTTTACTTAATCATGCCTAAGTCACAGAGGATGTTGACATCAGAATAAAATGGAAAAAAAAAGTTCTCCAAAACAAAATTCATCACTAGCTTCACAAACAAGTTGGAATCAAGCATTTAGAATGCAGCCATGGACAACTTCTGGGGTCACCTCTCACTACATTCCACATGTATATTTAGACAGAAAATAAATCATTTTTAGAGTAAAAGTTACTGCATAATATAAAAAGAATCCATTATTTATGCAACAGGTCTGATGAAGGATAATAATAAATATGATAGTGATAAATTAATAATAGTAATAGATATAAATAATGATGGACAGATGAAGACTAAAACCATATATTGATGTTGGAATGTCTGGCATTTCTGTCATATTTGTTTCACGTATAATGGTGCATAATTCACCTGTTCCAGGGGCAGAGATTTCAAGCTAGAAGGGACCAGATAAATCATCTATTTCAAGATTCATATTATAGAATAGTGAAGAGACTTGCCCAAGGTCAGATGAATAGAAAGCAGCAAATATTCCAACCCAAGAAACAGGCTTTATTAAGCATCTGCTATGTGCCAGGCACTGGGCTAATCACTGGGTAAAGAAAGAAAAAAAAATCCCTGTCCTCAAGGAGCTCATATTCTAATGTGGAGACAACATGCAAAAACAAACAAAAAAGATCAGTGCATATACAAGGTATATACAGTGTAAATGGGAAGCAATCTCAGAGAACTCCAAATCTAGCATTTTTCCTACTGTACCCCATTGCCTCAGTGAAGCATTATTTGAACATACAAACCAATCTGAATATTTCCATTACCAAAGGAGAAAAAGAGGGCCTGTTAACTTGTCCTATTTTCACTAAAGCAGATCTCAAAGAGATAAGCTCCTAGGGAACATCAGGTATGTCCTGCTCAGAGGAACTTGTCAGGAATTTGGAATGGCACCGTGTGACTAGTTATCAAACTGTAACATAGGTTTCCTCAGGCCACCTCAGGAAGGACAGAATTTTTCAAAGACCCAATGATCAAAGTCCAATTGATATCGATATCAAGTAGGAACACAGACCATGAAAGCAAGAGACCATGCTTCTTTTAACCTTTGGAGGTCTCTTAAAAGTTGCCACTGAGATAGCTGGCATATAGTGGTCAAATATTCAAGGTACCATCTCTCTGATCATCCAGGATTGTCTCTTACCATCATTATGAGCCAGAACCAGAATTTGCTTAGCCTTAGATTATTTAGACTCCCTTTTTCCTCCTTTCCAATGCATTATGACAGTCAAAGGAGCAACATGATAAACAAGAAGGAGCACTAGATATATTCTCTGATCTCCTAGACCTCTCAAACGTCTCCAAAACAGAAGCTGTGGGCCAAAGATAAAGAAACTTCAACTGGCTCCATGATTTAGAACACCTTGAATCAAAAAAAAAGGTTAAAAAAATGAATTGTCATCTACACTAAGCTCATTCAGTACTTGTCCCCTTGTACCTCACACTGCAGCAGCAAGACTGCACCAGCCAACACACACAGGCATACAGGCTCAAAACAAAACCCAATCCCACACCCATGTCCCTGCCTTCTTCCCGTGGCATGGAGATCCAGGTTCCAGGCTTCAGAAGTCTATTCTGGCCAGGACTCAGCAGTCTTCCGCAGTGCTCAAGCCTACAGAAGTTCACCAGAGTGACAAAACTAGAGCTCATGGGGGTGACACAGTCACTGCCTGGTCAGGCAATGTTCTGTGCTATAAAAAAATCTCTAAAGGAGAGAGGGGAACAGAGGAAAAGGGTAAGCCATGTGTCTGGGATAGAAATAGGGCTCAATACCACAAACCACTCCCTCCCCTGTTCTAAAGCCTTAGAGACCCAGACTCCAAAAATTAACCCCATAGCAACACCATTGCATCTCTCTGAACTGCTGGTGGTGGGCCAGAGAACTGAGAACAGAGGAAGCAGGACAAGATATAATATGTTGGGGGGCTGTGTGGAACTCTACTGGGACCAGTTTTGTTCACCCAAAAGTCACTTGGGGAAGAGACCTAGGCTGTTATGCCATGAATTGCCCAGAGTAGGAGGAGTTGAGAGGCTTTAAGATGCAGTTCCCAAGGAAACCACATTCAGAGGGAAGAGAGTCAGAGAGAAAATGAAATACCAATTGACAGAATTCATAAATCACTTCTGAAAAAAAAAGCTGCAATCTCCAAGGCATACTGGTTAAACTTAATAATTCATTTCAGAAACAAGTTCTGCAAGCCCTCAGAAAAAAAGATTTTCAAATACAATAGAAAGGAAACTGAATAACACAAGCTTACTCTGTAACCATCATAAAATGCAGGAGGGAATGTAAGAATGTATTGCAAGAAAGCAACGGGGCTCATGGGTGACCCACACTGAAACTATAAACTTAACTATAAAAGAATTCAATAATAAAGAGGCATTTAAAACACTCTTAGAAATAAAATCAGACCTGAAGAGATTGTTTTTTAAATACCCCAGACAACAGAAATTCAGAAGGGGTGAACAAATGCAGCAGCCAAGCAAAGCAACAGCAACAGCATGATGGCTGAGAACCCAGCAAGAGATTTCTTTCTAAATGTATACAAAGAAACAGGGATGAAGGTGAGAATCAGGTGGAGGTAACAGTAAAGAGGTAGACCTAAAGCATGATGGACTGTACCTGGTGACACCCTGCCTACATGTGAATCAATGTTTTGGTTTTTTTGGTTGTTGTTTTTTTATTTGTTTTTTTGTGGTTCTACATTACAAAATGGAAGGATGAATGAAAGGGGAGGAGAGGAAACAGTGAAAGAGGGGAGGGCATGATGTACACAGGTCAGATCAAGAGTTAGCAATGAGGGGAAGGAGACCCTAGTGGTCTCAGGAAGAATAGAGCCTACAGGGGAATGAGTAAGAAGGTGAAGAAAAGGATTAAAAAGACAGAGGGAAAAGATAAATGCCTTGCTTTAGTAGTGGGAGAGGATTCCACTGATGAACGTTCCTGTGGACAAAGAGATATGTTCTATGAAAGGAGATAGAGACCTCGTGCTAGATGTGGTTGGAGAGTTTGGGGGCTTGAAAAGACCACTTGTCCTAGCTCAAGAGAGAGAGAGTTGGATATCCTGAAGTTAGATATCCTGCTAAGAGGGGAAAACCCAGAATACCTTGGAAGGTATGCTTCTATGGGGATTACAGAGAACAGTGACTAGATAATTATAGGGGCCAGAAAGCAGAGAATAAGAGTCTAGAGTAAAAAGAAAGATAAAGTGGTTAAAGAACAGAGAGAGAAAACCTTTTCCAGAAAGGGGCAAAAATAGTTAAATATCCTTTGAAGACCTCATCACAATAAAATAGCCATTCATTCAGGAACCACAAACAACACAAACTCATAATTTAACAATGAAATACTAAATAATGAATGAGTCAAAGAACAAACCATAGAAACAATTAATAATTATGTGAAAGAAAATGGTAATTATTAAGCAACATGTCAACATTTCTGGGATGTAGCTACAATAGTTCTTGGTGGAAAGTCAGTCAAAGAAAATGGCATGTTTACCTTGGAGAACAGAAACATTATAATGAGCTTGATGGCTATCCAAGTTTTTGAAAGACTGTCATATAGGGGATTCTGGGAAGATGGTATAGTAGGTCAGAAATTTCCAGGCTCTCCAAGTTTCCTCCACAAATAGACAGAAAATCACCACAAAATGAGTGAAGAATAAGAATTCTTAGATCTAGCAGCTGGGATAAATAAAGTTGAATTGGGAGATAGTAGGCAATATATGTAGGTAGACCTCAAGAAAGATGGTCAGCACAAACATGGGGCATTTGCCTGGCAAATAAGGAAGTCTGTTTCTCCCCCTGCCCCCCATTCTCTCCTTATCTCTGTTTACTTGACCCCACTCCTTAGTCCTGTCCTACAGTCCTGTCCCATCAACCTATCCATAGAGACAAGGGCCAGTGCAAGTTCAAGAGGAATGGGGACAGCCTTCTCCATATCGAGTACCCTGCCCCCTGCCCCTAATGCTAGCACCTAGAATAAAAAAAGAAATGTACCTTGCCTTAGTTATGACTCAGACTATTGGATCTTTTTACTACTTTGTCCCAGAGAATAGAACTAAGAGCCATGAATGGAAATTTCAGAGAGGCAAAGGACAAATTTCCTAACAATCTGAGCTGTCAAAAGCAAAATGATCTACTTTGAGAGGTCCGTAATGGCTGGATAACCACTAGAGAAAGAGGGCATGCCATAGATTAAATTCTTTTTTTCTTTTTTCAGGTATAGGTTCAACTAGATGACCTGTAAATGCTGACCTTCTGATTCTATGATCACTGAATAGCTCTTAATTATTGGCCTTTTAGCTCTTACTTTAACAGCAGGTAGAGATCTACATTTTCCATAGTTATGCTTATTGAAAGTCCTCCTGGTATAGGAAGATGGGACAGACATGGGGAAAATTAAAATATCTGTATATTTTGCACAAGTCGATCTCAATATAAGAGGAAGATTTTTTTTTTAGCCTTAAAGAAATCAACACACACATATATATATATATATATATACATGAATATTTTTTCCCTTAATTTACCTATTAAGAAACTATCTTAATTAAATTACCAGGAATGTTATTTATATACTACATACTTCTTTTGGGGTGAAGTGGGTAATTTGTTAAAAATCTAAACATAAAATGTTCTCTACACAGACAAAGTAAATTATTTGGTGAGTATGAGCCTGACATGCTCCTAATTTTTTGGTATTTAAATTCAAATATATTAAATATTGTGTATTTTTTAAGAAATTATAACACATCTGGGAATAATAAACTATTCAATTCAACTTAACTCATCAAATATTTATTATATGCCTACAATGTACAAGGGGTAGCTGGGTAGTACAACGGAAAGAGCACTGGACTTGGAATCAAGAAGACTCATCTTCATGAGTTCAAATCCAGCCTCAGACACTGACTAGCCGTGTGACCCCAGGCAGGTCACTTAACTCTGTTTGCCTCAGTTTCCTCATCTGTAAAATGAGCTGGAGAAGGAAATGGAAAACCACTTCAGTATCTTTGCCAAGAAAACCCCCAAATAGGGTCATAAAGAGTCAGATATGACCAAAAGGAGCAACAACAGTAATGCACAGGGGACTATAGACATAAGGCAAAAACCAAATGTTCCCTTCCTTCAAGGATATTGTGCTCTACTTGGGATCAGTCACAGCACATAGTTAAGTTAATACAGACTAATTTCAAAAAGGAGGAAAAAAATAACATTTGGAGTGGGGTCAAAAGGGCCTCTTCTATTAGCACTTCTCAATCAATGATAATTTAATAAGGCTCTACTGTATGCCAGGCAACGTGCTCAAGTCAAGTCAGCAAGCATTTATTAAGGGCATGTTACATGCCAGACCATGTGGTAAACACTGAAGACACAAGGAAAACAACAGTCACTGTTCTCAAGGAGCTCATATTCTAATGGGGAAGAGAACATGTAGATAGCTACGTACAGACAAGATACTCACAGAGCAAACTGGGGCTGATCTCAGAGGAAGACATTAGCACTGTAGAAGACGGGGAAATTCTTCCTACAGAAGAAGGCAAGCTATTGGGGAGATGGAGCGCCTTGAGCTAGAAAAAGAGGTCAATGTTACTGGATCTGTTGAGTACATGGAGGGGATTAAGGTGTAAGAAGACTGGACAGGTAAGAAGAGACCAGGTTATGAAGAGATTTCAAAGCCAAACAAAGTATTAAATACTGCATTCAATTCAAATTCTTCAAAGATTTATTAAGTGCCTACTTCAGTGTACCAGGCACTAGAATGGAGAAAGAGTCCCTATCCTGAGATGTTTACAAGCTAATAAACTGTGAATGGTCTCAGAATTTCTAACATCTCACACCCTACTGTCCCATGACTGAGATGAATTCTTACTGAACAAAGCAATTTTGATTTCATTTGGCAAGGGCATTAAATGATGTGTTAGCTAGCAGAGACCTACTGAACCTCATTTCCCCCCAAGACCTACTGCCTAATTTGTGACTGAGTCATTTCATACCAGGCTATAGACAGGAAGCATCCCTGAACACTGTAATCACATGACAACTCATGTTCTTAGGATGTAAAATGTAAAGCAGAATAATAGAATATTTGGATAATATTATCTCATTTTACACATCTTTTATATATTGAAGTACTTGGCACACATCAACATGTCAATATTCCTAGGGCTGTGATTTTTTTTTCAGTGAGGGTACCTCCATCAAGTATGCAGATTACAATCTATCTATAATTTATAGTCTCAGATAGTTTCCTGATGCTCATAGAGGTTAAGGGGTTTGCCCGTAGTCACACAGGTAGTAGATGTCACACGTGGGAGTGGAATCCGAATCTTTCTGACTCCAGTTCCAGCACTTTATCCACTTTTTTGCATTATCCCTCAAGCCACAATCAGGAAGGTGATCAATGTTTGTTGTACTATATTTTATATTTGTATATTTTCTAGAGACTTTCCCTTCCAGTCAGTATTAGTAGTCTGCAATGGCTATTAAGAAATTGAATATAAAACAATATATTAAGTAGTATTAAAGAAAAAAGAAACCAGCCCTATTACCTGCCCTCAAGAAGCATATATTCTTATTCATAGGACCATAAATTTATAGCTGGAAGGGATGTCCAAGTCTATCCAGTCTAACCCTCTCATTTTTACAGATGGGGAAACTGAGTCATAGAGAAGTTAAGTAACTTGATCAAGGTCACACAAAAAGTAAATGCCATAGATGAGATATGAATCCACTTCCTCTCAATCACAAATTCATTCAGTCAAATTATTTGAGAGTTGGAAGTTCCTACAGCAACCATCTGACCTAACCCATACACAAAACAAATCCCCATTGTAACACTTGGATCCCAAATCCAGCAATCTTTTCAATATACCGTGTTGTAGAGTACAAAAATATCAAAACATCAGAAACTCAATACTGATACTGCAATTCCACAAGTGTACAAACTAATAAAATATAGTCATAGTTTAAGGAGCGCAACATAAAGAGGCATTTTGGATATGATAATGTGTGGATGAATTTTCTAAGTGGAGGTGAAGGCCGTAGTGTAGAGACTGACAGATACGAAAGGGAAATAAATTCATGTCAGCTGGCATTGGAGGATAACATGGCCAAGATAGAACAGCTTCACTGGATATCAAGGAGATCTGCTCAGGTGATATAGAAGAGCTCCTGCTGAGGAATAATCAATGAAGTTAGTGAGGTGCGCATATTTAATTGGTGGAAGACCAGAAATCATAAATCTTTATGTAGTAAGGAAATTCTTAAGCAAAGAAATAATATAACCTTTTTTAAAAAAAAATGTATTCAGGTTTATTCTAGCAATAGGATTATCTGGAGGGAAAAAAAGAGAAAAGACAAAAAACATGGAAAGTTTAGGCAGATGCTCCTAAAATGAGGTGATGAGGACTTGAACTAGGATGGTGACTGTGGAAAAAAGAAAAGAAAGATTAGTAGAAACAAGCAGAGACTTTTGTAAATCAAGAAAAGAGGCCCAGGAAAAGCTGTTAAAAACTCTGGGTCAGGCCCTCTCTGAGTTTTCTTCCCAGCTTTGGTAGGCTGGGGCCATAGAGAGGTCGTCTTCTCCCCCCACATTCCTAGGGGTAACCCTGAAGGTGTGGAAAGAATTTCTGATACAAAATATCCCAAAAATCTTAGTAGAGCTTTAAATATTTTTTCTTTTTTAAAACTTTTTATTTTTTTTTTAGTTTGCAGCATTCACTTCTGCAAAATTTTGAATTTTAAATTTTCTCCCCTTCCCTCCCCTTTCAAGATGACATGTAATCTGATATAGGCTATACATGTATAATCATATTAAACATATTTACACATTATTCGTGTTGTAAAGAAGAGTTAGGACCAAAGGGAAAACCACGAGAAAGAAGAAATAAAAAAGAGAGAGAAAATAGTACCTTCCATCTGCATTCAGACGCCCTAGTTCTTTGTCTGGATATGGATAGCATTTCACATCATGAGTCTTTTGGAATTGTCTTAGATCCTTGTATTGAATAGCTTTAATTATTGATTTAGGACTTCATAATTTGGGGTTTAAGTAAGTTCTAATAGCCTAAAACTGTATTAAGAATTTTAGAACATTGTACTATGCTCCTGAGTGCTATCCGATGTACTCCCCAATTTCAATTAACTAGTTAATATCCATTAGCTAGCCAAAGTAAGTTATTTTTTAGAAAGAGGTATTTATTAATGTTATGTAATAAGAACAGTTGGCATAGAAATGTACCTCCAAAAGTCTGGATCACACTGTCCCCTGATACACAAAAGTTCCCTGGGGAGAGTGGGTCCAGCCTTAGAGATAGCACATAGTAAAGGGATTTCCCATAGTTCCTGCTTTCTGAAGTCCTTTTTTCTCTTTGTGGAGTTCTCATGAAGTTCCCCTTTGGGGTGTGTAGCTCTCTGCTGGCTTGTGAGGGTAAATGCTCTTGTACAATCCTGAGGTTGGTTTACCTCGTTGCCTCTAGTTTGTCTTCAGTTCCCTATGTACTATCAGCCAATGCTATTCTAGGGAACTTCCTACCAACAGGAAGCTCAAATTCTCCAATCTTTTAAAGTTCACAAGATTGTCCCTGGGAAGGTGAGGGTTTGGGGGATGGAGAGGAATTGGGTTCAGGAGATTTCCATTCAGGGGCTTGACTGGAACTGCTCCACTGCTAGGCTGGCCTATTTTTTGGAATTCTGGATCCCAAACTGTTTGTTATAACTAAGTCCCACAGGGCAAGGCTGATTCTCTTCAAGGAAGCTCAAGTCATGGCCATGTGGCTTTATTTGTTTTCATTCAATTGACAAGTACTTTCTTCTCCCAACCTAATTAAGGGCTAGTTCACACCTTTGGTTCATTAATTCAGGAGTGGTGTGAAGGAATTGTTCATTTGTGGATGATTAGTTCTTTAATTCTATCAATTAGTTCTCATTTGATAAATTTATCTGAGCAGAGAGCATCTTATTCATTATGTTGACTGGTGTTGAGGTGCTTGGGCCACCCATCTTTTGCATGAGTAGCTCCAATTAGAGCCAGAGTCAACAATCAGCAATTGTCAGGGGTTCTAGGCCATCAGGACTGAAACACCCAGAAGTTCAAGGTCATCTAAATAAGGTCTCAAGAGTCTTACAAGGAGTACAGCTGGAGTCACAAGATTCATTAGCTACTGCCATACCCAGAAGCAGTCACACTGAGGCTGTGTCAGCCAGCCAACATCGGAGGCTATTTCCATCGCTGGTGATCCAACAAGCTGCATCTCAGCTTGTGATAAATTGCTGCAGAGTGTGGGTTATGCTTGCTCTCAGGGAGAAGACAATAAAATAATATTAGTAATCCAAAGGAACTATGACCTCTCAGAGCCCAGACAGAGATGTGATCAATGACTGTCTTTTTGTGTGCGTGTCTTTCTTGTTTAGCACCTTAGGAATTGACTTGAGGGAGTTGAATCTTATCTTCAGTTTTCCCAGGAGAGCAAGGGGTTTCTGCTGGAGCCTATTAGTCTGCATCTGTTTGTTGGTAGCAGGTAAGAGAATAAGTGGAGGGGTTGAGGCCGGGCTGAGCAAGATTCTGGATAAGATGGCTATGAATACGAACTATTCCTAAATTAGTTCTTTCTAGGCTAAAGTCTAAATGTGTTCTTCTGAGGCTCTTCATACCTTAAAGAACAGGTGAAATACCTAAATTGAGAATTCTCTCATTTTCCCTCAGTCCAACCCCAGGAAGTACAAACTAGGGTCCCTGGGCACTGCTTCCAGGAAAGTCTGTATTCTAGCTTAGTCTGACATAAACTCTTTTTTATTTTTCATTTGACTACCATAGAGTCCTTTTCCATATCCATCTTCACTTAATTGAATTGTATTGTAGGCTGGGTCTACCCTTAGGCACCTGACTGCCTTAGGAGACTGTCTCCTTGCTAGTCTCAAGATTCCACTGAACCCAAATCTTTCTGGAATCTTTCACTTGATCTCACAGGTCTTCCATGGTAACCAGTCTGTCTGTGTTTATTTGTTTATTCACTTCTTTGGTATGTCTCACATTCTCCTGCAAAGGAACTGTTGGGATAACATCAATATCTTTGTCATTGCTTTTGTCCCTCCCAGAACAGCATAATAAAATCTCAGAGAATTCCACAAACTTGCTGAAAGTCACAAAGATGATTCTATTATCTCTGTAGCCAGAGCCATAAGAACATGTGGACTTAAAAGCTGAAAGCACAAGATATTATCTAAACCTGCCCCTTCAACTTACAGATGAGAAAAGGGAGGACTCCTGGATATAAAGAACAAGTGACTTGCCCAAGGTCATATTACTAATTAGCAGCAGATCAATGAATAGAATACCAAATTCTGACATTTACTACATCTGTTACATGGGGGCCTCAGTTTCTCCAATAGTAACATGGTTTCTGAGATCTACTCGACAATCTATGAGCCTGTGTTCTGTCTGTCTCTTAACCTCTTATCCAGTAGTGTTCTTTCCCTTTCACTATGATGCCTCAACCAACCCAAGTTTTTCTTACCCAATCAATTCATTTCAACCTGCTTCTTTATTGTCCACCTGCATACTAGGCTTTTATTTTATTTAATCATTTTCAATTATTAAACATTCTTTTTATTTTTCTCACCCACTGAAAAGAGGGACAGAAAGAGGGGGGGAAGGGGAAGGGGGACAAAAATAACTCCTGTATCAAATAAGTACAGTCAGGCAAAACATATTCCCACATTGGTCACATCTAAAAATGCATATCTTCTTTTGTATATCAATCCATCATCTCTCAGTTATGATGTCAGTAGCACTCTTCTTTGTCAGTCTTCTGGAATCATGGTCGATCATTTAATGGTTTAGACTTCTTAAGTTTTTCAAAATTATTCATTTTAATAATATTGATGCCATGGTGTTAATTGTTCTTCTGGTCCTGCTCACTTCACTTTGTAGTTGTTCATGTAGATACATTTTTCCATGTCTTTTTGAAACTGTCTTTTTCCTCATTTCTTAGAGCACGATAGTATTTAATCCCATTTACTTCCCACGATTTATTCAGGCATTCCCAAATTGGAGAGCACTCCATGACTTTTCAAGGTTTTGCTTGTTTGTTGCTGTTGTCGTTTTGCCACCACAAAGAGAGAAAAGGAAGAAAAGACTCTATCTCTATATACAAAAATATTTATAGTAGGACATTTTCCTGAAAAGATTAAAATGCAGAATGATCCTAGGACCATTGATTTAAAATCGAAAGAGTCCTCAGACACTGTCTAGTCCAACACTCTCATTTTTAGAGATAAGAAACTTAAGCCCAAGGAGGATTTAAAAGTCATCTAACATATTATCCTCATTTTACAGATGAAGAAACTGAGACCTGAGAAACATAAGTATCTTGTACAAGGTTACCCAAGTATTAAATAGTTGAGCTAGAAATCAAACCCAAGTTTCTTCTGACCCCAAATGTTCATTCAAGCTGTTATATTACATGAAGGCATGTGATGCTTTAGAGATATTAATACGTTTATTTCTTACATTATTCTTTGAGTCTTGGATGCATTCAGGTAATTTGTTTGCAAATTGTTTTCATGGAGGTTTATTTTAAATAGTCAGGAACAGCTGAAAATAAGCATACTGATTCTGACATGTCAGATCCGTGCCATAGCCACATTTGGGTACAATCCCTATTTGTGGATGTCTGAACTGCACTCGGAAGTTTCTCAATAATCTGCTTCCTAAGTAAATCCTGGTGGTGATGTAAAGTTGTTATCTGAGAACTCCATAGTGTTCTCTAATGTTCTGGTATCTGCAGAGGTACAGCTCATACAACTATTTCAGGGGCTCAGTTAGCACTAAATGCCTATTGTAAGCCTAGGCTAGACCTCCATGGAACCAGTCCCTACTATGATCAATATTCAAACTAAGACATGCAGTCAATTTGTTTCCCTGGGAACTATTTTACTGTCAGTGGAGACAGGGAGGAGACTCAATGACAAGTCCCTCCTACTATGCAGATCACACACACACACACACACACACACACACACACACACACTCAATAAACTCCAGTTGCTCCCTATGACTCCAGGATCAAATATAAAATCCTATTTGGCTTTTAAAGCCCTTTATAACCTGGCCCTTCCCTACCTTTCCAGTCTTCTTACACCTTATCCCCCCTCCACTTAGCTCATGACTCAGTGACACTGACCTTGTTTCTGACATGACTCTCCAACCCCCAGCTCAGGACCTTTTGCTTCCTTATCTCCCATGCTTCAAATGCTTTCCCTCCTCACCTCAGCCTCCTGGCTACCCTCACATCCTCAGCCTCAACTACCCTCACAAATTTCAGCTAAAAAGCCACACTCTGCAAGAAGCTTTTCTGCATCAATACTAGTGCCTTCCAATTTCCAGTTCTTTGCCATCACAAAGACAGCTGCTATATACATTTTAGAACATGTAGGTTCTTTTCCTTTTTCCCTAATCATTTTTGGAAATAGACCTAGTAGTGGTATTTTGGGGTCAAAGAGTATGGGCAGTTTAATTGGCTGAACAACTTCTGGGATAGGATTGTGATGGAACACTACTGTGCTATAAGAAATGATGAGCTCAATGACCTTAGAAAAACATGGAAAGACTTGTAGGAAATAGTGAAGAGCAAAATGAGCAAAACCAAGAGAACATTGTATCCAGGAACAGCAATACTGCAATATTGTTTTAAGAATGACTGGGGGCAAATAAGTCATTTGGACTGTTAAAAATACCCAAATTAACAATAAAAGACATACGAAAAAAGGTGCTATCTACATTCAGAGAAAGAACTGGTAAAGAGAAGTATGAGTGGAATAATTTTATATACATACAATATGTGTATATATGTATACATGTGTGTATGAGTGTATATACATATATGTATATGTGTATGTATACATACATATTTATGTCTAATGGTAGCCATGTCTAGGGTGGGGGGGAGGAAAGAAAAAAAAGAAATTTACATGGTAACTCTATTACATATTTAAAAGGAATAGCAAGTTGTACATAATAGATCTGCCGTTTCATGTGCAATCTTTTTTTATTCTACCATGTCATGGGAATGTCTGTTTTATTCCATAAATTAAAAATAAATTAAAATATTACCTTTCCTCAGAGCTTATCTTCAGTTAGCATCGTACAACTGTTTGCATGTTGTCTCCTCCTTAAGAATATGAGCCACATGAGGACAGGGAATGTTTTTGCCTTTCTTTTTATCCCCAATGCCTGACACATAGTAGGCATTTAAATAAATGCTTGTTGACTTGACTTAAAGAACCCCTACACGAAAGCCTTGACTCAGAAACATGAATATTGGAAGCTGGCAGCAACTGTCTAAGTGACCAAATTCAGTGACTTTATTTTATAAATAAGTAAATTGAGTCTTACAGAGAATAGGATTTGTCAGAGCTACACATAAGACTTCACATGTTCAAATTTAGTGGAATTAGCAAAACTTCATCCTTAGCTGCTGGTCAATGAAATAGCCAATATTAAAACCCAGAGCTCCTGACTTTTTTCTAACAGAGGGCTGGCTCTCCACTCTATTTGAGACTGGGTTTCCCTATCTTGATGAGGCTAGAAGCCCAGCAGTTACTGCTGAACCCAATACTGATCAGCAGAAAAGCTTTAAATTAATCTTCCTTATTTTTGCCTGTTAGATACCGCTTAGACAGCCTGGTAGCTCCCCACTCCAGAGGAGCTCTCAATATTGATACCAGACTTAATGTGCACATCCAACTAGCTCCAGCACCACTGTTGTGCAGAACTCCAGAACTCAAGAGATCCAAACAGTAGGCTTTACAGGCAAGGACACACGAACACCTGCTCTGGTCTAGAGCAGGGTAATAGCATAGGTTCCAGGAAGGAAGCTCTAAGCAGTAACAGAAGGGCACTCTCTACGGGGTACGAGGGGAACGTGCTGCACGGGAGCTTCATTTCCCCATCCTCCCCCAGACCCTGCACACACGTAAGAGTCTTAGTACAGTCCCTGGAGGTGGGGTTGGGGAAGGGGGATCCCCTGAACCCTGTGAAAAGGTCAATGCAACCCTGAGCTGACCTGCATGAATCAGATTTCTCCCAGCTGCTTTCTCCTCCTCCTTTTCCTTCTCCTCCTTCCTTCTCCACCCCTCCCCCCTCTTCTCTTAAGCCCACTATGGGAGAAAGAGAAACAGAAGAGAATCGTGCACGCGCACACACACACACACACACACACACACACACAAAAGGAGCAAGGAAGACAAAGACACAATAGAATCAATGAAAGTACAAAAAGAGGGATCATGTCTGGAGAAGGAGAAGGGGGAGGAAAACAAGGAGGTGGGGGGAGAGGGAGGGGGAGGAAAGACAGCAAAACCTAAACTCTGTTTCCTGTTCTGCAAAGATTTGCTGACTATAAAAAACTCCCAGAACAAGTGGGTAGAGAGATGCAAGAGGAAGGTGACTTAGATATTAGTGGCCCCTTTGGCACCGTTCACTTTTCAGTTCCTTCCTTCCTTGTATCACCCTCATTACGCAAACTCCCTCCACCAGCCAAACCCCACGTAGCCCGCATGCAGGCGTGTGCACACACACGCACACACATACACAGGCTGATTTTGTTTTCTTTCTTGGCTTCCAGAGACACGGTACTCACTATCATCTCCGGGACAAGGACTATGTGGGAAACGTGCAAACTGGAGCCAACTCGTGGGAGGTGGGAAAACAATGTTAGCCTTTTGATTTTTCCTTTAATGAACAAATTCTGCCCCTCCCCCACACACTGTATACAAACCATACGCCTATTCGCATGTTAAGCGTGTCGTTGGAAATCTCACTGTGCGATGACAGAAAATAATGAAAGATGTGGCTGACTTAGAGCCGCTCTCCAGATCTGCCACCTGTGCAATCTTGAGCAAGTCTCCTAACCCTGTGCCTCAGCTTCCTCATCTGTGGGAGACGTTGGGCTAGATGATTTCAGAACTCTAAATCTTATAATCGTTCAACTGAAGTAGAAACAAAAAATGCCTGATGCTTTTACTTATGTTTCTGTTTATACTGTCAGCTAAAATTTAGTGGAGTTAGCAAAAGACTATCCCTAACTTTTTTTGTTTGTTTTTTAGAGGGGGGAAGGCAAGGCATTTGGGGTTAAGTAACTCACCCAAGGTCACACAGCTAGTGTGTCAAGTGTCCCATGCTGGAACTCAGGTCCTCCTGACTCCAGGGCCGGTGCTCTATTCACTGCACCACCCAGCTGCCCCATCCCTTACTTTTCATTGCCCTCTAATAGTGAGGTATACAACACCACATAGTGGAAAGAATCCTGACTATGGGATCAGAAGATAGTGGTTTCAATGTTGACTCTGCTACATACTGTGCAACCTTGGGCAAGTTCACCCTAACTTTCTGAGCCTCAGTTTCTTCATCTGTAAAGTGGGGATAATTGCCCTTGCCATTGTCATTCCTCACAGGGATGATGGGAGGATCAAATGGGAACTGCCAAGTGTTATAGCTTTCAGAGTACTAACCTAGGGGCCATCATAGAACAGTGGAAGGTGCCCTAACTCTAGAATCCAGGGCACCTGGGTTCAAACCACACCTTTGATACTTCTACTTCTGCAACCTTGGGGAAATCCATAAACTGCTCTTTGCCTGTGTGTTCCTATTTGTAAAATAAGAAGCTGATGGGGGAAAGAGGAGTGAGAGTTGGCCTCTGACATCCCTTTCAGCTCTGGTTTTCTGTAATCTTTCATAACTGAGCTAAACACCCAGAGACAAGCTACACAGAAAGACTATTTCATTAATTCTATTCTAAATTCTCTGGGAAGTCAGCTACACATGATATTTTATTGTAAATCCCATTTAATATCTTTGAATCATAACCCTCAAACCTGTAGCTTCCCCCTACTTTTCCTAAGATGTGGTGGCCAAAATAATTTTCCCCTTCCCTCTCTCCACTCCCTTATTAACTCTTCTCTATTCTCCCTGCTTTGTAAAGATAGGTACATACATTTAAAAGTTTACTAAAGAACTCAGGGAAAATTTGTATGAACTGATACAGAGTGAAGTAAGCAGAACCAAAAGAATGATATATGCAATGACTTCAACAGCATCATTGGAAAGATCACTAAAAGGAAGCCAAACGCTGATGCCGCCATAATGACCTCAGAGAAGAGATAGTGAAATAAACTACCATCCTCATGGCAGAGAGGAGAGGCAGAAACTAGTAGGCCAGACCATTTTATATTTTGTCAGATCAGGTCATTATGACAGGTATTTTTGTTTATCTGGTTTTTTGCTGTTTTTTCTTTGTTTGTTTACTACAAGGGAATTTTCAATTTTGAGAGGGATGGAGAATATTTCCAGAACTGGCTGATCTCTAAGAGAAAAAGCATCAATCAAACTTTTATTTTTCCCAATCATTTTTTATTAGATTTTTTATCTTTAGTTTACAACACTCAGTTCCACAAGTTTTTGAGTTCCAAATAAAACTTAAAACTAAATCAAATCATGTAAGACTTTTTGATCAGTGTCATTTTATAGAAGAAAAGATACATATGTATATATTCATAATCTATATCTATAGCTCAATATTGACATAGATGTAGATATAGATATGAAGCGTACTGTCATTCATGATTTTAATCTTCCTTTACTATTACCATCCCTTTGTCAGTGGTAATTAAAGCTAAAAATTTACAAAATTTGCGCAACATATATTTTTTGGTTTAAATTATTTTAATCAAATATTAATTATTATACAATTGACATTTGATTATTTTTTAAAATTTGTTGTACTTCAATACCTTTTCAAATCTTATGCTGAAAGTGATAAACTGTCTCTTGATGACTTAAGGTCATTACAAGACCCAACAATTTCAATGCAAGAGAATTTTTGTTTTGCCTTGAAGACTAGTGTAGAAACATAGTAGGAAGACCCTGATCTTCCTTATACTAAGTAGTCTCAGGCACCTAAGTACTGTAGTGATATGATTAATTCTTATTGTTTGAATTCTGTCTTCTTGTTATAGTTTTTTTTCTGATTCTGTCATCTCAACTCAATACGTATTTATAATGAACCTACACTGTGTTGAGCCTGAAATATCATGTCTCAATAAGAGCAAATAGGCTATGAATGAAAACTTGAGTAACATTTATGAAAAGAGTAATTTAAAGTAAAATAAAAGTAATTTAAAGAGAACTTTAAAGAGTAATATTTGTGCTCTATTTTGACTTCACACTGTTTTGCCTACCACTAACAGAGATCTACTTTTTCTCTAAAAACTTTACATTTTTAGCTGCCTTCTCTATTGTGGGCTGCTCTTTTTTTCTCTCTACCTCATAACTGGAAGCTGATGTCAGTCCTCTACCCTCTATCATCCCTATGACCATTTTCAAATCTTTGCTCTGCCACCATCATTGTTTAAAACTTAGTGATTTGGGGTTGGCCAGAGAATATAGCTCCCCATTAAAAGCTTACATGCTGATGGTGGTGACCCGTGGACCTGGGTCGCAGAGCTGTTACCAGGAGCTAAGTAATATTCCACTTCAATAGACATGTGGTTAGTGGACTGTATATTTGCGAAACTGTTAACTTGGAAGCCCCTGTTTCCAGGGAAATTAGAGAGTGACCGGATCAATAGGTCAATGACTGAAACAGCTGAACAAAAACATGGAGAAGGATGGCAGAAAGTTGAAGGCAATGTCATCGCAGAAAACAGTGGAAAGTAGAGGAAGAGAGAGAATACTCAGCCAGACCAACCCAAATATACCTATGAAACTTGAACAAGGACAAAATAACATACTTGAAATAAGCCATATTTTCCAGTAATTTCATGTTCATCTATTCCCATTGTCGATTACTTTTTCTGCTTTGTCATTTCAGTCACATTCAACTCTTTGTGACCCTATCTGGGGTTTTCTTGGCAAAGATACTGGAATGCTTTGCCATCTTCTTTGACAGCTCATTTTACAGATAAAGAAACTGAGGCAAACAAGATTACGTGACTTGTCCAGGGTAACACAGCTAGTATCTGAGGCCAGATTTGAACGCCAAGTCAGTGTTCTGTCCACTGCACCACCTAGCTGTCCAGCAAGAGTTCTAGCCCATTTGTATTCTAACACCTGTACCCAATCTGATATATGGTGAAACACCAAAAAAATAACGTAGGAGAGAATGATTAGACCAGACTAAGTAGTATACTCCTTGAGAGTAGAGACTACTACACTCTGCTTTTGTATCTCCAGTGCCTAGCCCAGTACCTGTCACATAGCAAATGCTTGCTAATTGAAGCAAATAATAATTTTGAAAAGTATTTATGAACCCAACAAAATATTCACCCAACATTACTCTTTTGGAGGAGAAACAAGATGATGAGTATAATCTATAATGTCTTTTTACAGTGCTGAACTAATCTTCTAAATTGAAAGGAATGGTATTAGTTTCTGAATTCCAATAACTTTAATAGAGAATTAACAATATCTTTCCAGTTACACAGAATTGCAATTTGGAATTCTCCCAGAGAGCTACATGGAATATAACAATTAATGAGGCTGAAGGGAATTGATAGCAGTTTATTTCAGATGCCTACATTAGGAATCATCAGTACTCCAGTCTAGACTAACCCTGTTCTTGGCCAGGTTTTAATTACTGGGAGAGTAATTATGTGCAGGACTCAAAATGACTATGAAAATTATGAATCTGAATTGTATGGTGAAAAGGGGACTAGAGAGGAAGCTCTTAAACTTAAATCCTAATTTTATCTATATATGTGTGACCTTGGACAAATCACTTGTCCTCTGTGAAACTCAGTTCCCTCATCTGTAAAATGAAGATAATATTATCAGTACTACCTATTCAGATGGTTATTGTGAAGGCTGCCATTTGTAAACCTTGAATTACAATAGAAACATTAGGAGCAGTGGTGTGCTGGGAAATGTTTGCCAACTGGCTTTCTTTGTAAAAAAAAAATGTATGGCACAAAATACTTTTCAGTTTAATCTGCATTATTAACATTTTCCCATCACTTGGAATCTAGACAATCAACAAAACAATAAATCAATCCCAGATTTTTAGCATTTGCTGATGATAATAGTATTGGCCGGGTCCAGCACAGCCCTGGCTATGAGCTATGTCAGTGTGAAAGGGCTACGCTAAATTATGCCTAATACCCTTTCTAGTTCTGAAAATCTTGGTTTCTGATTATACAGAGAGACAGAGACAGAAAAACAAAGAGACAGACAAAGAGAGAGAAAGACAGAGAAACAAAGAGAGACAGAGACAGAAAGACATAGTTACATAGATACATAGATAGGTTCCAGAAAACATTTACTTCTAAGGTCCTTTGTAGTTCCACTTGAATGATCTTATCATTTAATAATCTGCTGAAGTCAGGAGTTTTGCATATAACTTCTCTGTCATCCATGTGGGTTGATGACCTAATTGACAAAAGAGACAACCAACAGAGCAAGAAGCTGTTGGAGAGACAGGAACAGAAAGAAATATGATTTGATTCGCTTTGGAAGAGCTATAGGTCTCAGCCAAAAAGGAGCACAGGGGCTGACCAGAGACAAGTCAGACAAGAAAACCTTGAAAGTAAGATATAGTTGTGGTCTATGGGTGGTACATGCCTGTACACCCTGCTACTGAGGAGGCTGTGCCTGGCAGTTCGATTGAGCTTGGAAGTTCTGCTCAGGTATGCGCTCTAAATCCAGCAACAATATGGTGAAACCCTGGAAGGGAGAAACAGGGGTCACCAGGTTGGTTAAGGAGAAGATCAATTGATGCAGGTTAGAAACAGAGCAAGCCAAATTAAAACAATTTGGAGACACCACCTCATACCTATCAGATTGGATAACACGACAAAAAGAGAAAATGTTGGATGTTGGTGGGCATGTGAGGAAACTGGACCACTAATGTGCTATTGGTGGAGTTATGAACTGATCCAACCATTCTGGAGAGTAATTTGGAACTAGGCCCAAAGGGCTATGAAACTGTGTATACCCTTTGATCCAGCAATACCTCTGCCAGGTCTATATCCCAAAAACATCCAAAAAAAAGAAGGGAAAAGGACCTATTTGTGCAAAACTATTTATAGCAGCTCTTTTTGTGGTGGCTAAGAATTGGAAATCAAAGGGATACCCCTCAGAAGGGGAATGGCTAAACAAGCTGTGGTTTGTGATTATAATGGAATATCATTGTGCTATAGGAAATGACAAGTAGGATGATTTCAGAAAAACCTGGACTTACATGAACTGATACATGGTGAAGTGAACAGAACAAGGAGAATGTTGTACACAGTAAAAGCAATGTTGTTTGATGAAGAACTATGAAAGACTTAGTTATTCTCAGCAACACAATGATCCAAGACAATACCAAAGGACTAACAACAAAGTTACTACCTGCCTCCAGAGAAAGAACTGATATTGATTGAATACAAACTGAAACATGCAATTTTCACTCTTTCTTTCATTTTTTCTTTTATTCAAGTCTTTTTGTACAAAATGACAATATGGAAATGTTTTACATAATTGCACATGTATAACCTATATCTGATTGCTTATTGTCTCAGGGAAGCAGGAGGGGAGGGAGGAAAGGATAGAATTTAGAACTCAAAACTTTAAATAAAAATGTTTAAAAAAATTTAAGAGAAACATAGCAAGCCAAACCTTTTGTGAAAGAAAGGAAGGGAGGAGGGAAGAGAGAGAGAGAGAGAGAGAGAGAGAGAGAGAGAGAGAGAGAGAGACAGAGAGACAGAGAGACAGAGAGACAGAGAGAGACAGAGAGACAGAGACAGAGAGAGAGAGAGACAGAGACAGAGAGAGAGAGACAGAGACAGAGAGAGAGACAGAGACAGAGAGAGACAGAGAGACTCAGCACAGAAGCTGCTGATTGAGGGAATTTGCTCATTTGGCCATATAGCCCCTGAGCAGAATGTTTCAATGTACGTCAGTAGCCATTTCGTCCAGTCCAACCCAACCCTCACCCCAAATCCCCTGTACTGTTTAGCACATGCTCCCTAACAATGTAGTTCTCAACAGATTGCTCAAGATGCAGTATGACCATGAAATAAAATTTCCCCTATTCTGTGCACCGTATCTCTCTTAATATAGTCTAGGATAACATAATCTTTTTTACCCCCTGTCTTTCATGGGGAAAGTAGGTATAGGCCAAGGATCATTCATTACACCCTCAACTTATCCATTTCCTCAGCTTATCCATATCACTTGAGCTTGGGACATGCCAAGGATTGGGTGGGGGGACTCTCTGAGTGGTAAAAATTATCTGAAGTGGCTAAAGCTAGAGAGAAGTTTGCACTGCATATGATCCTTAGAATCTCTATTTAGCCACAACCTCCTTTAAAAGGGTGGGTTTCTCAGCTCTAACAGATTTCTACCTCCTATGGGAAAAAGATTCATGGCTGGCACTAGCTATTACATCCCCATGCTTCAGGTCATTTTGTGGTAAAAAGAGCCATGAAGAGAAGTTGCTTAGAATCATCTAGAGATTGTTAACTTCTATGCCTATGCGTCTTTCAGGAAAGCCTACATAAGCAAACCAGCATGACTATGCACAATTTGTCAATCCATTGAACCCAGGAGTTCATACCAATGTGCCACCCCATGTAATTGACATAGATTGAGCTCATACTTAAACCCCCTGACTTCTTTCACATGAATTGCTTTGCCAAGCTTCACCCTTTAAAGTTGATTTATTTTTTTACTCTAAGTGTAGAACTTTATATTTTTTCCTGTTAAAACTCAAATTAAATTAAATTTGTCTCATAGTTTAAGTCTGCCAGATCTTTTTCAATCTTGACTTTATCAACCATTGTGTTTGCTATCCTCCTTGGCTTCGTGTCATTTGAAAGTTTGACAAACAAAACTTCTATCTCTTGATCCAAGTTACTGATTTTAAAAAAAAGGTTAAGTAGCACAGGGCCAAGGAAAGATCCCCAGGGTCCTTGAAATAACTGGAAACTTAAAAATGTAATGTTATCATAAAGCACTTAGTGACATTGAGGAAATAAATTTTATGTTTTAATGAAGGGGGAAAATTATTTTTCTAAACTGGTACATATTATTAGCTGGAAATGGAAACCCCCCAACCACCAACCTCAAGCCCCTCCATCCAGCACTTTTATATTCCATGAGTAAATCTCCTCAGTGTAATATCTCTATTTCTACCACGTCTAATTCTTACCTTTAATTTATTTTCTATTAGCCTTTACAATTTATTAGATTTCATGGTCAAGAAGCAGTGATATGTGTGTGTGAGATGTTGTATGCTGTGACATATAAATTTCCACATATAATAAATAAAAAATCATTGATTAAGTACTCACTATGTGCCAGGCAGCTAGGTGGCTCAATGGATAGAGGACTGGTTGTTTTTGTCAGAAAGACCTGAGTTCAAATTTGGCCTCAGACACTTACTAGCTGTGTGACCCCGGGCAAGTCACTTAACTCTGTTTGCCTCAGTTTTCTCATCTGTAAAATGAATTGGAGAAGGAAATGGCAAACTACGTCAGTATCTTTGCCAAGAAAACCACATGAACAGTTGTAACACCAATGCTGTTTGCAACTGCTGTGGGGGTGTAAGACTAATGACACCAGCACACAGGAGGGCTGCTAGCACAGGTTCTTTGATCTGTATTTCTAAAGGAAAGTGACTTTGAGGAGTTTACAATCTCACTTTAATTAAACATACATATATCGTTCACTTAGTTCAGGGGAAAAAGTCAGCACCCTAAACTTCAGAGAAAAGACAAACATAAATTACAAGCAGAAATTATATAAACAGAGCAAATAACACAAATCAGCAGGCAGGGCTTCTGTCTGTCTATAGCAATACATACATAGTTACCAGAGAGAGAAGCACCAACATCTGGATTTTCAAAGCCAGGGCGGGGCTCCTTAATGGCTACCAGAGTCTCCACATGAACAGTGTTCCAATAAGTGAGCCCCTGAAGTAAAATGCTAACCTCTAAGTATATATATGCTTCTTCAGGGTCAGAAGGCATCACAACCATGTCACTCAAACTCATGTGACTTAGGCTTTCTTATGACTTAAGCAGGTCATCAAAGACTCTTGATTCAATCAAAGGCAAGGCTCAATCAAAGGCACTTGATTGCCTTACTGCTGAGAAGCACTCCAAAAGAAAAAAAAAGCAAAAAGCCCCACTTTGCTTGCCATTACAACATATAGTCCACAGGGTCACAAAGAGACAGACATGACCAAGCAACGGCAATAACAACGTGCCAGGCACTGTGCTAAATTCTGTATAAATAGAAAAAAAAATCTTTGCCACTGAAGAGCTTACATACCAAAAGGGGAGTCAATATAAACATAAAGAGGTACATTTAGGTGCACACAGATGGAAGGCAACAAGCCATGCAGGGGGAGGCACCAGCTGGAGGGATCAGCAAAGGCTTCCCTGCAAAAGGTGGCAAAAAGTTTCAAGTGAAGAGAGAGATTATTCCAGACATGGAGAACAATGATTACATAAGAGAGGCTATGCGAGTATATGTTTATGTCTGTGTATCACAGGTAAGAATGTGCTTTTTTAAGAGTTGTTCAATACTTTAAACCAAAGACCTGGGTTCAAAATCTGTTTCTGTTACTTACTACATGTGTGACTTTAGGTAAGTCACTTTCCTTTCTGCGACTCCATTTCTTCAACTATAGGACGTTTAAGATCTTTAAGATGTTTAAGTTCCCTTTCAGCCCCGGAACCCATGAAACATGAATCCTGCTCAGTAAACTTAAAGCATGAGAGTCCATTTGTGCTTACCAAAAGACCCAAATGGGCTTTGTTGTTGTTTTAGGCCAACTAGAGTCATAGAATGTCACAGTCAAAAGGAATGTAGGAAAAGGACCAGCCCTAGCCCCACGTTTTACAGATGAGAAGTCTTGGAACTGGAGAAGAGAAATAATTTACTCAAGTTCACAAATCATGTCAATGGTATACCCGACTCCTCTTTCTATTACACCAAATGGCCTCCAACTAGTTTCAAAACTCCCAGAATGCTACAGTTTTTTTCTGGTGACACAAAGCATTTGTCACATGGTTCATCATGTAGGAAGAACACCTGCATAGCATCTTCTCCAAAGAAACTGGTCTTGCAGAACAGCCAGTCTGTGTGGACATAGAAGGACAGTGGTGAAATACTTTCCATAGTACCTATTAGTTACTACATGGCTAGAGTTGCAAGACTTCCCTCTGGAGTTTGTCCTTATTTATTTTGTCTGACAAGAGTATGGGTGTTGGGTAACTTGCTATTGTATCTGAAAGGGGGTAAATTTTGAACTATGTAATATTAACATATTTATGTATACGTCCATATGCATACATACATATATACATAATATAAATAACTTGCACAAGGTCTAGACATAAATATTCTGATGTAATTCTAGCTGGCACATGGTCAATATTTCATTCTTTGACTGGCAACATCCCACACCCAAGTATTGTTTATTGAAATACCCTTTCTTCCCTTAATTGCCCTTTCTGGAGTCAAGTATTAATCAGAAACACTTGGAAGGACCTCAAGATAGTAAGCAGTTGTCGAGGCTACTGATATATGACTAACATAAAGCAGCACAGTAGAATGGTAAAGCATCATATTTAGAACAGACTTATAATTGAGTCACAGGATCTGCCATGTCATTGCTGTGTGACCATAGGCAAATCACTTCTCCTCCTGTACCCTTGTCTCAGATGAAGAGGTAGCCCTTCTCTTTGTCAAAGCTGACCCCTCCACATACAACCTTGATCCTACATCCTTCTCTTGTAGACTGCCCTCACTCTTACCTCCTCTCTCTAACCTTCAGTCTATCCCCCATCTACTGACTTCTTCCCTGCTGCCTTCAAACATGCCCATGTCTATTTTATTCTAAAAACAAAACAACAAAATGAACCATCTCTGATAGCTACAATTTTATATCTCTCCCCTTCACAGTTAAATGCCTTCAGAGAGCAAGCTATGCTTGGTACCTCCACTTCTACTCCTCCTGCTTCTCAACTTTTGGCAATCTGACTTCCAAACTCATTATTTCAACAGAAATTTCTGTCTTCAAATACAGGGTCTATATGATCTCTGAGATCCCTTTCAGTCCTGAAACCCATGAAAGAGGAATCCTGCTCAGCAAACTTACAGTATGAGAGTCCATTTGACCTTAATAAAGAAACAAAATGGTTTCCAATGATGCCAATTTTCTTTTAAAAGTCAAGTCTAATAGTCTATTCTCAATTTTCATCCTCAACCTCCTTGCAACCTTTGATATTGTCAACCATCCTGTCCTGCATATTCTTTCCTCTCTAGGTTTTCCTAGCACTGCTCTCTCTCCCTCCCGATTCTCCTATTTGAACACTTCTTAGTCTTCTTTACTGTTAAAGCCATACCCAGCAATAAAGGGCAGTGTTCAAGGCTCTGCCCTGGGCTGCCTCCTCTTTTCTCTTCATGCCCTGGTTTTCACTGTTATCTGACTCTTTGTGACCCCATTTGGGGTTTTATTGGCAAAGATACTAGAGCAGCTTGCCATTTCCTTCCCTGGCTCATTTTGCAGATGAAGAAACAGAGGCAAAGTGACTTAAGTAACTTACCAAGAGTCATAGAGCTAGTAAGTATCTGAGGCCAGATTTGAATTTAGGAAGATGAGTCTTCCTGACTCTAGGTCCAGCACCCTATCGACTGTGCCACCTACTATATCATTTATGGATCTCATGAGTTCCCATGGGTTCAACTCTCATCTCTGTGTAGATGATTCCCAAATTAATATATCTAGCCCTGATCTTTTTCCTGAGCTATAGCCCATATCTTCCTCAGATTGACTATCCTTTAGGCATCTAAAACCCAACATGTCCAAAAGAGACCTTAGCCTAACTCTCATATCACTATCAAGGACAACACAATCTTCCCAGTGTCCTGGGTTCACAACCTTAGTATCATCCTTGATTCCTCACTTGTACTCATCCTACATTTCCAATCTATTGTCAAATCTTGTCATTTCTTTCACACTGTGTGTGTGCGTGTGTGTGCATTCTTCACTTACATGGGCACTGCCCTTGTAGAGACCCTCATCAGTTCTTACTTAGACTACGTCAGTGGCCCTCTAGTTGGTCACCCTGCCTCAAATCTCTCCCCACTCCAGACCATTCCTTCACTCAGCTGTCAAAGTGATCTGTGCCAAAACACAGATCGGACCATTTCACTCCCCTTCCCCTCCCCCGCCCCACTCAATAAATTACAGGAGCTCCCTATTACCTCCACGATCAAATATTCAATCCTTTTGTCATTTAAAGCCCTTTACAACTTGGAACCTTCCTCCTTTTCCAGCCTTCTTATTCTTTAATCCCCATCGCACACATTCTATAATCAGTTATTATTTCTTACACATGACAATCCATTTCCAAACTCCATACATTCATGGTGACTTTTCCCCAAACCTGGAATTGGAATGCATTCTTTCCTCACCTCCAAATCCTAGTTTCTCTGACTTCCTTCCAGAATTCATTTAAATCCCAGTTTCAACAGATGCCCTTTCTCTCCTCCCAGCTTTTCCCTTCCCTCTAAAATTACCTTTTATTTGTACTCTGTGTGTCTTGTTTGTACATAATTATTTGCATGTAGCCCTTCTCCCTCACCATTAAAATAGGACCTCCTTTAGATCAAGTACATTTTTGCTTTTCTTTGTATTCCCACCACTTAGCACAGACAATGCAAAATAAGGGCTTAATAACTTGTCGACTGACTTCTCTCAAGGCATCAATTTCCTCTCCTCTGAAAGAAGATTTAGACTAGAGAAAATCTAAAGTCTCTTTCATTTCTAATATTTTGAAATCATGTGACATGTAAGATAAATAGTATTTGTGAGTATCTACTTACCATCGAAGGCCCAGCTGAGGTGAAACTTCCTCAATTTCAATTCAGTTCCACATACAGTAACTAAATATGTAGCACCCACCAAAATACGTGGGGCGTGTGGGACCACCAGGAAACTATTTCAGTCACAAAGTACTCTGTGTGACTGTTGTGGTTTCATGGTGTGTTGTGGCAGAAATGTCTCAAAGAATTCAGTCAGACCACCTTTAATACAAGTATAGGCATTTATTGAGATTGACAACTCTCATGAAGTGGGCTAAATTCCAAGAGGAACCAGCAACTTCACAGAAAGCAAGATGGATTTTTATAGGGCAAAGATGAAATTACATAACAGAAATTATAATATTAAAAAGGCAGGAGGGGCTTGTCAAGGGATTAGGTAATACAGGAGGGGTCCCTTCTATAGTTTGGTGGTCAAATATCCTGGTTGTGCTGCTTTCTGATTGGCCGGCTATTGTGGTCCTTTCTGGTCGAGATGTATAGTTAGGTATTGTGGTCCTGTCTTGGGCTAATGGATGATATGATTGTGGTTGAATACAAGAACATATCTATTCAAATATGTGAATTGGATATGGGGGCAGTGGCTACCTAGGGGCAGTGGTTGTATTGAGTCTGGGGGCCTGTGGTGTGGTTAAAGCCAGATTGTGTGGTTAAATCAAGATATGCCTGCTGTTCAGTGGTACCCATAAGGAAGTTAGAATATTAGGACTGGGGGCAGCCTTATTAGGATTCCATCAACACCACATCTACTCAAAAAAGTAGCTTATGAGCCCCCACCAATGTGTTTACATTTACTAGTGAACTGGACAATATTCTTAGTTCACATCAAAAGCATTTAATTAAATAGTATAGTAATAAAAGCAACAATATAGTATTTCTCCCCATAAAGTTGGAGTAACTCCCCCAAAATTCAAACACCGTCCACAAGAAGAGGGAAGAATTGTATACCTAAGGAAAAAAACATGAATCTTAGGTCCTAGACTTTTTCTCAAGCCCATCACTCCACTTTACCTCCTTAGGTCATGAAGAAAGGCACAAGCCAAAAGCTGAGGTGGAAATATGTCAAGTTATTACTATCTACTTCAATAATTTGTTGCAAATTCCTTCATATATTATGTATATGTGGCCAGTAATAAGCCTGTCAGTGTTTGAGCCCTACTACATGAAACGTTCTGTGCTAGATGTCTGTCAAAAAGTTTGGTAGCCTTCCCCGAGCTCTTCCTTCATTGAAGTCTTACAGTGCTTTGTTTATAACTCTTATTATTCACTTGCTATATGCTATTATTTGTTTGTTTTTGTATAGAGTGTGATCATCATGAGGGCAGGAAGGACATATTTATTATTCATATTCCAGTATCTAGCATGGGAACTTATGAATCACACGCAATACAAAACCCAAAGAGCATGCTTTGGAGGAGTGTACTCTGAGTATAGGGAAGTATTAGGCTAGTAGTTAGGTTTGAAGGTCTGCCTAAGGTTCCATATTACATTGATGGTATCTCTACATTTTTAATTCAATCTGGACACTAGAAAAAAAATAACAACTCCCTGAAGTCAATAACTAACTCATTCAGATATGTGTATATATATATATATATATATATATATATATATATATATATATATATACATACATACATACATATATATATGTTTAATCTCCAGCACCTCACATAACTCCAGGTACATGTTAGGTACTCAGAAAATTCTGTATTCTGACTGATACCTACAATAAAAGACTCCTTGGAAAAAAATTCCAATCAATTTGTACAGCAATTTTTTTCTTCAATTACATTTAACAAGCATTTAGTAAGTCTTCCTCAGCTCCCCCAGCTGAGATCCTGAGGGGGTTTGGTTGAAGTAATGGAGAATCCTGTGCCTACCTAAAAGGGGGACCTCTGAATGGCATGTGGCACTGAGGAAAGAGTGCTGGTTTCAGAGTCACGTGACCCAGGTCCTTTCATGTGATATTGGCTGGCTCTGCTCAAATCCCTTAAGTTCTCCAGGTCTCAGTTACCTATCTAGAAAATGAGGGAGTTGGGCTAGATGTCCCCTTTGGTCCCTTCCAGTTACAAATCTATGATGCTATTATCTCTGGCTTTATGAACTCTTTCCCAGTTTGAACCTTGACCTCTGATGGAAGAAGAACAATAACCTGAAGACAGTATATTAGAAAGAGCTCTGGACTTGGAATTGAGACCCAAGTTTGTATGTTAATTTATTATTAGTATCTAATATGGCTTGGGACTTTAGGCAAGTCACTTCAGTCCTCTAGGTTTCAATTTTCTCATCTATATGAAAGGGATGATTATGCTCCCCAGAGACATTGTAGGGAAAATACTTTATAATCCTTAAGAGTCTTAATTGAAGACATAGCAGTGATTTCCTTAGTGTTAGGGGACTCTGACTATGGGAGAGGGGATTTTTCTCACTCCCCACAATAGCAGATCTACATTTTAGGGTTTAGGATGGGGTATGGGGATGATTGGACACTCCTCCTGAGGTTCATGGTTTAAGGAAGGACTGGGTGGGTAGGTATATGTCAGATCTCTGACTGCTTTGGGCCCTGGAAGGGGGTTACAAGTTCAAGCAATGGAATATGACAAATTGGTGGGGGTGGAGTGGGATAGTGGCCAAAGAGGAGCTGTAGGAGGTGGAGTCAGATCTCTGGTATGGGGAAAGTGTGTGTGGGGGGGGAGCTTCCTCTACGGGAATAGTTATTGTGTCTCCAGTGGTGATATGAATGCCCTAAGGGACTACAAGGCTCTTGGCAACAGCTCCCAAGCTATTCAGATGGGTCCATCAAGAAAGAGGAGCCCCAGTGCCACTGTGGCAATGTTGGCATACTCTAAAGCAGTGACATCAGAGACTCTGTGCCAAGCATTTGTAACTTGGGAACTGCTTGTAACTGGAATTCAAGAAAAGGCCAATAAAAGATGAGGAAACAGAAAATAAAAGGTCAGCTGGAAATGAATGAGAAACGAATCAGATTAAGCAGGGGGGGAAAGAAGGGAAGAATGGACATGAGAAAGAAGGATATAGGAAGAGAAAGAAGAGTGGAGACAGGGAAGAAGACAGGAAGAACAAATAACTGAACAGAACTAAAGGGAAGATGAAACTGAAAAAGAACAGAAAAAAAGGAATAAGGCCAGAAAGGTAAAAAAAAAAAAATTTAAAAAGCTAGAAAGGAACAAAGAGTGATAAATAATTAAAGTCATTGTATTAACAAAAGAAGAGGGAAAGGAAAAATACATATTGCCATAAAGCAATTGAGTTAATTAAGAACAACAAATGGTACTTTATAGACATCAGAAAATAAATGCTTGTCAGGGAGCGACAGGCAGAAATCTCTGCTAAAATTAAAATGTAGCGATTCCCTGTAGTAACTGCTTTTCTTTTCTATGTGAGTCTCTCTTTGTCTCTATCTCTCCATATCTCTCTCTCTCTCTCTCTCTCTCTCTCTCTCTCTCTCTCTCTCTCTCTGTCTCCTCATGTTTCTTTCTGAGGTGAGGTAATCAGAATCATGATCTTGTGTCTGAAAGGTACCTTAAGAAGTTATCAATGCAGCTACTCACTCACCTCTGGGAATTGAAACCTCTATGAAAACACTGAATTTGGAGTCAAAGAATTTGGTTTCTTGTCCTGAATTATTAATGATCTGACACAAGGTGGGACACTCCACTTGTTCCATAATTCAGTTTTGTCCTTCAGAAAATGGGGATGTTAACGTGTGCTCATGAATGTGTGCTGGAAGGTATCTCATGAAAAAGTACTATGTGAGTTCTAAGGGTCATAAGAGCTATTATTACTTCACATAAGTACACTCAGACAGAAGGATGCCTAATGGAGCTCTTTATGGATCAGCTGTGCTGTTCTGTTCATTTAAAAATTAAATCTGTTATTTAAGTATATTGTGCAAATAGGTGCTAGTGTATCAAAAATGAGCATGAAGCTTGGCATCAATCCCAAATCTGAAGTTATTTTTTAAGGAGAAGTTTAAATTAAATTCATACATAAGAAAACCAACATGATTCTACAAGGAAAAGGGCCACCACACATTAATTTCTTAATATTCAATTCAACAAGCATTTATTAAGCACTGAATATGTTCTGGGCATTTTGTCATCATATCCTTGGCCCCCAGCATGTCCCTGGATGAGGAATGAAAATGATGCACTAGGTGTGGGGCATACAAAGACAGTAATTAAATCCTTTCTGCACAAAAGGAGCTCACATTCTCCTAGAGGAAAGCAACATGAACACGGAGGCAAGACAGGCAAAGTCTATAACAAGTTATGAGGAGAGGGGGCACAAGCCCTTGAGAGAGGTATCACATAGAGTGAGGTATTCTTAGAAAACCAAATGTTAAAGATATCTAGTAATTTTGTGAAGTTGAAATACTGTGAGAATAAATTGCAGGCATGCGGCACATGCTACATAAAATCACAGAGATGGGAAATAAAGTGTTTTGTACTGGGAACCTCAAATAGACTAGTTAGGTTAGAATGCAAAGGGAGAGTAATGTGCAAAAAGCCTAGAAAAGTAGGATTAAATGTGAAAAAGCAGCTTGATTATGAAAGGCTTTAAATGCCCAAAAGAGGAGGTTGTATTTTATCATAGAGGCAATTTGGGACCATTAAAGCTTCTTAAGCACGGGAGGGACATGGCTATATCTGCATTTTAGTGATATCAATTTGACATCTGTTTGGAAGTTGTATTGAGAGAGAAGAGACTAGAGACAGGGAGATAATTTAAAAGCTTGTTGAAATGTACAGTTGACAAATGAAAAGGACCTGAACTAGGATAGTGGAGATGTGAGCAGAGAGGAGGGGTTGAATAGGAGAAACTATGGAGGTAGAATCAGTGAAGCTAGAAACCGATTGGATATGAGAGGTGAGCGAAAGGGAAATGTACAAGATGAAGCCAACCTTATGAACCTGGGTTAGTAGAAGGCTGGTGATTCCCTAAATAAAGAAGCTAGTAAGTGGAGAGGTTGGGAGAGAACAGAGATATTGAATATAGTTTTGAAAATATTAACTTTGAGACATCTATGAAAAATCCAAGTGGAGGTATTAAGCAGGCTCTATCCATTGTGCTCAAGTGCAGTCCCTAGAAATATGTTCTGGTCCTTACTATGAAATAGTTTCTGGCTCAGTAGTTACAAGAGTCAATAGGTGTAGGCAAATTCCCCATCCACTCACTGTTTCATAAAGAAATAACTCTAGTAGGTTTCAACTGGGACCTTGTGGGTATAAAGTCACCACCACAACGAAAGCGAGAGATCACCAAATCACTGCTTCTTTCTACAGTTAAGGATATTTCTGCTTAGGAAGGCGAAATAACATGCATAAGGTTATAGAAATAATAAGCAAAAGAAATATGGGAAACTAGGTCTTGTGATGCCGAGGTCAGAGATCTTTCCACTACTCCAGTGTCTAGCAGAGAGCCTGACACACAGTAGGCTCTTAATTAGTTGATTGCCCGTTGCCATGTGGGGAATTTTGTTTATACTTCCTAAGCATTTGGAGGCATCTTAGTGCAGTGAAAAGAACACTGGATTTGATGTTATAGGAATTGGACTTGAAGCTGGGTTCTTCTACTTCCCACCTAGGTGACCCTGGGAAAGTCATATTATTGCTCTAGGCCTCAGTCTCCTCCGCTGATGATTTCCAGACCTATAATGATCAACATATTCGAGAAGATGTCCAAGCAAATCTATCTGAATGCTATGAATAATGAATGACTATAAATTCTTGGTTTATTCCCAGGATGGTGCCATCCACAAAGCAAGCTTTGGAATGGAGTCAATTTTTCCAGAAAAGCTACAATGACAAAAACATATAAACAAACTCCACTTTAAAATGAAATGGGTTCCTAAAGATTCTCTTTAAGCACATCAGAGAAGGTAGAATTTTAGTTGCTGGAGCTTTTGCTTATATAGATATTAGCAGAAACTATCAGATGTTGTTTAAAGGTAACCACTGAGTTATGAATAAAGGTAGCAAGAAATCCATATAAGTTTTTTATTAAGCAAACAGTGGAAATACTCTCCTTCATGAAACTATATGGTAGAGCCAACCTGGTCTTCTCTACATTCCACACATCTCCTTTCTCCAAGCATTTGCACTGACCATTTCCCATGCTTATAATGCTCTTCTTTCTCATCTCCACCTTATCCTTCAAGGCTCAACTCAATCATCACCTTTCACCCAAAGCCTTTCTAGACTCCCTTTCCCTATTTACTAATTCCTCTTGACCCTAATTACCTTGCATTTATTTTATATTTATTTTTTCTATTGTGTATTTTCCACTTATATATAGATTATATATGTTTATATATAATGTGTGCATATGTAGCTATAGTAGATATAGACATCTAACTATACCTGTATACACACACATGTGCATGTGTGCATTGGCAGCCTAGTGTATTGTTTAATACATGGTAGGCATTTAATAAATACTGATTGATTGATTGGAACTCAAGACAAGGAAATTCTAGGGGTTTCAGGATTCCCCAATCTCTGACACTGATACAACTGAGGGAAGAAGAAAGGACGTCATTAATGTGGTGATGCAGAGGTATCCCACTGTGAAGTTCCCATGGCATTCTCTGTGCCTTGGATAGAAGGCAGGAAAAATGAATCTTGCAGCCTGACAGAAAGTAAGCTCATTGAGAACAGGGATGGGTTCACTGGGGGAGAGGGAGTGGTGGAGAACCTTGCCTTTCCCTGTTCCTTGCACATATATGAGATCAAATGAGATGACACACCTGTATATGTGTATGTGGCATTTTCATTGACATTATAATGGCTCAGTGTTTTATCAGAGGTATTAAGCATATCTATAAAACAACATAATGACTCTTTCTGAAAACAAAAGCAAAGAAATGAACAAATAAGTGTTTGTTTAAAAACAAATTCCATCAAAGGTCATGTTATTAATAAAGTACGCACACAGACTTAATACGTCAGCACCAATGGAAGCTTAACTTAAGGAAAAAGGTGATAGACTGGCCTGTACTGGAAATCTAATCTTGCTGCCAAAATCCCCTCCATCACCAGACACTTTGACCATGTTATCTACTTCCTCAAAAAACTCCTTTGACTCTCTCATTGCTCTCCAGATCAAATAAAATGAGGCATCATAAAATTGAGTCTTTGGTTCATAACTTTTTATCAGTTTTCCTCTACCTATATCTCTGCCCTGTCTTCTCAAAATGCTGCATGTTCCTTTTGCTTCAATCAAGGGGAAAGAAAAAAAATAACAAAAAAGAAAAAAAAAATTTCTCCTGCTGCTTTGTTCCTTTCCGTCAATTGCCTTCCCGCTGTTTTCAGAAGAACATAAGAAACTTGGGGCTATCACCAGTCATCTGGCCTTACATCCTGTCACTGGACTTTGAGGACTCTGGAGCTGAGAATGAGCCTGAAGGCTACACAGTTCTGCCTCACTTAAATCCAATTCATGTGCAAGTCAACACATCCTTGTGATGTCATTGGTCCACTGGTCCTTTTTGAACACTATATGAAGACGTGTGTGTATAGACATAGATACATGCAAGCAAGGCATATCTTATCTCATTTGATTTCATATATATCATAGCAAACCTTTGAGTGATATACAAATGTTAACTAACATGATTAGTGTGATTATATGATTAATTGCTGCCTTGCTAGTCTGCCGTGCCCAGGTCTAAGTATTTATGGAGGATTTGAGGTCTGTTTTGCCATCCCCTGTGGTTCATTTACTTAAAAATTGAAGTCTCTGTGTGGCCCTATTCTTCTGACCCAAATTTTAGTGAAGGAAATACCCAGTAAACATAGTGATTTGATATCAGTCTATAACATATGTTTCCCTTCATGTCAGATTCTGTTCCCAAATCCATGTGGTGTGGGCATCCTTAATCAAATTCAATATACTCCTTTCCTTTCCCATGTTTATGCTTTCCTTGAACTGACATTTTGACAAACCATGCAAATGTAGTTAACCTATCAAATTCATGCCAAATGTTGGCGAATAAGATATAAACCCATTTAAACTGTGCAAATATGAGATCCCAAAAGTAGTTTGATGCCAGATACAACTGCAGACACTTACTTGATAGAGAAAAATAAGCAAGAAATTGATATTTCCACAGGATGGATGGGGGGGAGTGAAGAAAAGGAGGGGAAATGTCTCTACCCTTACCTCATTGAATCATTGACCCGGGGAGTTAGAAGGAATGTCGGAGTCCGTGTGGTGCAACCCCCTCATTTTACAGAGGAAGAAACTAAACCGCAGGGAGGTGTGGCAGTTTGCCTCCCCCATGGGGTTGTCGTTTAGAAAGCGGTTTGCAAACTTGAAAGTGCTATAGACCTGTGAGTTATTCTTATTTCTATAAGGAAAATGGCACAATTGTAGGCAGAGATGATGTTGAATCCGAGAGGAGCCATGCTACTGGGTCCATCTTGGTATTATCTTCTGCGGCTCTAGTTCTTTGGGAATTTGATGTAGCAAGCTGGCTTTCATGGGTGTCTGTGAGGGTCTGAGATCATGGCTTGTGTATCTCCAGAGGCCACACAATCAGTTGACAAGCTTTTATTAAGTGCATATTGTACGCTAAACACTGTGCTAAGGACTGGGGATAAAAGAAAGGCAAAAACAATCCCTACTCTCAACAAGTTCATAATCTAGTGGAGGAAACAGTGGGCAAAAAATGTACATTCAAGATATATTCAGTGTAAGTGGAAAGCAATCTAAAAGGCAAGACAGTAGCATGGAGCATTGGGAAGGCTCCTTGCAGAAGGGAGGGATTTGTGCCGAGTCTTGAAGGAAGCCAAGGAAGCAGACGTGAGGCAGAAGAGCATTCTGGGCATGAGAAACAACCCCTCTTATGTATGAGGAAGAGCAAGCCTATTGTATCAGATTAGAGAGGGTGTGGAGGGAAGTAAGTGGAAAGAAGTCTGGCGAAGTAGGAGTGGGGCCAGATTGTGAAGGGCTTTCAGTGTCAAACAGTACACACCCTATTGGGTGAAATCAATAATGATAAAGTTGGGGTCTGATCCAGTCTATGTGAATAATACTGCATTGGCATATTCCCAATCTTCTGTGCTTGCTGGTAGGCAAGACATTATGATAGGTATTGGGATACAGGACTAATGACTTCTATCAGAGGCCGCCACCCCCTTAAAAAGCCACCAATTATCACCAATTACCACCACATTTTTTATTTTGGATTGTTATTTATTTTGTTTTTATATCACATTAATTTTTGAATGTATGTATCATATATGCACATATATGTACATTATATACAAATGTATGCATACATATTATATATGTATACACATAGATATCCCTACATTCTTTTAACAAAGAGAAATAGAAAGACAGAGACAACACAGACAAACAGAAGAAGCTCAGCAAAATTAAGGGTATGAGCATGATTTGAGTGAACAGGAGAAGTTGATGTGGCCTGGGATGTTCCCATGGTATAGGTAAGGTGGCACAATGGATAGAGGTCTGGCCCTGGAGTCAGGAGGAACTGAGTTCAAATCTGACCTCAGATACTTACTAACTGGGTGACCCCGGGCAGGCCACTTAACCCCGTTTGCCTGTTTCCTCATCTGTAAAATGAGCCAGAGAAGGAAATGGAAATGGCAAACCACTCCAGTATCTTTACCAAGAAAATCACAAAAAGGGCCATAAAGAGTCAAACTGGACTGAGTAACAACTAAAATCATCTCTATGGGGACAGGGCTAGCAGATCAAAGAGTTCCGCCTAATCACCCTGTTAGACCAAGTCTAACGTTGTACGCAGTGATCCGTACTCATAGTCTCCCACCTCTGCAAAGTGGGCAAGGGGGAGTTGCATTTTTTAAAAAATCTCCTCCTTCGGACCAAACTTGGTCATTATAATTACATATACAGCTAACTATTGACTTTCCAATTAACCAAGTACAAATGATTTGATCCAAGAAAAAAAATCCTGAAAATCAGGTTTGATTCCAATCCAACTTGCTATTTAGAGAACCATTTTCCTCCCCTCTAGGCTAGAAACCTGCATGTGTTTCAATTTTGCCATTACACTCATCCCTGTATCCAATCTGTTGCCAAGTCCTATAGATTTTACCCTGGCAATACACACGCAATACATACACATACTCAGAGACATATACATATATGCATATATATGTGTGTGTGTACATGTGTGTATATATGCATATACACACATATATGTATATAGATATTGCTATATCTATATACATTAATTTAAAATACACATATGCATATACATACACACACTATATACACCCCTTTCTCTCTCTGATGCTACTATAGCCACATTACAAGCCCTCATCACTTCATGCCTGGACAATCACAAGAAGCTTTCTGGTTGGTCTCTCTACTAAAAGTCTCTCCCCCTTCCAGATCATCTACCACTCAGTTGCCAAAGTGATTTACCTAAAGGTCAGATCTGTCCCCAGGATCAAATATAAAATGCTCTTTTTGTCTTTTTCAGCCCTTCATAACCTGGTCCCTTCATTCCTTTCTGACTTCTACTTTCCTCCCTTTCCTGGACCCTACAATCCACAAATCAGGCCTCTTTGCCATTCTCCACACAGCACACTGCCTGCCCGATCTCCATGCCTTTTTGTCGTCAGAATCTCATGCTCTCCATTCTCACCTCTGCTTCCTGGTTTCCCTAGCTTCCTGCAAGTCCCACCTTCTGAAAGAAGCCTTTCCCTGTCTGCCTCCATGCTGGTACCTTCCGTCTGATACTACCTCCATTGTATATAGTTACTGTCACACTGTCTTCTTCTTTAGCACGTGAGCTCCTTGAGGACAGGGATTGTTTCTTGCCTTTCGTTGCATCCCCAGTGCTAAGCATAATGCTTAGAACATAATAAGTGATTAATGAATGTTTGTTATTTTAAAATTGGTTCATGCAATGGTATCTGCTTTTTTTGTACTCCACTTTTTAAGGTTAAGCAAATGATTATAAAGTTTCATTTATGCCACATAAATGCTAGCGATAGGCTTAATTTATTACAAAGTTTATTGATCAAAGTGATTGAAATCTGTATAAAAATTCAATTAACATTTTGGAACAATTTTTGAAAACTTTCAATGAGTTTTTGATCTGTAACACTTTTTTCATTCTCTCTCACATTGTAAGACAGATTCAGAAGAGCTAATCTAATCCATCCAGGAACAATGGTGCTCTGGCTCCCCCTAAGCCCTCTAGAGCACTAATGTTTCCAATATATATTTCTTTAACACTGTGAAAACTGCAAAAGAAACATCATTTTCTTTTAAAGGGAATGGAAAAGTAATAAGGTGATTTTTTTTAATTTGATTTTTCTCATTTTCTGAGACTTACATTTCGCAAGTTCATAGGTGAAAAAAAGAAAATCTAAATCTGGCTCAATATACCCACATATTTGAGAATACTTATCAGTCAAGGTCTCACAGTTAACATTTTCTTTAACTGAGTTGCAGAAATGTGATATTAGCAATTTTATTTTGAATACATACCCACTAAGTTATTTTAAGTCTCAAGGTCATTATGGCTATTTTAAGAACCAGATCTAACTGGAAAGGTTTGCTTTGTGTCTCTTCTTTTTTACATGAAATGGAGAGACAGTGACCAGTGAGTAATGGAAATGTGAAGATTTCCCAACTTGAAAAAACTGAACAAGGTTAATATTGGGGGAAAAAAATTCTAGGTGATGATAATAGCATTATAGATACAAGAGATAAAGTTAGCTCCACCCCCACACCCCATCTGTGTATTTTAGAGAAAGATTAAAGCAGAAAGATGAAAATGATGCTGTGTATATGTGTGATAGAGGGAGATGAGATGAATTTTCTCATTTCTTACTATTGGTCACCCCCTTTTTTCTTTCTTTTTATTTTAATGAAAGCTCCTTTATATCTTTGCTTCACATATAAAGAGGGTAACCAGAATACTGTTTGCTCTTCTGAATTGTCTACTTTTTTTTTACACGCTCACTTTCCTATAGTAAACTGTTTCTTGCAGGTTTAGAAAGAGGTATGGGGTGATTTCATGTTTCCTAAGGACCAAATTTCTGGTTATCCTTTCTATCTAAAACATCCACTTTAGCCCTCAACATATTTAAAAATAATAATGTATAAGGTATTAAAATAGTAATAACAAGTCTTCCCACAACAGTTTCTACATAAAATTCACTTAGTTTTGAGCCATGGATCAATAACCTCTTTGTAAATGAACTCCATCAAATCTTAAATTTGCAAATTTAATCCTGGGCAGCCAGCGACCTCTCTTGGTGAATTGGGGAAATGAATAAGAAGACAAAGAAGTCAGTAAATCATCCTTTATGCCAGGAAAGAAATTAGATGTTAGTTATCTGAACAATTTAAAAATGAATTTTCTCATTTGAAACATTTATAGATGACATATTTTTTTAAATTCTGCTGACGAATTTGAATTGCAATTGGGTTCTATTTCAAAACATTAGAAAAGAATGAGTAAAGAGCAGGAAAGTAGCATTTAGAAATAGGGATTTCAAAAATAATCTGATTTAAAGGGCTAGAATGGAAAGTATTTACTTGTTAATTACCTAGTATAATTAGTGTCCCATTCATTTTAAAAATAAATATAGCTCTACTTACATGAGGTAAAAAGACGATCTGATTTGTTCATATAAAAAATGCTTGCAAACTAAGTTCAATTGCACTCCTATTTTCCCTTCCTAACACTAAAAATAATAAATCATTTCCTTGAGATTTGGGAGCAATAAAGGTGAGAAAAGAATATTTTCATTTATTCACACATTTCTTGGTTTGAAAGCAGGCTATACATACATATTCAAATGAATTCTCTGCATGTCTAAAATTGTGTCAACATTAATTAATATTGATTTAATCAGGAGTTGTATTAGATCATTAGGACCCTGCAGAAGACCTTCACATGCTCAGTATTTTTTTTAAAGTAACAGTAGCAAAAATACGTATTATTCATTCAAATTAGGAGATTTTTAAAACTTTTTCTAGTTAGAGGATTTTAAGAGGAAACTTAAATTGGTCCAAAATGTCAAGTATGGAAATAGTAATAACTAATAGTTTTCTAATTATTGGCCAGGGGTACGCTTTGGGTCTGTCGCTAGTAGCTTCCTTTGCCTCGCTGCTTCTCTGTCCACTCAGTTTAACAAAGGGTTCTGTCTTAGAGCTAGAGAAAGCTAGGACGTAAGGCGAATGTGTCAGTTAGAAACGCAGTGCCATATGGAAGTGCTGGGGACACAGAGAGAGCTGGAAACATGGGAAGAGGGGTGTGGTGCGGAAAAGGGGGAGACGTCAGATTTTTTCCAATTTTTGTCAACGAATTGCATGTCATGTGAAATGTGAATTCTTTCCAAAGTATTTGCTGGAAAGCTCACTCTATGCGTGTATGTGCATGTATGTGTGTATGCGTGCGCGAGGGTGCGTGTGTACAGAGGGCACACGCCACACGCCTTCCAGGTTGTCTGTGCTTTAACTGAGTGCCAAAGTGCATAGGCTGGAAGATGGAAATCCAGAAGGGCAACTCCCAGCAAGTCCTCGTGTAATATACCTCACGGTGCCAGAAAAGAAGAAATATTGAGAAACTTTTTCCTTGAAACAAGAGACACATGATGAATCTTTAAAAGATTCATCCCGTGCATCTCCTTAAAGGAGAGTTTCTAAGAAACGCACTTGAACTCAAACGAAGCGCCCAGCCCTGGGTTGCAGGAGTTTCTGAACCAAAACCTGAGTTTCTTAGTCACTCCCCTTTAGCATGAGCTTCAAGTTATTCATTATTCATGTTCCGGGGCGTGTCCTAGGCTTGGTCTCTATATAGGCAAGACTTCAGCTGAATGAGAGAACAGATGGGACGAAAGAGTTACAGGGAGCAGGAGCCTACAAGGAGAATAAAATAGGGAACATTGTTTCCTTATTTTATTTTATTTCCTTTTAAAATAGCATCTTTTTTTCATTTATCAGCATTTAGTTTTGTAGCAGATCTTCTGACTCGAGCTTATATATTTCTTGAGCTTTTTTTTTAATTCCCCCCTATTGGGGAGGGAGACGGAGTGGGAAGGAGGTAGTAGTAAAAGGAATAGGTTTAGTAAGAGGTTTAAAGGGCTGATTGTAACTTGAGAAGTTGGAAACCAGAATTGGCTCTTTACTACTGGTCTTATTGTATCAGTATATAATAACACGATTATTATAGAGGAAGAGTTGCGGAGGAGTTCCTGCAAAGAGACTCTTGCTCTCTTCCAGGTTTAGGGGTGCATTGTGTGTCCGTCTATTTCCCACCCTCCCCCTTGTCCCCCCTCTCTCTTTCTCTCTCTTTCTCTCGCTCCCTCTCTCGTAGCCGCCTCTACAGCGCTGCCTTTAGCCCTCCCCTCGGCTGGTTGCTATGGTGTCGAAGCTTTACTTGCTCTGGGCAGCGGCAGCAGCTGCACTGGCGCTGCTAAGCCGGCTGGCGGTGGCCGTGGGGCCGGTGGTCCGCTGCGAGCCATGCGACGCGCGGGCTCTGGAGCAGTGCAAGCCGCTGGTGCCAGACTGCGCTGAGCTGGTGCGAGAGCCAGGCTGCGGATGCTGCCTGACCTGCGCCCTGCAAGAGGGCAACCCGTGCGGCGTGTACACTGAGCGCTGCGGTGCCGGTCTTAGCTGCCAGCCCCAGCCGGGAGAGCCCAGACCCTTACAGGCGCTCTTAGATGGCCGGGGCCTCTGTACCAATGTGACCGCCAGCAAACTGAAGGCGTTCCTGATGCAAGGACCCCATGCTACAGGTAAGAACCCGTGAGAGGAGCAGAGGGAGGGATGGAGGAAAGCGAACATTGGGGCAAAAGGGTTTACCATGTGTTTGAAAAAGTGTAGCGCTGTCTAACTAGTTAGACCTGAAAAAGAGACATTAGACAGCGTCCTGTCCAACCTCCTCGTTTTACAGCAGAGGAAACTCAGTATTGGACTTGGCTCAAATTTCAGTAGAGAACTATATTCAGAGGTTAGGAATCTCAATTCTGGGTTGTGATGATGCCAAGCTGTCCTTCTGCTAGCTGGGGGGAGATCTGGGCATGAAACGAGACACTAGTTTTTTCGGGGAAGGGGACTCATGATCAGCGCCAACAATCTTTTTAGAAGCTGCTCACCAGGAGAAAAAAGGACGCAGCGAGGAGGAAAGGAGGAATGGGGGGATGGGGGTGGGGAGAAAACATCCCAAACCAAGCAGTGCAGAAGAAAAGGGAGACCTGTTGGGGCATTTGAGAGTGCATGTACCTTGGGTGAGTTTAATGATAAATCCGCAGATTCACAGTAGTCACCCGAAAGCCTCCAACTTTCAAGGAAGCCTGCCTTCTCCCCGGTTCTAGCTGATATGGGTGCAAATGAATGGGAGAAAGGGGAGGGAGGCGCGTGCTGGAGGATCCTCCGGGAAGCACGAGGTGGGGGAGGGGTGCGGGGAAAACGTCCCTGCCTCGGGAAAGCCTGATTCTTAAAATGTGCTCCTCCTGCCTGGTTTAGCTGCAAAACCAATTACACTATCTTGGGTGGGGGGAAGGGCGAAATAGAGAGGGAGGCGAGTGAGAAGCAACTCGATTAGTGTTTCCATTCTACAATTTGCTGCCGGGGTGGGGGCGGGGGAGACGAGTAGGGGGGGAGGGGGGATCCGGATGAACTTGAAGGAGGCACTGAGAAGAAGGCTAAGAAAGATGTACTGTTGGCAGGTCTCTGAGCCTGTTGCAAACGCTCAGTGGAGCACGCTATTTATTTGTTTGTTTATTTATTTATATATAAACGGAGCTGGCAGATTTTCTGCTGAATTCTATTCTCCTTACTGTAATTATGGGAGGGAAAGTCCTTGCAGTGTCCCTGTGAAGCCAGACACCAGGAGTACTCACTATCAACATCAGTAGGACTTAAAAATGTGCTTTGGTAATTGACTATGTGGGGGACAGGAGAATTTCGACTTCGTTTGATGATTACAGAGACAGAAGATTTATATTCTGTAATATTAAATGGAGAGGCAACGCAGATAGTGGATAGAGGGCTGGCCTCGGAGTCAGCAGGACCTAGGTCCAAGTCCCTCCTATGACACATACTGACTGGGCAAGTCACTTAACTAGTCAGAGCCCCAGCAACTCTCTAAGGCTTCAAGTTGCCCTCTGGCTGATCCGTGTTAGTGAAGGGAATTTGCTCACTGGGAGTGCCCTCGACAGATGAAATCATTAATCTAGTTTAAATAAGAGTAACCATAGCTGGTTTAAATAATGCATACAGGCTTACAAAGCATTTTACACACATCCTCTCATTTTGATTCTTATCACAGTTCTTCAAGGTAGGTATTATAATGGTCATTACTACCTTACATGTTAAGAAATTGGAGCTTAGAAGTTGTCAATTTCCCATGATCACTAAGTGCAGGAGGTAGGAGATGAGCCCAGCTCTCCCAGTCCAGCAAGATGAATCATTTTCTTTTTTTGGTGATAGAAATTGATTGCTAGTTAAGAATAGGATTATTGAGTATGTATCTGAATAGATGTGTTTATTTTTTAAATTGGTTAAAAAATGCAGAATTTTTGTTGAGATTTAAAAGATGATTGATTATAAAGGGTTTTGCTATAAATATGGGCATTGTGATTGTTTAAAAGAAACAAAAGATCCAGGTGACTTCTCAAAGCCATCTGGAAAAATATCAAAATAGTAACCATATATGCCCTATCAAAAGAACACAGACATTATCACACATCGCCAGTCTTTTTTTTTTCAACTTCATATTGACAGGTCACATGTTAGGAATTTGCCAACCAATGAAGCTTTGTGATCTTGGAGGAGGGGGGAATTCTTTCTTTACAAGGTTTTACCTGTCCACTAAATCAATTTTTCCATCCTTAAAATTTTTTTAACATCCTGCAAAGAGAAAGGACATGAAATCAAATCAAATATCTATTGAATACCTACTCTGTGCAAAGCACCATGTTAAACATTAAGGACACTCATATAATGAAATAAAAGACTCGGATTGTCCCTCCCTCCAAGTAGCCTAGGGTGTATGCATTCCTAGGGAGAAAAGGCATGTAAAAAATTAAATAGCAGTTTAAAAGCATAGATAATAATTATAACCAAGTACCTAAAAGATGCAGAATGTGATTAATAATTTCTGTTGTAGTTCAGAAGAGAATGTCCTTAAGCCACAAACAACATAATAAAAGATTTAGATACCATTGACCAGAGAGAAAGATTGTCAAAATTGTCTTTAAAATCTTAGTAATGGATTATAATAGCGTGTAATAATGCTATACATTTATATAGCACTTTTCAGTTTACAATGTCTCTGGCAAGCCTATGAGATGGGTATGATAGGTATTAGCCCCATTTCACAGATTTAGAATCTGAAGCCAAGAGAAGCTAAGAGACTGACCCACCTTCACAGGGCTGCTAAAGAAAAAACAGGCTTAAACCTATGTCTTCTGAAACTCAGGCACTTCTCTCCATTACTAGGCACCTTGTGTCCTGTTTTTTTTTCTTCTTCAGATTAGGTCCCTGTGGTAAAAACACACTGAGTCTAAGGAATGTCATTCTTTTATATTGTTATTATTTTTGGCCCTTATAGAGGTTTCAGTGCTTGGATCTCTGCCCAGAAGCTACAAGGAGGAAGTTCTGACAGATTTCCCTTTAGACCATGGTGCCTGAAGTAGTGATCCCATAACAGTGAGAATCACAATGGTATAATATGCATATATATATCCTGGAATTTACATCATATTTTTAAATCAGAATTTATTTTGAGCATTTCTTTCAAAATATAGAGATCAAAAATTTAATATTCCCTATTAAAGAGCTGAGACAGCATGAGATTTTGAGTGAGAGAGGACCTTAGAGGACTCTAGGCCATTCCACTCATTTAAACTACTAAAAAATGGAAGTCTTAAAAGAAGTTAAATGTCCAGCCTAGTCTCACCCAGGTGGTGAATATAGCAGAGTTAGGAATTGAACTCAGGGCCTCTGACTGAAAGCCCCAGCCTCTCTCTACTCTACCACCTGCTGTTTCTTTGTAACCTTGGAAATACCAAGAGATACTTGAAGTATCATATTTTGTAGATGGTAATTCAGTTCACCTAATCCATTTGATGATTGAATAGGTCTCTGAAATAGCTTTCTGTCTTTAGATACTTAGGTAACTTGCATTGGTAGTGTTGCTAACAGATTTCTGATTTGGGTCCAGATTCTAGAAATGATCACATCATGACCCAGATGATATCTGCCCCCTTCTGGTGGAAAATGACAAAAAGCAAAACAAACTCCCCCTGCCATGTAAAAAGAGACTTTTTTTTTTCAAAGTAAGTTTTTAAAATAACCCCTATCTTTAATTATAATTAGATGTTACAATTAATAAATAAATCCATTTGAAATGTGAGTTTTAATAGTTTCTAAAAGTGAAATGACTAGTAATTTTAGGGAATTTTTAAATAAATTTTAGAAATCATTAGTCTCAAGAATAAGGATAGGATCTAAACATATAATTTCATTGACATAGGAAACTCCTCGCAATTTAGATCGGCACTTTCATTTTCAACTTATGGTCTTCAAGAATAGCCTAGACCAGAGGCATCAAATTTTCAAACCCCCAAACTCACCATTATAGTAAATTATATTTAAATGAAATTGGGAAATGCTTACCAAAAAAAAATAATACAACATAGATAATGCTAATTTGTGGTTTTCTAAGTCAATATATAGCTTCAGAGATCCATTTCTATTTGAGTTTGACACCACTGGCCTAAAGCAATGAGAGTTTAAATGACTTGCCCAGGACAGGGGGCCAATAAGGGTTGGAGACAGAACTAAATCTCAGGTCTTCATGACTTCAAGACCAGCTCTCTATCTATTAGCCATATGGCCTCTTAAATACCTTAATGATCAATGGTCTCAAAAAATGCCTGTAGTCTTTTTTTTTCTCTATTTAGATAAACAATGATATCTCCCTATGAAATAGAAACTGTTGTAAGTTTTGCTCTTGGGTTAATAATGAAGATTATTCCCTTTTTCTGTTTGGTCTCTTTCAAGGAAATGCCAGTGATGAAGAAGAAGACCGGAACACCAGCAGCATGGAGAACCAGGCCATCCCCAGTGTTCCCCGGGTACCTGATTCCAAATTTCATCCACACCACACCAAACTAGACATCATCAGGAAAGGACAAGCCAAAGACACTCAGCGCTACAAAACGGAGTATGAATCACAAAGCACAGACACACAGAACTTCTCTTCTGAATCCAAACAGGAGACTGAATATGTAAGGATTCTGAGTTTACTTTATCCTCTTTCCTCCTATATACTCCCCCTCCCCCACTCAGGGGGGCAACAAGTAGTGAAAATTTGTATATTGGCGCATGACATATATTACCCAAAATGGTCATGACCAAGTGTTTTTTTTTCTGTTACTAGTTAACAATTGAAGTATTTAACAGTGTGAGAAAAAAAAAAAAACACTTTGTAGCTGAGCTTTGGTATTAATTCTTAAGAGTATTAATAATACCCATTTCTGCTCAATAAATTACATTTTAAATCTATAAAAAGAGGCTACTATCTGGAATCTATGCAGAGGCAGAGTGGGAAGCACTGGGCAGACTGGTCGTTACCCTGGCAGATTTACTAAACGATGGTGCTACTCAAGAAAGTGATGGTTTTTGAAAGCTCCCATGGACCCCTTTTGCCTGGCTGCATCATACTCATTTATCCAGGAAATACATAGTGAGAGCTCGCCAGGTACAAGACATGGAAATAAGTGCTGAAGGGATTACAAGGATCAATAAGATGTAAATTTTGTCTTCAAGGGACAATATAGACTATCATAAGAATCAGAGGGATGCAAGCAATTTAGTTCAGAGGAAGAGACATTTTTTCTAGCTTCCAGGATCGGGGATATCTTTGGTGGACATCTTTAAGTCATAGGACTTGGTTTTGGAGCTAGACTTTGAAGACTAGTAGAATGTGGACAGGAAGAGGCAAGGGAAGAAAAATTCTAACTAGAGCTCCATTCTAGTAGGTTTCCTCATTTTTAAAATGGGAATAATAATAACACCTGCTTATTAATACTAATTACTATCAATTAATAATAATCAATACTATTAATAACAATGTTAACAAACCCCTTGCAAGGTTGTTGTCAGGCTGCAAAGAGGTGATGCACCTAGAAACAAGCAAACTTGAAGGCTGTATGTATATTATTATACCACAAATAAACATCCTTCTTGGATTTCTTCTCAGAGGTGAGAAATGGATATAGTAGTGGAAGTGTATGTGTTTATACAAGGGTGTGAGCATAAAGTTCCTATTTTGGGGTGCTTACATACCAGACAGCATCCATAGCTAACCCTTAAGTGGAGACACCTGAGCCCAGTAGGAAGCACACCAAGATCAAACCCATAGGGACACAGGAGCAGGAGCCTTCTGTATACCCCCTTTCATTCACTTAGCAAACATTCAAGTGTCTCTTACATGCAAGGCGTTCTGCTTCACGCAAGGCAGAAGGAAGAGAAGATGATGCAGAAAGAATTCAATATTGAGCCTGCCCTCACAGAAATTTAAAGTATTACATCAGTGAAAATATTGTCTATTTGAGTTTTTGCTTTCTTAAAATTAGTAACTTGTTTTAAGGTATTAGAAGGAAAGAAATTATAATTTTTTTTCTTTTTTTATCAAATAACCAACAGGGCCCTTGCCGCAGAGAAATGGAAGACACATTGAACCACCTGAAGTTTCTGAATGTCTTGAGCCCAAGAGGGATTCATATTCCAAACTGTGACAAGAAAGGATTCTATAAGAAGAAGCAAGTACGTGATAATCTTCATGAAATTTTACTTCCCATCCCTCCCCGACAGTGTCTTCATTAATCTTCAGGAAAGCCTGACATCACAATGATATCTCAAATTCATTTCAGATACTGTTTTACTCTCACTTCTAGTTTGTATTTCGCACTCATTTGGGACAATAAGGAATTAGGCCAAAATTGTAGTGTCAGGAGTGGAGAGGACAATCATTGACTGATGACCACTAACTAATTTTAATTTGTATTACTAAGGACAGCTGACTCCCTTGAGAAATGCCATCCCTTTTCACATGTGAGTTGACCACAGTTTTGAATACTAATATTGGAAAATAGCTCCATGTTCCAAAGCACTGCTTGCTTATTTTGCCCCATAGGGAAGAAGGAAGCAGCCTCTGTACAACTCTAGTAGGAATTTGCTCTTTTGTAAATCGATATAAGAGAACTCCCCAATGGAATCAGTTTGGGCCATATTATCTGACAGAGGGCTGGACTAAATGATCTGTGAGGTTATTCCTAGTCTAAATCGATGATCCTGTAAGAAAAAAACTAATGTGTAATGTGTTTCCATTATTACTATCAAAAGATTATGAGTCATTCATTCATTCAGAAATCTTTCTTGACTGTCTAGAGTATGTGTAAGTCAGGCGAGTAAAAAGCATGTACTCCTAATTGTAAAAATCATTTTTTGGCAAAAGGAAGCAGAGTGATTTTCCTAATTGCAGCAAGAGTAGAATCATGAATGAGTATGTGTCTGTGGAAATACTTTACTTCTATTTAATTATTTTTTTTCTTACTTATCTCCTACTAATTGGTTTAGACCTGCCTTCTTCATGCATCTTGGTACTCTTTCAGAACTTTCCAATGATGTGGAAGTATTTGCTGTCATAGTGGACAAAGCATTTACTGGAATTGGTTTTAAAGTCAGAATGTTACTTAGTACTTGGTACATTTTTTTTTCATTCTCAATTTTGGGAGTTGGATCTTTAAGGTCCCTGTTAGTTCTAAGTCTTAGGCTTTCCAAGCATGGTTTTGTCAATTTGAATGAAGAGAACAGGTTCATACCCCTGAGATCCAGTATACATTTTTCTTTAGAGGGAAAAAAGCTATTAATTTTTAAATGAGAACTCTTGCTAAATAAGTTGTCATTATGAATAGCATAAACAGCTAGGTGGCACATTGGATAGATTGCTGGGCCTGGAGTCAGGAAGACTCATCTTCCTAAGTTCAAATCTGGCCTCAGACACTAGCTATGTCACCCTGGGCAAGTCACTTAACCCTGTTTGCCCCAGTTTCCTCATCTGTAAAATGAGCTGGAGAAGAAAATGGCAAACCATTCCAGTATCTTTACCAAGAAAAAACCCAAATGGGGTCACAAAGAGTCAGATACAACTGAAAAAATGATAGAACAACTAATATCATTGGAGGGTAGGGCAGGGAAGCATTGTATTGAATTTAATCTATATGTATGCAAAGCATCATTCACAACAAAGTAAATGCAATGGTCTATATTTTCTAAGTCCTTAAACAGTCTAAAACAAAACAGAATACATAGATTAGTCATGAAAGGGATCTTCCTACCTACACTATGGTGTCCCCACCCTTCTTGGTGTGAAGCCATATTTTCTTTTCCAGTTCCTTTTTTTTCTTGGATAGTTTATTTTGATAAAAGGCCAAATTTTGCATCTATCTCAAATTTTAAGTAAAATAAATTTAGGAACAAATAGCAACACAGATATTTTCCCTTTAGAACCATTTAGATTAGGCATCCATATATAATCATAGCATGGGCTACATTACTTAAGGGAAATAATATATGTAATGATCTAATGGGTGAGCAATTGGGAAAGAGATAAATCCAAGGTTTTTATCCTTCAAAAGCAAACTGATACAAGGAATGGAGCATGTTTAGCTAGGAGGAGAGGAGACTCCAGGGGAATATGAAAGTGATTCCCAAGTATATGAGACCGACATCTAGAAAAGGAATTAGGGCTGTCCAGTGGTCTATCCTAAGATCAGTGGGTAGAAGGCACAGAGAAGGAGTTTTAGAATCCTAGTAAAGAAAAACTTACCAACAATTAGAGCTAAGCAAAAGTGAAATAGACTGCCTGACTGGGGAAGCACGCTGCCCCTTAGCCAGAGGATTCAAGTGGACTATGATTTCTTGTTAGCAATATTTTAAAAGAGGCTTTTTTGGTCAGGTACATGTTTGCAAGATCCTTTAACAAATATAAGCTGCCATATTGAGTAAACAGATGCCTGCCTAACCTCAGCTTTCAAAATCAAAATAATGGATGAACTTTTTTTTTTGTTACCACATCAATGCATGAGCAAATAAAGGCCAGCTGAGGGATTATTGCTTCCCAGGATCATAGAATTGAAGCTACAGGGGACTCCAAAAGCTATCTAATCCAACCTCTTATTTTTTTTTTTACATGAGAAAATAAATGAGAAATTTTCAGAGAGACTAAATGGCTTGCCCAACATAGTAAATTGCAGAGCCAGGATTTAGAACCATGTGCTCTGAGTCCGAATCCAGTAGTCTTGCCATTACAGCAAAATGCCTTTGTAGAGCACCATAACTTCAGATAGTCAGTTATTTCCCAAAAAATACAATTTTTTTTCTGAATGGACAGTGAACAGTGTGCTATGCAATAAATATTGCATAGAGGCATGAAATTCATGAAATTGTCCTTTGTGTTTATATCATCTTCTGAGTCATAATTGTTGTTCTGTATTAATTAGATGCTTAATGATCTTGAGGTGTCAATAGTGAGTCTACATCTCCCCACTGCTGCCCTCTACAGACAGGAATCAGAGTTCTTTACATTCCTTTCACCCCAGTATTGATGTGTCTTTTGCTCAGGGCAAGAGTGGTCAGACAGTCCTAAGATTGTGGTGATAGGAAGAGGAGGCTGCCTCCTAACCTCTATGATTTCTTCTACAGTGCCGCCCATCCAAAGGAAGAAAGAGGGGTTTCTGCTGGTGTGTGGATAAATACGGACAACCACTCCCTGGATATGATGCCAAAGGGAAAGGAGATGCCCACTGCTACAACTTGGAGAACAAATAAGTGCCAGATGCCAACTCCTATGGAATCTCTGTATGGCCACAGAATTCACCCATCAGAGACCTTTGGAGTGGTTGGAAGAAGGCATGGACCACATTGGAGTTTCAAGTTCCGCCTTCTCTTAATGATATTTAGGGGATTTTTTTTAGACTCTATGGACACTGCAGCTGTGCCCTGCCATTGCGCCTGCCTTCCTCCTTGCCTTCTCTACAACACTGAGGGAGGTCTGAATTCCCATGTAAATCTGCACTATTGATCCCCAGAGACAGAGAAAAAGGCACTTCAGAAAAGATTCAGGGAGTCTCCACTGACTTTAAAAACAACAACAAAAAACAGCCTGTGACCCATTTGATCCCAAAAGATACTGTGTGTTATTTTAAAGAATTTATAGAGTGTACACTTTTTAAGATATAAAAGGAAAAAAATAAGGAATTTAAAATTTTAAGCTTTTCTTTAAACAGGTCTGATGGGAAAAAAAAAAAGTCTTCACGGGTAAAATGTTTTATAAAAAAAAATCTCAAAGAACTTTTTAAAGAATCATGTTTCTAAAATAAAGACATGGCTATTTTTCTCTGTAAAATATATTATGAATATTCTGTTAGTCTGTATTTAATATAATTTTTTAAATAAACTTTATTTAAATGTAACATGTGAATATGAAATGTTACACCATCATTTTGAAGTATGCCGTTGAATCTGTGCAAGTTTAAAAAGAAACAAAAAACCTATCATAATGGCGATAACCTTCTCCTTCCAAGATAAGTTTATCAAGTGGAAGAAAAAAGCTAATTAAAATTTGTTTCACTTTTTGAAGAAAAGAAAAAAACCCCAAATCATAGATTTTTGATCACGAAATCTAGACAAATTATCTTCCACAATTTCTTTCATTAAGATAATTTTATCCCACATCGTACATCTACCATATAATTTGACTTCAGTATGCCTTGTGTTTGTAGTACCCAAGGGCAAAATGGAGCCTTTGGTTGTTTTTTTAAGTTTATTTCAATGTATTTCTTTTTTCTTCTCATTTTAGTTAATGTGGAGCTCAATTGCGCCTTATTTTGCACAAGTGACTGCCACTGCCATCTGTAATGTGCATGGATCAGCTGCAGGCCACAGCCTTGATTTTCATTTCTTGCCGTGGTGAATTGATTTTTAACCAAAGTTTAGAAAGAGGTTCTTGGAATGCCTGATTATTGAAAATAGGGAGCTGAGTGTATGTCCACTTTCTAGTAGTTAATGAAAAGCAATTTGATTGTCCTTGTCTCTTCATATAAAAGAAAATGTAAGCATCAACCAAATGTCGCCATAACTCAGCAGCCTATGGTACACTGCTTATTCACTGAACTGACTGATTCTCTGACTTTGCTCATTTATTTTTAAACAATTTTGAATGGTGTGGGTTGGATAGAATCCATGCTGGTATTTTCATGCTTTGTAAAAGGAAAATGGACTTTATCAGGAAGAGAAAAAGAAATTTAACTCTTGTTTTCTTTAAATACTGACTCACTCTCCTGTATTGGGTAACATGATACCTTCTGTGGCTCTGCCTCTGAAGTAAGGAGATGGTTTCATGTAAGTGAATAAGCCAAATTTTTTTCATGTTTTTAAATAGCATGAACTGCTTTGTGAAGTATTGAGGAAATGTGCTAGAATTTTATCTGGAAAGGAGGAGAGTGATACTTTGAGAAGTAAGTTGTAGACCCTTTGTAGCAGCTAAAAAACAGGCAATGCAGACTTATTATCATTATTATTATAATTTCTTTGCCTTGCTTTAGAATTCTGATAGACTTAACGACAGTTCAGAACTCTAAGAATTTCTATGGTGCTCCCAGGTCAGATGACTCAGAAAGAGTAAAGAGAGGCTCTGGCCTACATAAGAAACGATAATCTTATCCTTCTGCTGTCTACATAGTAATACTCTTCTTGTTGGGAATATGTTCTCTAAAAACCAATAACATTTTTAAAATTGTCATTTTTCCCTTTTAAAACAATGTAAAAATAGCAAAACAAAAGATAAGCAATCAGTGGAGACTCATCAGTGACACAGTGTTTAGCAGCACATAGAGAATCATCTGTATTTTTAAAGTTTGAAATAGTTTTCTTTTTTATAATATACAAATATATGCAGAGAAGAAACATTTATAATGAATTTTCAGCATATTATATACCATATAGTCAAAATAAGTGTAATAGAAACATATGCTAGATGACACTAGATAATGTGCTAGAAATACTAGATAATATAAATATATAGACAATTGATTAAAGGATTCTATATATTAAGCAACAGACCTGCTCTATTTTTAGAGGCCAATCTCATTTCCATTAGAATACTGACAGCTTGAATCAAATGGTTTCTGATTGACTGAAGCAATTGGAGTCATCAATACCTTACATTGATTTGATTCCCAAATATGTGTAGTGTACTACCATTTCACCTCAAATGGATTTCTCTTGAGAGGAAATAAATTCGTGATTAACCAGCAGATACTGGCTATTGACCAGGTTTTCGTTTTTGATTTTGTTTTTGAGAGAAGGTATTTTTTGAAAAAAAAAATCGTCTTGCGATGTATTTACAAATAGTAAATAAAATTGTTTTTGCTATTAAAAAAAAAAAGAATCGCTTACCCCCTTGTTCAAGAGTTGACTGCTTCTGGATTTTAATCTACTCTATGCCCCATGCCCAGCAAACACTCCTGGTGTGAAATGCAAAGGATTCTTATCACTATCATAGATACACTCATACCAGAGAGGGAGACAAGCTCTTTTCTCTTGCTTCCATTTGCATTAAAACAAGGGCTCAATTTAACTAGCAAGCTACATGGATATTCTTTTGTTTTCCCATTGAAACACTGCATGAGAGTAGAAACTCTCTTTATCATTCATAAAAATGAAAGTTAATCATGTCACATAGCACCTCCCCCAAACAATTCTGTGAGATGAGTACTAGAATTATGATCATCACCTCCATTTTATAGATGAGGAAACTGCATCTAAGAGAAGGCAAATGATTTGCCTATAGGCACCTAGTTGGTAAAAGTCACAGCAGCTTCTCCAATTCCCTGTCTAAGGTAAAGGTTACTGTTCTCATTCTCGGCTCCCACTTCTTGAAGTGAAGAATGTTAGTTAAAATGCTAGTGAATTTATTTCAGCCTAATCTTTATATTGGCTACTTTTGAGTAGTGGCACGGGAACATCATTCCACAAACTTATGAATACTTTATTGTTAGATTCTTTTGTTGTTGTTGTCTTTTATTTTTATTTTTTTTTGTCCTCCCTTCCCCACCCCTGTGCCTGAGGCATAACTCATCTTTATCTCCTGTCGCTTTGTGGTTTGCATGTTACACTTGTTATCTTTCCTAAAGCTCTGAAAAACCAGGACAGTCAAGGCTGAGATGAAACAAAGGATCAAGCAATTTTGTGTGCCTTGACCTCATAGACATGTCAATTGACCTCTAAGCCACTTTGGGTCACCTTGTTCCCTGGTACTTTCTGCCTCATTCTTTATGAATGGATGAGTTGGAATGGAGGAGGATGTGGATAGATTTCAATGAAGTCATCAGGAAAGATCTGGAAGACTCATAGCTTCATAGTATATCAACTTAGCAATCAATCCTTCCATTTTATAGATGTGTAAATAGAGCTCTAATAGGTTTAACAAATAGGATTATCCAAGTATCAATTCTATTTTCCAAAGACAAAGAGTTCTTAAAGCAGGAACAATATTAATCAGGCTCAAAGAGGTAATTGAATACAAGGGTAATCAGGTCCAGGAATGGATTACAAAGAGACACTAGTGACTCGATTTTTTGAGATGTTTTATCCATTGAACTTCAACTATTTGTAGAGCACTTATTATGTACAAAGCGCTGTAGCGGGTGGTATGGAGGTGTGTGTGTATGCAAGAATTACATATCATTCAAGAGATTCATAATCCAGTTAGGGACACATTATGAATACATATGAAAAGACAAGTTCATGATACAGTGGGTCATATAGTAAATTCTCAAATGACCAATGCAGACCAATGTCATAGGCATTCAGAAGGAGAGGTCACTTGTGGGCTGAGGTGGCAAGAAAGAAGGATTTGTGGAGGAGATGGGATTATGTGACAATTAAAAGGTTTGAGAGGCATAGATTCTAGGTAAAGCAGTCTCTCTTAGACTAAAGATCATCAAGGTGGTTGGGCTTACAGTTTATATATCTTAAGTCTATGAAGAGGTGCTGAGGATGATCCTTAGAGAAACTGTCTCAGACCACTCCAGCCATAAAAGGATCTGTCTCAACCCAAATTTGAGTAGAACACGATGGGCTTCCACACCTTAGGTTAAATTCCTTATAATGCTGGGTGAGATCTAACCAAGATGAGGAAAGTTAATGCAGTCTCATTATCAGTAATGTACTTCAAGAAACAGGAACTTTTTAAGACCAGGAATTTAGAAGGGGAGAGTTCTGAATCTCCCAAGACAGTGGTTATTAATAGTCATTTCTCTCAGTTAGTTCTGGACCTCCCAGCCCAACCATCTAATCTTCTACCTCTTCCCATTCCTCAGTCCTGTTGAACCTGTTTTTCACCATTATTGAAACTCCACGCCCCTCTCCACATACCTCAAAATCCTTCCTCCCTTCCTCTTCTCCCAGTTCAGTTCTTCCTTCTAGTTTCTCTTACCTTTCATGCCTCTGAGCCTCATGATTAGTCATTTCAGTGATATGTTTAAGCATTCTTTTACTTCCTTGACCTTCAACTATTCCTATCCTACCAACTTCCAATACTGAATAAAAACTGTCATCCCCTCTCTCTTCTCCCAAAGCAGAATATTAGAGAAAGAGCTAGATTATGTTTACTGGGTCCAGTCTAAATTCATGTTGTTTAACATCACTTTGGCTAGATAACTTTTTTTTTTACCTGTCCCTGACAGAGATATAACTAAAGTGAGGTTAATGGAGCATCAAAAGTAGATGGTGCTGAAACTCTTTCATCATCATAGAAATAACTTAATTTGGCACTGAATTACTAGGAATATTAGTTAAAATAATGAGTAAAGTGAGAAGCTACCAGATGATATGTTCCCTACCCTCTCAGTGACTGCACAGCATCTGAACTCTTTCCTCACACTGCTTCCTGTCTACCTCAGCAAGTTTTTTTCATGGGTACCAATGTCCCAGGTATTCTTTTCCCATGGATTCATATATTCTGCTATCTCTTTCTCCCCAACTGAATGGTGTTTAAAAGTTTATTCAAAGATGCATTTTGTACAGATACTATTATTAACTATTTTTAAATGCATTTATGAAGTTTGCCCCATGCACCAAACACTCTCACTAGTTGGCAATATGCTCCCCAGAGCATGGCCTACTATGTCTAATCTTAAACTTCTACCTCCTAGTCAAGTTCATTCATTCTCAGCCTGGTGTTCTATCTCATAATAATAACAATATTAATAGCAAATTAATAAATGTTATTTATTATCATTATTATTATTAATTAATAGCACCTACTATGTGTCAAGCTCTTCATAAATATTTCATTTGATCCTCACAGCATCCCTGGGAGATAGATACTATTATTATGCCCATTTTGCAGATAAGAAAATTGAGGTTAACAGAGGTTAAGTAACTTACTCAGGGTCACCCAGCTAGTAAGTATCTGAGGTCAGATTTAAATTACTGTCTTGCTGACTTCAGGTCCAGTGCTCTATCCACTTGCTACATAGCTAACTCTTACTTCAATGAGATTATTGAAGCCATGTATTTTGACAATAAACAGTAAGTACCTACTATGTGCCAGGCACTGCACATTGGGAATACAAATGCAAGTTTAAAAAAAAAAAGACTGGCGTGGACCACCTCTCGGTCAGTGGCCAGGCAGCCACTTCACTTCCCTTGCTCCCCCTACTCAGACTGTTAGACTCAGCCGCGGCTACACTGCCCATCTCCGTGCTCCACCATGGCGGCCCCCTCCTACTGCACCAAGCCCCGGTCCTGGCCCCTGTGGCCAGATGTCCTTCGCCTTCTCCACAATGCAGGTCTGTTTCAATGAGGCCAATGTGAAGCTGGTGGATGTCTCAACCCAGAGTGGGACCTTTGGGATCCTGGCTGCCCACGTCCCCATCCTGCAAGTGCTGAAGCCCGGCATGGCGACCGTGAATGCTGAGGATGGCACCACCATCACCAAATATTTTGTGAGCAGTGGTTCTGTCACAGTGAAGGCCGATTCCTCAGTGCAGCTACTGGCAGAAGAACCCATGGCTCTGGACATGCTCGACCTGGCAGACGCCAGATCCGACCTGGAAAAGGAGCACTCGGACCTACCGGGGGCATCAGATGAGGCAGTCGGCCGAGGTTCAGATCTGGACAGATGCCAATGAGGCTATCGTGAAAGCACTGGAATCATGAGCTGGAGAGCTAAACTCTTGAAGTCATCCAGAAATGGTGTGACCATTCTGCTCCATGGCAATCATCCTGAGCTGAGGAGACCTGGAAATATCAGAAAGGAAGAGGATGCCTATCGCCCAAACCCCTTTCCTTCACCCCCAGATTAAAAATCAAAGGGTTCTGGGGGAAAAAAAAGACATTTCCTGACCTCAAGTAGTTTATAATCTAACGAGGAAAGACAACACACAAAAGGAAGTTAAAAATTGGGACTGGAGAGATGGGAAATAGATGAAGTCCAAAGAACTCCTAAGAAATCCGAAAGCAGAGAAGCTGGTGGGAAATGGGAAGATTTGGCTGAGCCCTCTTCTTAAATAGAGGCCCTGGAGCCCATGGCCCAGTCAGAGGGCATCATTCAATCCAGGCAGATTCCATCTTGCAGGATAAGAAAATTTCCAAAAGATGAGTTTCCTGGGGAAGGGTAGGCATGAAGAAGAGGTCCAAAAGCAGTGTAACTGATAGGAAATAGTAATAATACTAGTTAATATCTATATAACACATGTAATGACCCAGGCACTGCAGGAAGTACTTTTACAATGAATTATCTCATTTGATCTTCACAACAATAAATACTGGGAAGTAGATATTTTTATTATCACCCCCATTTTACGGATGAGGACATTGAAGCAAACCAAAGTATAGTGACTTCCCCAGGGTCACACAGCTAATAAGTTTCTGAGGTTAGATTGAACTCCTGGCTGCAGGCCAGGTACTCTATCCCTTATACTACCTAGCTATCAATCTCTCCTGACTCCTCTCTTCTGAATTTCAAAGCTCCTCAGTATCATTCCTTCCCTTCTAGCTCAAAGGTAAAGGTGGCACTGCTGCTCCCTACCCATTGAAATTGTTCCTTCCTTAACTTCTAGGAGGCTGTAATCTCTTGGGTCTTTACCCATCTTCCAAACCTCAGTTTCTCCATGACGTACCATAACAACAATGTTGCTAGCAGCTGCTTCGGGGGTGTAAGACCAATAACACCAGTACAGACGAGGGCTGCTAGCACAAGTTCTTTGATCTGCTTTTCTAAACACACACATATCATTCGCTTAGTTGAGGGGAAAAAAGTCAGCGCCCTGAATTTTAGAGAAAACACAAACAAAACTTACAAGCAGAAATTATATAAACAGAGCAAATAAACACAAATCAACAGACAGGGCTTCTTGCTGTCTGACCAAGACATACATAGTTACCAGAGAGAGAAGCACCAACATATCTCTTCTGGCCAAATCACCCAAATCATACGAACACTCTTCCCATGAGTAAGCCCCCAAAGCAAATTGCTAACTTCAGACCATATATATCCTGTTTAGGGCCGTGGGGCTTAGCACCTACTTAGCAAAAGGGTATAGGCCTGAGGCTTAGCATCTACTTAGGTGTGGGAGAGATCTTTAATCATTCTAGCACCACATCATATATATTGTTTCCAATCAATGACTCTTGATTCAAACAAAGGCAAGACTCAAAGGCACTTGATTGCCTTAGTGTTGAGAAGCACTCCAAAACAAAAGACAACAAAAAGTCCCACTTTGCTTGCCATTACACCTACCTAGCTTATCTTCCTCACCTATATATTTACTATCTCCTTTTTTTTTTTAAATTCCTACTGTAATGATTCTAGTTCAGGTGCTCACTCCCAGACTATCATGAAAGCATCCTAACTGAATTCCCTCAATCCAGTTTTGGCTATTATATTAATCATAGGATCAAAGACTTGGATCCTGAAGGGATTATAGAAGATATCTATGCCAACTCCTTTATATTACAGATGAGAAAAATGAAATCAGGAATTATGAAGTGACATGTTTGCTTAAGGTCACATAGATGGCAGATATGAGACTTGAACCCACATCTTTCAGGTACAAATGCGGCTACCTACCATTCCACCATTCTAAGATGCATCTTTCTTCTGAAAGATTTGCTCTGATACCACTGCCTCTATGAATAAAAGTCTTCAACACTTTCCCATATCTACTGAATGAAGTTTTACACTACTAAACCCTTTATCTACAAGCCATTATGATCTGGCCCAAATCACATTAGTAGTAGAAAGGATCCTGGACTTTATAAATCATGAAATCTGAGTTCCTCCCTCATCTATGCACTAGTTAATCTTGTGACCTTGGACAAGTAAATCACTTAAATTATCTGGGCCTTGGTTTCTTCATCTGCTAGATTAAGGTCATTTCCAGCTCTAAAATTCTATACGCTTCTAGCCATAGCAGCAACTGGGTGGTACAGTGGATAGAGTGACTGGGCCTGAAGTCAAGAAGATTCATTTTCCTGAGTGCAAATCTGGCCTCAGACTTATTAGCTATATGACCCATGGCAAGTCACTTAATCCTGTTTGCCTCAGTTTCCTAATCTGTAAAATCAGCCGGAGAAGGAAATGACAAACCCTTTCGGTATGTTTGCAAAGAAAACCCTAAATAGGGTCACAAAGAGTCAGACAGGACTGAAATGACTGAGCAACAACCAACAACAAAGCCATATGACAATCTTTTAGCTTTAGAACGGACCTTGAAATCTCCCATCCCCACCCTTCATTTTTCAGGTGAAGGAAATATGGTCTGTGGAAATTGTGACTCGACCAAAGTCACAGAAATAAGAAGTGGTCTTCTCTGTCCCACGTTACAAACTCCTTTATTCCCATCCCTCTCGATTCAGCCCTCCCCTCCCCCAAACCAACCACCATCCCACTCTAAACTCTTTCCACTAAACTCTTCAGAATGTTTATTCTATTGGTAACCAGCTTGCTTTCTGCTTCCCACTCCTTCTATCTTTTTGCACTTTGGTTCCCTCCTGATGTCACAGCTTCCCTGGCTGCCTGGTACAGACTAGATGTATTTTCACTCATAATCCTTTGAGTCACTTGTTGCGGTAGGAGAGTTGGAATGCCCCATGCTCTCCATGGCCACTTCCAGGCTTTTCCTCTATCTCCATCACTCCATCATTCCTCTGTCCTTTTCAGGAATATTTTCATGTCCATGAACTCTGAAATCCTTTTACGTAATTACAACCTGTTGTCATTCTACTTCTCCCTCTGCCTTGCAACCCCCAAACCTATTCTTCATCCTTACCATTACTTCCAATCCCTCAACTCCTCAGTTCTTTCCCAGGCTATCAGCCCTACAGTATGACCTCGTCCCTTCCCCATCTTGACCCCTTGGCAACCAGTACAACTCTTTACTCTTCTCTCTAGACTCTTGCCCCTCTTATCTTATCGCTAACCTCACCCTCCTGAGTCTCATTCTTGGATCAGTGTCATCATCCGCTGTCTTCACTCCTACTCACACGCTGTTGAATGAGAAAATCATAAAACCTTTCTGACACTACAAATGTATGTTACGTAATCTCAACTTGCCCCTCACTATGACAAAGCAATCCTTTTACACAAATCAGTTCACTATCTTACTTCAGAACAGCATCACTTCCACACATCTTCATCCTTTCTCAAATCTCTCCTGTCTCCCTCTATGCCCCTCTCCCCCATTATCAGCTAAGAGTATCTTCTCCCCTCTTCCTCATCTCATGTCAGTCAGACACCTCCCTCCGATGTTTCCTCCTTGCCAAGGCAAATCCCTCCCCAAACAATGGTGATTCCATCCTATCCCATCTTCTACAGTGGATTGCCCTGTCTACTACACCTAGTGTCTTACTAATTCTCTTTTCCTGTCCACTGGTTGCATCCCTACTGCCTCCCAACATATGTATGACTCTTTCAAAAAACCTTAACTTGATCTATTTTTCTCCACCAATCATATCTCTTCTTTCTTTTGTAGCTAAACTCTTAGAGAAGGTCACTGATATTCAGTGCCTTTACTTCCTTTTTTCTCATGCTCTACTTTCTGCAGGCTAGCTTTCAATCTGACCAGTCTCTCTGTCTGTCTTCATCTCTTTCTCTGTCTGTCTCTCTCTCTCTGTCTCTGTCTCTGTCTCTATGTCTCTGTCTCTGTCTCTCTCTCTCCCCTCTTCTTCCTCCTTCTCTTCCATCTCTATCTGTGTCTGTGTCTGCATCTCTGTCTCTGTGTCTCTCTCTTTCTCTCTCTCCATCTGCTGTCTGTTTGTCTGTCTCTCCCTCTCTTGCCCACCCCCTCAGTTCCCAATGATCACTTAATCACCAAATCTAATGGCCTTTTCTCAGCCCTCATCCTTCTTGACCTCTTAGCAGCTTTGACAGTATGGATTATTGCCCTCTTCTCCTTGATACTTGCTTCCCTCCAGGTTTCCATGAAACTACTTTCTCTTGCTTCTCCTCCTTTACCTGCCTTTCCCTTTTACTCCATCCTTGTTGGAAGCTTAGCTGCTTGCTATTCTTAATGATAATTTTGCTATACCTTCATCTAGGTCATGCCTACCATCTATGGGTATAGGCCAAGGTTCTGTACTGAATCCTTTTCTTCTTTTCTCCCTCTATAATATTTTGCTTGGTCATCTCATTAGCTCCTATAAATTCTGACCATCTCTCCCACCCCCATATAATAAATTCCAGTGACACCTTATCATTTGAAGGATCAAATATAATTTGACATTCAAAGCCTGTCATAACCTAGTTCCCTCCTTCCTTTTCAGTTTTCTTACACCTTGCTTCTCACCAGGTACTGTCTTATCCAGTGACACTCATCTCCTTGCTGTTCCTTGCAAAAGATTCCCCATCCCCTGACTCTGGGCATTTTCTCGGACTGTCCTGTCCCCCATCCCTGGAATTCTCTCTTTCTTCATCTCTGTCTCTCTGATTTCCCTGGATTCCTTAAAACCCCAGCTAAAATCTCATTTTTTACAACTAGTTTTTCCCCAGTCCCCTCTAATACTAATGCCTTTCTTCTGTTGCTTGTCTCCAGATTATCTTATATACAGGGTATCCAGAAAGTCTTAGTGCAATTTTAAGCTTGAATAGTTCAAAAATGTACTAAGACTTTTGGAATATTTTGTATCTTCTTTGTATATAGTTGCTTGCATTTTGTCTCACCCATTAGACAGTAAGCTCTTTGAGAGCAGAGACTGTCTTTTGCATTGGTAATCTCTGTGCTTAGCACAGTGGCTGGCACATGGTAGGTGCTTAATAAATGCTTATTAACTGGTGGACTCAATTTGAACCCATACTTTTTTGGTTCCAAATCAGGCTTTCTTTCCACTATATCATATTTCTATTGAACTTTATGAACCTTATATTCCATAGACTATAAGTGCTAAAATAAATGGTTCAGAGCTGTGAGCATTTTGGTTGGAAACAGAGAGTGCTATGGCCAGAAAGTGGCAAAGGGGAAGATAGAACATGATATTATTATGAGAGAGAAGAGAAGAAATACAGGAAGCTGCACATAGAGTAATAATGTATTTCTATTTTACAAAATCTTAAAGTTGGGAACAATCTCAGAGGCCATCTGTCAAACACAAATCTGACCAAAATTAATTCCCATAATATCTCCAGCAAGTAGAGATGATTATTACGTAATTATCTAGCATCTCCTTGAACATCTTCAGTGAGGGAGACCTGTCATCTCCAGAAACAACTGATTCTCTTTAATGCATTGTCAGGAGGCTACCCTCAAACAATCAAAAAGAACAAATTAACTTCTTCCACATTTCTGGCCTTAAAATCCATAAGAACTGCTACCAGTCTCAGCCCACAGTCGTCCTTTCCCCAGTTTCTCAGGACTCATCATCCTCTCCATCTTCTGGATGCATCTCAGATCACCTGTTTTTTAATATCCTTCACAAAACGTGGTGTCCAGTCCTTAACACAATGCTCCAAACGCATCCTGTGCAGGGTGGGCCATACCAAACCTCTTATTTCTCTCATTCTCTCCACTTTGCTTCTTTGACTACAACATAGGATAGAATTTAGCTTTTTATGCTACTCTATCACAACTATTGTGTCATATTGACTTTGCAATCTATTAAAATTTCAAGATTTGCATAGGAATTATCATTTAATTGTGATTTTCACGTTCTGTTTTTATGACATTGATTTTTTGAATCCAAGTATAGAACTTTATATTTATCCTCATTAAATTTTATTTTATTCCAGTCAGGTCATCATTCTAATCTGTTAACATTTTTTAAGATCCTGAAAGAGCCTAGTATTTGCTTCCCATCCCAGTTCCTTTTATTTGCAAATTGGACAAGTGTAGCCTCCTAAAACATCATCCAAGTCACAGATTAAACCTTTGGAGTCCTTCACTGATAATACCTGAGGGCAACTTGTGTTTTCATTGGGCCATGGCTGACTTTTCTAATTGACAGTCAATGGCCAAGGAGTAAGCTTACTTATATAACAACAAAAGGCCAAAAGCAGGCTATAAATAAATAAAGGGTCCTTTTATTGCCCCCAGCAACACACTACCAGAGCTCATTGAAAAGTGTCTCTAGCAGACCTGACTGGCATGAGAATGAGCCATGAAAGTTACCAATAAGAATGACAATCACCTCAGGTTCTTGCATTCAGCAAGTGTGTATTCCAGGGGTATTTTTGCAAAGCCCTGAACAGTGAGTGCACTTTGCTAGTTTTCCCTCTAGGGCTTAATAACAGCTCAGTCTACACAATATGGGAGATTGCTCTTGCCTGAGAAAAGGTGGAAAAGTTAGAAAACCCATCCTCTCTTCTCTCCTGATTAATGGGGAAGAAAAAGTTCCTTGGGAAAATAGAAAAATGAGAGAGAAAGAATCAGAAAATATAAAAGAAAAATGATTTGAAGAAACAGGATGGTAGGTGAAGAATACAACCTACAAAAAAGGAAAATCACTGCTTGCATGAAGCTATGCAATCAGCACATGAATCCCCATAGAGGGGAGAGCTAGACCCTGGCATTAAGAAGCAGTTTCTTTTCCTATAAGGAATGATGATATATATCTACTGGTGCCACCTCCCCTCCCCGGAGTTAACATTCTGTATTGGTCAGAGTAAATAGAGGCAAGTTTGGTGACTTATAGCTGAGAGATAATGACCCAGTTATTTGTTGACTAAATATCAATCTCTCTGTATAAATACACTCATATGTACACATATTCATATATATATGCATATATGTCTGTATACTTATTGTTAATATTTATATATGTATGTGTATGTGTATTAAGTTAGAGAACTTTACAACTCTGTTTTACCTGAGGCAGGTACATGAGTTCTGAAAGTCTCCCAATATTTGTCACACTTGGTATCATTATATATTCCTGCTGATTCATATGGGCATAAAGTACAACACAAGCAAAAACCTAGAGATGATGATTATGAAGTTCTGCATAATTAACTAAAGGTCTTAGAGGCACAGATGGTTTTCATTACTGCAGTCAATTTAAAAGAAATAAAGGGATCATCGCATATACACAGGGAAATAGAAAAGTACCTAATATTTTTGGCTTATTTTTACAGAAGATAATAGGCAAGGATACTCTGCTGAAGTCAATAAACAATCCATCCATCTACAAGAATCCACAGGCACTCACTATGTGTAACAGGCATTGTGCTAGATGCTAGGGATATAAATATAAAAAAGTGATCCCTGTCTTCAAAGAATTCAAATTCTATTGGGAACCCACATTGGATGACTTTCCTTGGCAATCAGGTGGTGCTGACTTATCCTAGGATCCTCCAGCAAACAAGTAGTGGCAGGTCCTTCCAAACTGGACTTTGAGTAAAGAGCCAGTCATGGATTATATCTATTATCTGTGGTCTAGCACAGCTAAGTTCAGAGAGATTCATCACCAAATCTGTGATGAATTTCAACAAGTCAAGAAGACATTTGATTTAATCTGTTCTGCACTGGTAGAAGGTGGCCCCATATTAATGGCATCATGGCTCCTTGGAGAATTTGGAGAACTGAGGTAATAAGCAAGTTAGTCAAGATCTAGAAGTAATTAATATTGGAGGCTGGGAGAGACAATATTTTTTTAAATACACATTTCAACCCAAAATGATAGGTTGATGGGAATAAAATGGTCATATTATATTCTTTAACCTATCGGGAAAATGATTTTTATTAACTATCAATTCTCTTGAGTGGTCACCTCCCCAGAGCAGAGAGCATCACCTTTTCTTGACAGAAGACAAGTCTCAAAGTTCAACCATTTCATGTTTGAAAGTCACATTAAAATCATTTACAGGAAGGTCTGCTATTGTTGCTACTTGAGAAAGTCTTCCTTTTTAATTGACTTATTGAGTCCAGAATACCTTTGCCGCTCAATTCTAGTGCAGAAACCCTTATAAATAGAATGGTCACCATTCATTCTTAGGGTAAAGAACCTTTAACAAGAAGAAAACCAAAAAGTTGATTATTTTTAGTGTATCTGATCTTTTCATGACAACATTCAATAGATGCATTATTGAAAAGAGTTGTAAAAACAAAGTCTTCTGGGAGTTTTATTTTGTTTTGGTTTATCTTGTTTTGTTTTGTATTTGTGTCCATTTATTCTTTAACAGAATAACTATGGATGGCTCCACAGAGATTTTGTTTGTTAGCTATAAAAATTACATTTGAAGGAAGCAGCCTTAGTGAAAAGAGCCCTGGGCTAGGAGTCAGACCACCTGAATGCAGGTCCTGGCTCCTCTATTTACAGACAATATGACCTTATGCAAATGATTTAACTTCTGTTGTTTCTTGACCTGTAGAATAAAAAGAAGAATACAACATTAAGGGTTATTAGAAAGGACCAAATGATATCATGCATATAAACTAACATAAATATATATGTGAGCTACCATCATCTTCATCTTAATTGACATGATCATTATTATTAAAAGCATTAAAAAAAGCTGCCCAACTTAGCTGAATGTCAGGACTTAACACTTCCCACTGAAACGAAGTGTGTGGGTTTCCAAGCCATGGGGCCCTAGACATAGGCCTCATTTTGCAATTCAAAATGATGACTTATTTTATGTCCTCATAATGAAAATTAGCTAGTAATAAAAATGACCCATCTGGGGTAATCACACCTACCCTCCCAAAGGCTGGTCTGTGCCTTTTGAATATTCAGGACCTATGCTTGGCTGCTGTGTGCATTTGCAAATGTATAAAGTGTCTTGGTTCTGTGCCTTTAGCTGGGCTGGGGCCTCTGGTCTTCTCTTATAAGGGGAATATGCAAATTCATTCAACTGTAAGCCATTTATTCTGTCAGCGTGTGGTAACTTGATGTTCTGGGAGCTACTTACTACTAAGGCACCAGTTTGGTTGAGATACAATGATTATATTTTCCCCAGAACAAAAAAAAAAAGAGAGAGAGAGAATAAAAGAAAAGAAAAAACATTAAAAAGCAGGAGGTGGGTGGAAGAAAGAGATGGCATTAATTTAGTAGATAGAATCCTACATCAGAGCCGGGTTTAGATTTTTCCTATCATTCTCACTTGCTTATGTGACTGTGCTAGACACAACCTCCCTATATCTTAAGGAGCTCTGCAGGACTTAAACAAGATGTAAACACTGGAAATCACAGAATTGACCTTGAAGGGCTCTGAGTGGTCATCTAGCCTAATACCATTATTATACAAATTAAAAACAAAAAACCCTGAGCCCCAAAGAAAAGAATGGTTTGGCCCAAGGTCTTCAGATCACAGATTTAGAATTGAAAGTGATCTCAGAGGCTGTCTACACAAAACTCCTAGTGGCAGCTAGGTGGTGCAGTGCCAGCCCTGGAATCAGGAAGACCTGAGTTCCAATATGGCCTCAGACACTAGCTGTGTGATCCTAGGCAAGTCACTTAACTGTATTTGCTTCAGTTCCTGCATCTGTAAAATGAGTTGGAGAAGAAGTATCAAACCACTCCAGCATCTTTGCCAAGAAAGCCCCAAATGGGGTCACAAAGAGTTGAACATGACTGACATGACTAAGCAATAGCAGCAGCAGACCAAACTCCTTACTTGACAGATGAGAAAGCTAAGACCCAGACAAATAATGGCCTGCTCAAAGTCACAAAGGTGCAGAACCAGGATTTGAACGCTAGGCCTCAGATTCCAAACACAAAACACTTTTCACTACACCAGAACTGCAAAAGCACAGGATTTGAGAGCTGGCAGGTACCTTAGGAGTTACCTAGGGCAAACCATTCTAGAAAGAAAGCCTCTCTGCTTGATGACTTCCAGGGCAAGGATAACCCTCTGGACATCACCTTTGAAGGCACTTCATTACATTTTTGGACAGCTCTGGTTGTTAGGAAGTTTTTCTTGATGTCAATCCTAAATTAGCTGAGTAGAGGCAGCTAGGTGTTTCAGTGGTGTAGGGCTTGTAGACAGGAAGACCAAAATACAAATTTGACCCTGGGCAAGCCATTTAGTTTCTACTTTACCCACTTTCCTTGTCTATAAAATGAGGATGATCATATCACCTATCTCCCAGGGTTGAAGGTCAAAGGACATAATAGTTCTAAAATGCTTAGCAGGGTACCTGATACACAGTAGGCATTATGAAAATGTTGGTGGCTATAATAATAATAATACTTTATAATCTAGATGGCAGACCTTCAAATACTCAAGTAAAGGTATTATGTCTCTCCCCACTCTGCCTTCAAGTCTTCTCAAGGGTAAACATGTCCAGTTCTCTCAAATAGTCCCAATATATCATGTACTCAAGGCCCTTCACTATCTTGGCTGCTCCTTTCTAGACACTGTCCAGCCCCGCAATGACCTACTTCAACAATGGAGCCCCAAACTGTAGAGAAAACACCAGATGAGTCTAACAAGGTTAAAGAGGTGGGCACATAACACCACTGACTCATACTGAGTTCCCAGTCGACAAAGACCCCCAGATCATTTTCCAAATAACTGCTAGCCATCCATGCCTCCCCACTCTTATATTTTGGAAGTTAATTTTTGTGCTTAGTTGCACAACTTAAGTTGATACTTGGTGTATTTCATCTCATTAGATTAAGACTAATGTTATAACCCGTCAAGACTTTTGACTCCTGTCAGGTGACAGCTATCCCTTCTTGCAAATCTTTCCTGAATTCGTGTGTACTGTGGGTTATAAAGACCGTGCACAGATATCTCTCTCCTTCTTCTGTCCAATAAACAAATAAATAATGACACAACCACAATAATGATAAAATAATAGTGATAGCTAACATTTATATAGGTCTTTAAAGTTTGCAAATTGCTTTACATGCAAGATCTCACTAAAATACAAACAGTTGGTGAGGTGGACACTGCTGTTATCCCCTTTTTGTAAATGATGAAATCAAGGCTGAAATAGATAAGTGACTTGCCCAGGGTGAAATAAATAATATCTGAGGCAGTTTTCAAATTCAGATTTTCCTGACTCCATCTCTAGCATTCTATCTCTCAGGGGTGAGGGGTGCATTCAGGGAAGACTAGTACCTCTTGTGTGAGGGCTGCTTTCCACCTTTGATGTCCACCTGTTCCACCCAACTCTCACTGGTGGCTCCAAGAAGCTGTAGCATGTGCAGCAGCCACACCCCAGTAATTGGTTTTGGCAAGCAGGCTAAACCAGGTTGAGAGTAATGGAGAGGTCTCAAACCTGTCAGTGAGTTAGGGGGGTGGTCTACCCCAAGTGTGTGAAACACTCTTCCCCTGATAGGATGGGTGGATGAGAACAATTTGGCCATGAAGGCAGCTGAAGCAGGTACTGTGGAGTGCTTAGAGCTCGGTTAGACATCAAAGATGCCAAGGTCATCCAATGCATCTTGAGCCATCACCGGTCGTCTTGACTCTGTCCTGCCACTGGACTGTGATGACTTTGGAGGAGAGAGTGAGTCTGACTACTTCATTCAATTCTACTTTACTTAAATGCAATTTACATGCAAATCAAAAGACATCACCTATACCAATTTACCATTTTTACCTATCTCAAAGCTCTGTGGCAACAGGCAAGTGATGAAGCAGCAGAGACAGATACACTGGGAGCTGTAGTCATAACCCTGCACACAGGTAGCCCAGGACATAGGATCATCTTCTCACTGAAAGCAGCAGTGAGATTCAGCAGCCCCCTGGATGTCTGAGCAGCCTTTTAAGGATTATATTGCTCACCTTCTAGTGTGAAGAAAGGGCTAGCAAAGGTGCCCTAAAAATTGTCTGCTCACCCAGCCCTGGCCTGATTACCATGACAGGCAGATGAAACACACAAAAAACAAATGTACAAAAACTTCTGCAAGGATGATTCCACTTACCATTGGAACATGGGATGTGCACACACTTAAAGATAATACAAAATCCAGTACACCCGAAAGATGATCAGCTTTTGTTGTGAGAGAACTCAGCAAGTATTGCTTCCAAATAGCAGCCCTGAGTGAAACAAAGATGGCAAATGAAGGCCAGCTTACCAAAGTTGGAGCTGGATACACATTTTTCTGGAGGGGCCGCAGTGAAGGGAGCACCATGAAGCTGGTGTAGGTTTTGCAATCAAAACTAATTTAGTAAACAAGCTTGTATGCCAACCAAAAGAAGTGAAGGATAGGTTCATGCCCATGTGATTGCCACTTGCAGGAAAACACCATGCACCTTTACCAGTGCCTATGTTTCCATCATGACAAACCCCGATGAGGTCAAAGAAAAATTTTATGAAGACCTAGAGATTGTTATCATCAATGTGCCGAAAGAGGACAAGCTTATAATTCTGGGTGACTCTAATGTTAGAGTAGGCTCAGACTACCAGACTTGACAGGGAGTCCTAGGGAGGAATGGGTTAGAAACAGCAGCAGCAATGGTCATTTACTACTGAAGACTTGTGCATCTCATGACCTTCTCATCACCAACACTGTCTTCCACTTACCTAAATGCAATAAAACTTTGTGGATATACACTCACAGCAAATATTGGCATTTATAGACTATGTGATTGTAAGAAGAAGAGACATACAGGATACGAGAGCGATGAAGGCAACGTGTGGTGCAGAGTGCTGGACTGTTCATAGACTTACCCTCTCTAAGCTAAATATTCCCATTCAACGAAAGCCTCAGCCCCAAAGCAAAATGACTACCAGAAGAATTAATGTCTCTTCTCTGAGGGGGAAGAGTTTGTTGCTAACTTGGAGGGAAAGTTGAGAGAACACATAGTTGGCAACAGCGAAGCAGAAAAGGAGTGGGCAGCTTTCAGAGATTTGGTGTGCAGTACTGCATTTGCTCATCTGGGTCAGAACACTCGGAAACATCAAGACTGGTTTGATGTGGAAATTCAGAAGCTGATAAATGAAAAATAAGAACTCCACAGGGTTTTCCAGCAGGATAGTTCATTCATCTCTAAGAAGGTGGCCTTTCAATGGGGTAGAGAAATCTATCTTCCCCTACAAGAAAGTAAGGGAAAAGGGCATGGGGGGGAGGGAATGGGGTGATAGAAGGGAGGGCAGACAGGGGAAAAGGGCAATCATAATACATGCTATCTTTGGGTAGAGGGGAGGGTAGAGATGGGGAGAAAATTTGTAACTCAAAATCTTGTGGAAATGAATGTTGAAAACTAAAAATAAATTTTAAAAAAGGTGGCCTTTAATTCCATCTAAAGTAAAGTATAAGCAAAGCTTAGAGAGATGCAGGATTCTTGGCTCAGCAGGAAGACAGATGAAATTCAGTTTTATACTGATAGTAACAATCCAAGGTGCTTTTATGATGCCTTGAAGGCTATTTATGGGTCAAAGATCCTATTGTGCATCTCAACTACTCAGTCCTCATTAGTGATAAAGACATGATACTAGAAAAATGGGCTGAACACTTTCATACTATTGTCAACAAACCATCATCAATCAATGCTGAAGCCACTAACCATTACCTCAGGTTAAAGTCAATCCCTCCCTAGCTAAAGTGCCAAATGAAGAAGAGGTTTTGAATGCCATTAGTCTTCTTTTGTGTGGTAAAGCACCTGGCGCTGAGATTTACAAGGTAGAAGGGGGAGAGGAGGGCGGTCCATTTTCTGGATTATATGGAAGAGGAGGTAATCCCCCAGGAGTTCAAGGGCACCTCCGTCTTTAAAAAGGAAATAGATTGCCCTGTGACAATCAAAGGGGAAAGTCTCTCTCTTACTCATTGCTAGCAAGATTCTGCCTAGAGTCCTCTTTAATAGGCTGACCTTTACTTGAAAAATGTCTCAGCTACCTGAGAACCAGTGTGGCTTCAGAAAGGGGTGAAGGACAATTGATACGGTGTTTGCTGCCTGATAACTCCAGGAGAAATGACAGGAGCAGAACAGAATTCTGTACACATTGTTTGTAGATCTGAACAAGAGTAGTGTCCAAAACAAGGGAAATCAAAATTCCCCTATACTTTGCCTTCATCAGGCCAAATATAAAGCCTTATTTTCAGTCTGAGGAACCACAGTTTAGGAAAGGTATTTAAAAACTAGAACATATCCAGAAAATGGTGACCAAGATGATGGCAAAAGGAAAGCATGAAATAAAAGCATCGATAGAAGGAGTTGGGAACATTTAGTATACAGGAGACAGAAACAACATATTAACTGTTCTCAAGTATCTGGACTGCAATCTTGTAAAAGAAGGATCAGACTTGTTTTGCTTGGTCAGAGAGGGAAAAATCTAGGAAAATCTAGGATCATTGGCTATATATCACAGAGATAAAGTTTGTAGGCATGGAAGGCAAGTTTTCTTACAAGTGGAATTGTGCCCATGTGGAATGGGCTACCTCAGAAGGATTCCCCTCACTGCAGGCTTTTGAGGAAGAATCAGAATGACTACTCATTTGGGACATTGTAAGATTTTTTACTCAAGTACAAGTCAGAATGGATTGACACTGAGCTCTCTTCCAACTCCAAGGTTCCATGACAGTGAGCTCAATTTATAATTTATTTGTCAATGTCCTTTTTCATTCATTTTTTATTTAAGAATTCTCCGAAAGATTGGTACTTTGCTACTTGAGTGGTATTGTGATTATCAGTGGGAGTGTTGTCTCCCCCAAAGTAAATATCACCTTATTCGATACCTCATTCTGTGGAAATCTTATCCTTATTCCCCCAAAATATTTCTTAGGGTATATACCTAATATGCTAGAGGATTTCTTCCTATTATTTTAGTATTTGGAGTGGGGGGAAAAGTACCAATTTGCACTTATGTTTGACTTTTGACCTGCCCACCTCCTTTTTTGACCATCTCTTTATTATTTCTTTTGTACCACTTCCCATATGCCAATTTTCACAACTTAGAAGCTCATTTTCAAATATACTGGGTTGAAATAGTAGAAGCTCAGAGCTGAAAATGATCTTAACTCACTCTACAATTGAATCAAGAATCTTCACTATAACCCATAATTGAGATCATTATCTTCCCCCGCTCCTCCCCAAACCCTCCTCTCTTTCTAACTTTCCTGTTACTGTAGAGGACACCACCATCCTCCCAGTCACCCAGATCTGCAATCTCAGTGTCATCCCCAACTCTTTACTCCCTCTCATCTCCCAAATATAATTTACTGCAGAATTCTTTCAGTTCTTCCTGTCTTGCTTCTCTCAAGTACAACCATTTCTCTCCTCTGACACTTCCACAGCCCTTGCACAGAACCTCATCACTTCATGCCTGTACTTCATGCCATCAGAGACTGCTGATGGTTCTGCCTGCCTCAATTCCATCTCCACTCCAGCCCATCCTTCACTTGGTATAACAACAATGTGGCTAGCAGCTACTGTGGCTGTCTAAGACCAACAACAAAAGCACACAGAAGGGCTGCCAGCACAAGTCCTTTGATCTGCTTTTCTAAGGAAGGCAACTTTAAAGGGTTAACAATCTCACTTTAATTAAATATACATATAACATTCACTTAATTCAGGGGGGAAAGCGAGTACTCTGAACTTCAGAGCAAATACAAACAGAAATTACAGAGACAATATAAACAGATCAACATTTCTGTCTAACCAAATCACAATACATAGTTACCAGAGAAGCATCAACATCTGGGTTTTTCAAAGCCAGGGGTGCTGCTTCAATGGCTTACCCACAGTCTAGTCACCAACACTCTTTCAATGAGTGTGCCCCCAAAGACGAAATGCCAACCTCAGATCACTTATACTCTGTTCAGGGCCCTGAGGGCTCAGAGCCTACTTAGCAAAAAGTGGGGCCTGGGGTCTCACACCTAGTTAGTGAAAGGGTATGGGCCTGCCTCTAATCAGGCCTCCTTTTGTTGGCCCCACCTGAGGCCTATTCAATGGACGGGAAAGATCTTTCACTTATGGATTGGCCTTACACCTGGCTATCAAGTTTCACTCACTAAAATGCAGACCTGACCTCATCATCCCTGATTTAATAAACTCTAGTGGCTTCCTATCACTTACAGAATGGTATATAAAATGCTCTGCTTTGCATGCAAAGCCCTCCATAGCCCAGCCTCTTCCAACCTTGCCAGCCTTTGCACATTTTATCTACTTGTTCTACAATGTTCTACAATATGATAATAATGGCCTCCTAGCTGTTCTTTAAACAAGACACTCCATCTCCCTAACTCTGGGAATTTTCACTGGCTGTCCCTCATGCCTGGAATTCTATCCTTCCTCATCCTGCCTCATCTGGCTTCATTCAATTCCCTCTTAAGTTACCATCTTCTGCAAGAAACCTTTCCCTGTTTTATTTAACCTTAGTGCTTTTCCACTGTAATTATCTCCAATATTTCCTGTACATGTCTTGTTTATATGTAGCTGTTAACATGTTGTCTATTACGTCTTGAGAATGCGAGTAAGTTTCTTTTGCCTGTCTTTGTATCCCCAGAATACAGTGGAGATGTAGGAGATGCTACAGTGTCTGACATACAGTATACTTAATAAATGCTTGTTGACTGATAGAATATTTAAAGATAAGGCACCTAATTAAAAAATATACATATTTTCTTTTTATTAAGAAGTTGTTATCTTGGACATGGACATCATAACTAGTGAATTAACTGTTTTCTTTGACGGATTTTGTTTTGTTTTGTTTTCACATAAGGTTAAATACAGACTATCCCAAAAATCCTGGGGCCATTTTAAGTTTTAATAGCTTTTCTTGTTATTACTTCATTTTGGTTATATCCAGCTCTTTGTGACCCCATTTGGGGTTTTCTTGGCAGGGATACTGGGGTGGTTTGCCATTTCCTTCTCCAGCTCACTTTATAGATGAGGAAACTGAGGCAAACTGGGTTAAGTGACTTGCCCAAAGTCACATAGCTGGTAAATGTCCAGGGCTAGATTTGAACTCAGGAAGATGAGTCTTCCTTTATCCACTATGTCACCTCGCTGCTACTTTGATAGCTTGAAACTACCTAAGACTTTTGGGACACATTGTATTAATACTAATAAATAACAACATTAAGTTAAAAAAAAGATAAGGTACCTAGAGACAGGGTATCTGCTTTTGGAAGCAGCTTTCCCCACTTGTGGATAGCTCCAATTGTAATGAAAGTTTTCCTAAAATAAAACTAAATTCCATTTCCTTAAACTATCCACTAATACTGCTAGTTCTGGGGCCAAAACAAATAAACAAACAACAAAAGTATGATCCTTCTTCCACATGAGAACACTTCAAATATTTGAAGACATCAGTCATATTTCACCATGTCTCCTCTCCAGGCTAAACATTTTAAAATACTTCAATCAATCCTCTTATGGTATGGTATGGAGTCCTTTCATAATTCATATTCAATCTTCTCTGGACCTGCTCCATTTGGGGAAGAAGAGACATCTGGCTTATGTGTAGAAGAAGAATTATAAATAAGAATGGAAGGTTACAAAGGAATTCTTGGCTAGAATTTGGGGACTAAGAAGAAAAATTTTTACAAGGTCCAACTTGCCTTTCTAAGCCTGGTACATTAATTACCTCCATGCACTGTATGCTCCAGCCAGACTGGCCTTCTGTTGTTCATCATATACAACATTCCATCTCCTATCTGTAGCATTGTATAGGCCCCACCTGATGCATTCTCTTCTCAGCTCCATCTTGTAGGATCTTTAACTTCCTTCAAAGCTCAGCTGGACAGGAAGCCTAACTTAATTCTAATGCCTTCCTTTAACAAGACTTAGTCAGTTAGAAAGCATTTATTACATACCTGCTTTGCTCCAGGGGTGGGGAACCAGCGGCCTTGAGGCCACTTGTGGCCTTCTAGGTCTCTGGGTGTTGCCTCTTGACTGAGTCCAAGCTTTACAGAGCAAATCCTTTTATTAAGGAGATTTGTTCTGTGAAATTTGGATAGATAATCTAGGCCTTGTACCAAGTGATGAGAATTCAAAGAAAAGCAAAAGATAGTCCCTGCCCTAGAGGAACTAACAAAGACAACATGCAAACAAACATGTAGAAACAAGCAATTTCTAGTATACATAAGACATAATCGCCAAAGGGAAGGCACAATTTTAATAGGATTGAGAAAAGCTTCATATAGAAGGAACTTGAAAAAAGTCAGGGAAGCCAGGAGGCAGAGATGATAAAGGAAAGCATTCCATATATGGGAAGCAGTCTGAGAAAATGCCAGGAGCCAAGAGATGGATTGTCTTGTCCATGGAATAACTGGGAAATCAGTGTCAATGGATGGAAAAGTACATGGTGGCTCTCAAGTATAAAACTGGAAAGGTGGAGAATTTGGAGGGCAGATTATGAAAGGCCTTGAACACTAAAATAAAAAAAAAAAGTGTATTTGACCCTGGGGGGGGTGATAGGGAACTATTAGAGTGTATTGAGTAGAGAGGTGATATAGTCAGACCTGCATTTGAAGAAACTCTCTTTGGCATTTGAATAGAGAATGGGCTGGAGTGGTGAGAGATTTGTGGTAGTCGGATCAACCAGCAGGCTTATTGCAAATTGTCTAGGCAAGAGGAGATAAGGATTGGTACTAGTGACGTAGCAGTGTTAGAGGACAGAAGGGGGCTTATTGGAGAGGTGCTACAGAGGTGAAATTGACAAGACTTGACAACAGATTAGATAGGAGGAGGTGAGAGAGAGTGAAGATGGGTGGATGATGCTCAGGATGCTAGCCTGAGTGACTAGGAGGATGGGAGGTACTTTCACTAGGCATGGGGAAGTTTCCACTTGACTTGTATTTTGTATTTAATTTTCTGTATACTTATTTATTACATGTGCTTCTCCCTTCCCCTATAGAACATAAACTCCATGAGGGTCTGTTCTATTTTGTTTTCTCTGTAAACCCAGCACTTAGCATAGTGTCTATCACATAGTAAGTACTTAATGAATGTGTACTGAAAGAATAATTGAAAAGTATTAAATACTGGAAAACCAAAATTGTAGTACTTTGGGGGATAACCCAGCAATTTTCCATGGATTATAAATAAACATTTGGTTGATAAAACATCTCCATAACTTAAATATATTTATATTGTATGTTATGTCTACTTATCTGTACCTAGCATATCTAGCATATAGTAAGTGCTTAATAAGTGCTTTTTGAATGAGTGACTTAATTTATATTTCTTACTGAGGTATATAAGGATTACATACCAAGGGAGTGAAGGCATAGACAGTCCCTATTTCAGTTAAGGTTTCCCTTAATCATTCTAACACAAAACTTCTTCACTGGTCTAGTAGCTGGCCAAGTTCTATTTTTTTTTTTGTTTAATTGACGCCTTTTGTTTTTACATCTGAATATATCCATGGCCATCCCTTACTAAAGAGCCCTCCCTTGTAGCAAAGATTAACAAAGAAAGAGGGAAAAAAGACTCTCAGCAAAACCAACCAGCTGTATCTGTATCTGACAGCTCTGCAATATTCTACACCCATAGGATCCCAACTTTACAATGAAGGGACAAAGATGCATTTTCGAATTCTTTTCTGGGTGCAAATATGATGATTGTGACTGCACAGTCTTCTATTTCATTTACCTGTACTATATATATATGCTGCCTTGTCACTATTCATGCTGTTTTTTGAGATTTGCTTATTTCATGCTTTATCACTTCAAACATGTCTTCCCATGTTTCTCTGAATCCTTCTTATTTGTCTTTTCTTTTGGTGTAATAATATCCCACTACAGTCATTTGCTACAATTTGTTTAGCCTTTCCTCAATTGATTCCTACTCTGTTTCCACTTTTGTGTTATTGCAGAGTGCTGTCATATTTTGTTATATTTGGGAATGTATACACACACAAATACATATTTGATCCTCACTATTCATCAATTCTGTATTTGCAAATTTGTCTGCTTCCTAAAGTTTGTTTGTAACCTTGAATTCAGTACTCATAGCTGTTTTGCAATCAAGGCTATGCACAGAGAGGCAAAAAATTTGAGTTGCCCAATGCACACATTCATAGCTGAGGAAGAACAAGGAGGCAATCTGCCTTCCTCTTTGAGCCTTCAGAATGTAAACTAGTTTCCTTTTTACAATGGTTTTTTTTTTTTTTTGCATTTTTGTGCTTTCTCTTAGGGAATTTACTTTTTAAAACTGCCCCTAAGTATGGCGCTGAAGTGCTATCTGGTGTTCCAAGGAGCAGGCAGTTTGTAATACGCCTTATGGAGAAAATATGTGTGTGTTAGATAAGGTTTGCTCAAGCATGAGTTATAGTGCTGTTGGTCATGAGTTTAATGTTAGTGAATTAATAACATGATACAACCAGAAAAAGAAAGAGAACATTTGCATATAATTAAAAATTTGTAAGAAATATATATGTATACATATATATACGTATACATATATATATCTGTGAAATAAGTAGAAATACATAGAAAACAAGAAAACAAGAGTATTTATTGATCAATTGATAAAAATGTTATGACCAAAGTCTTATAACCCTATATTTCCCCTAAATGGTTCAGTATTCATTAATTCAATGTTCATGGCAACTTTATAGAATATAGCTACCATGGATGACGAGAATCAACAAAAATGTATACACACATATATGTATATATGCATATATGTACATATATACATATACACATATATGTATATATTTTACATATATATGTGAATTTATCTCTCTAGCAGTGGGATCTTTGGGTCAAAGAATATGGACATTTTAATCCCTTTCTTAGCTTAATTTCAAATTGTATTCCATAAGAGTTGAACCAGTACAGCTTTACACATAATACACTAGTGTTTCTCTTTTCCCACAGCCCTCCAATACCTTTTGTCATTGTTCTCAATTTACTTTTTCTGTTACAATCTATACTTTCCTATTGTTAGTGATTTGGGGCAATCTTTCATATCATCATTAACAATTCTGCCTTTGAGAACCCTTTGATTCACTCTCTTAGTCATTTGTAATTTGGATATCAGAGCCCTATATTTGAAGAAAATATATTTTTCTCAATCTACAGTTTCCTCTTCTTATCCTAACTACGTTGATTTTGTTCATGCAAAAGCTTTTCAATTCCATGCAACTGAAAAAGAAATTTCTCTTTTAGGATCTCCTTGATCCCTTATTTGGTTAAGAATTCTTTTTCTAGCTATAGTTCTGAAAGTTTTCATCTCCATTTTCCTGAATTTATGTTTAATGATATAATCATTTATATTTAAGACAAGTATCCATTTGAAACTTGTGGTATATGTTTACCTAAACCTGTGTTTTATTTTTTAAAACTTACTTATGTATGTAGCTATCTATCGATCTATCTATTCCTTCCTTAATTTACTTAGCTTGAGGGCTCTCCATGTTAGCCCTTAGTTTACTTCACATAGCTGAACCACACCAAAGAATTCCTAGGGGTAATTTCAGAACTGTAAGACTTCAAGGTTAGAAGAAACAGGAAATGCATTTAATTTGACTTACACCAAAATAAGAAAAAATAAAAGCCATAGAATTGTGGCCTAGCCTGATACATAACCAGCCCCAAATCCCTTCAATGACACATACATCAAGTGGCCATTCAAGCTTAGTTTGAAGATCTCCAGTGAAGGGGAACCTGTTGCCCACTTAACACATCCATTCCTCTTTTGGATATCATTAGCAAGTTTTCCTGTAATTAAGTCTAAATTTGTCTCATTGTGACTTCCGCCCTTTGCTTTCAATTCTACCATCTAGAGACAAAAAGAATAAAAAGCAACATGTAGCAAGCATTAGGAGGGGAAGATACTTGACTCCTTTAAACTTTCCAGTACTGAGCTTGGAAGGGAAGCGATTTATTTTTTAAAACTATTGCAGAAATCTGAGCTCATTTATTAATAATGAATATGGTACTAATAGAGAGGGAGAAACAGGGTGAGTAGAATAATTAATGCAGTATTATAATTAATGTTATAGTTTAATATTAATTCTAAATAATATTTTAGGCACTGATTAAAAATACCAATTATTGATGCGATAACATTTAAGTAGTACATAAAGACCATCCGAGACCACTAAGCTTGTACTAAAGGATTGAAGGAACTCCAACAAAAAACCTCAGAAAGTTAGAGGCACCAGAACTAGGCCAGAAGGAACTCATTCCCCTGTGCCATTTTTGTTTGTATGTTTGTTTGGTTTGGTTTTGGGGGTTTTTTCCCCAGAGCACCGAAGGCCTGATTCTTTTGTAGCCCCCACAGAATAGCCAAGGTTTTGTGTCATGAAGTTCAGTCTCCTGGCTAATGGTCACCTGGCCTCAAAATAGGTTTGAATGGGAAGTGAGGGCAGTCCATACTTTTTGTACCTGTAGGGGATAGGATGGTGGGATGGGATTCCCCCAAATAACTGAATAGCAATTTGTTATCTAGGGAACTGGGTATTGACCTAGGTACACCTGGAGAGGATACGTGTGAAAAGGCAGGGAGTGAGTGGAGAGAGACAGAGGAGAGGAACACACAGAAAGGAAGAAGACAGAGAGACAAAGTCAGAGAGAGACAGAGACAAAGAAGGAGGAGAAGGAAGAGAAGGATGGAGGAGGAGGAGGAGGAGGAGGAGGAGGAGGAGGAGGAGCTATCTTTTACAGAAGAAAATAGAAAGAAAATACATCAGGATAACTTTATTTAAATATACTCTGATATTCCAAGGAGGCAAATTAGAGTATATTTATATCCTAATGGATTTCTGATCTCTTAGACATGGGTACTCCCTACAATGTAGATCACCCTTCACTTATGCCTGTCAATTTTGCTTGACTTTTCTCTATGTTTCTTCCTAAATTTACCACAGGTAGTACTCCATGTGCTAGACAAACCTCCACTGAATTCTCTTTACATCCCTGACTAATTCTATTTTATCCCCATCATAGATGTCTCTGACATCATCTGAAGAAATTATCTTGCATAATTCCTCATTTGTAGTATGTTGTAGCCTACTGAAAACATGAATTTGGTCCAGATCTATTAATAAATCTGCGTATGAAACTCCCATTATGGAAACTCCCTCCACCAATGTAGATCAGAAACATTTCTGCAGCACATAGCGTGAGTTGTCTGGGGCTACATAGAGGTTAAATAACTTGCCCATGGTCGCACAGCCAGAGACAGAATGTAAACCCAGAGCTTCAGAAATCCAAAGCTAGCCTTCTGTTTACTATAGCATGTTACTTCTCCAACACATTAATAAAATTATATACATTGACAATATTTATATGTGAAAATTTTATTCCAAAATGTGTTTATGTACTACAACACAATATATCCAGTGCATATACATTTAAAATAAAAGACAAAACTTGTTGAGGTTTACCCATTTGATCTAAGTTTACATGTCATTTTAAATTAACATCAAATTCTGATGCATAGGTCAAGAGGTTAAATCTATTTTCTAAAAAGCTCTTAAAATTATCTTTACACATTTCAATTGTATGCTGATTTTCTCATTGTTTTAAGCCTGGATGATTGATATTATCAATGATATCTTTTTTTCCCCTAGGCTCTTTAAAAAAAGGAAACATTCCACATATTTTCAAGAACAAAAATACAACTATTTACAATATAAAATTATGAAATAGTTCATAATATATAAATTAACAGTACTCAAGTTACTGTGTAGAAAAAAAATAAATTTACTGTGAAATAAATAATCCAACAGCTTTACATATCCTGTGGAGTATAAAAGTAGTTGCTACATATAAAATATAAACTCTTTGTGTGTGTGCTTGTATGTGTATAGGCTTGAGTATAAATAGAGTGTATTTTTTTAAAAATTCTCATTTGAACTAATGCAAAGAATACGTTTTCAGTTACGCAAATTAAAATAGCGATTACAGCCAGGGTCTCCTCTTAGCTCTGGTGAGCCAGGAATCTTTTTTCCATTCCACGGGTAGACGCACCAGCAGAGGACAGGTTCTCCTTCTAGAGAAGTCTCACACTAGAACAAAATTCACAAAACAACATATTCAATGATGGCAGTGAAGTAAGCCTGTGGAAACTCTAAGACTTTCTACCATGTCTTTTGTGTGATTATGAATGACTATAAGGGATGATAACTTTATCACTACAGACCCTATTCATATAATAGAAAGAATTTCCTTTGTCAAAAACCAATTGGGTGTTCATAAAATACGGTCATCATAATTATGCCTTAAATATGTTTTTGTGACCTGGTCAGAAACACTAACCGCCATTGCTAACATTTGGTAAATACGTCCCAATCTCCAAATTCTTGGCCCACAGACAAACTTTTGCACTAGGCCCATAGCGAATGCTTGCTGAGTTTAAGTAATGTATTAATCTACTTGTTCCTTTGTTTCAGTTGAATAATGTATATTCTGAATGCCAGCTCTAGACATTAGAAACACATCTACCTCCTTGGAAGCAGTGGCTCTTCCTGGCCTGGGTATGGAGACTGGGGTAAGGCCCAGGAAGGGCAGGGTCACTACTCTTGGTCACCTTACTAAATCTGTCCATTCTCATAATACAAGTCACCTCTGTATAGTCCTACATATGGGGACAATGTGATAACATCATAAGGAACTGTAATGACATATTTTCAAATAGCATTCCTCTGAAGGTAAAGCAAAAATTGTAGCTAGTCTACAATGCGATATGTAGTCTTGTGACTTTGCATCCCTTAGGCTCCAGATAAACTGGATTATTTGCCATTCTCCAGACATAATCCCCCATGCTTTCCAGAGTAAGCACACATTCTTTACATACTGTACTTTGTCCCAAATGCCCTTGCCTATTCATCTCTGCTCATCCAACTTTTATTCATCCTTCAGATCCACCTCAAATGCTTCCTCCTCCCACTAATCACCCCTGATCCAAAAACCCACAGAAGCTTGACCCTCTCTTCCTACAGTAATAGACCTGTTTGTTGGCCTCCTGCTTTGCATTCTGGTTATCTGTGTGCAGGTTGACTGGCTCCCCCTTCCTTTGAGCTCCATGAAGGCAGGGATCATGGCTTATTTCTCTATATCCTCCTAAGTACCTGGCCTAGGTCTTGCACATAATAAGCACTTGATAAGTAGTCATTAAATTTTATATCAATGTGGCTATTGTCACAAAGGACATTGTTAGCAGCTAGGGACGAGGAGATCCAGGAGGATGTGATAGCTTCTGAGGTGAGGGGAACCTTTAGATGGGCACAGAGCCAGCCATGCTCCAGGGATTGCTGAAAAGTTTGACCATGTTTCATTGTGTCTCAAGGCTAGGAATGCCAAGACTTTCTGGTGCCTCAGTGGAGTGACTGTGTGCCATTCCCCTGGGGCAGATAAATTCTACTCTGCAGATGAGGAAAATGAAACAGAGAGACTATGTAACTGTTTTGTTGTCTAGCAGTTTGTCATGGGGAAAGCACAGGAATAAAACCCAGATTTCATAAATCCAATTAAGTGCACTGCAGACTTTAAGTAATTTATTACTTGCTGGATGAAGTGGCGTCTGGATTTTCCCCCCAATAAAATCCCCCAGAATGTGTATGTTTGTGTAGGTAACAAAATAAATACTGAATTTGTATTTCCATAAATGTTAAGATTCACTTTCCTCTCTGGGCAGATATTTATTTCTGTTCTATCTTATTTGGTATCTGTCTCTCCAAATAATAATATATTCAATATAGAAGTTATTTTTGTTTATTGTTATTAAATTATGCTCAGGCAAAGTGGTAGAATCAACAGTGCCGGGTTTGGGGACAGGAAGATTTGGGTTCAGATTCTGGCTCTGATATTAGCTATGGGACACTGGGCAAGTTTTATTTAACTTTTATGTGCTTCTGACAACTACCTCTGAATTTTCTGTGTTACAGGAAAAGAGGCCATCTGATCCAAAACCTTCATTTTACAGGTAAGGAAACCAAAGCCCACAGAAATTAGATGACATGGCCATGGCCACCAAGATGGCCTGCAGTGTGCCTTGGTAGTTCCCTACACAGACACAATTACAACTCCATCTCTCTTCAATATTAGCCCACATTTCAGGATGGGTGGTTGAAATACCATATCCATTTTACATTCAGAGGTACACCATTTGAAAGCATGAATTTTTTGATTCCTTGAGATATATTTTAGGCATCAGGCACTTTTTAAAAATAAAGGTCAGAGATCACAATGGGAATTGAGAGAAGCTTATCACTCCTTTTAAGGAAGGATATTTTCAAGCTTTTGTTAAGAGTCAAACATTGCATACCTGCTTGCTGTGATAAAATCCATTCTTGTTGCAGTTAGGAAGGTAAAACTTGTAAATTTCTTCTCCTGCCTTCTGTTGGGCTTTGGCTAATCTGTCCAGCACCTTGTAGAGTTCTCTTTGACATGGTTCCTGAAAAAAAATAATGCCAAAGGAAGACTAAGTGGCAGCATAAAAATGGCTTTAAGATCATTGTCAGAAGTACGGGAACTACTCAGAACAGAACCACAACCAGAAGGCAACATTCCCTGCCCAAAACATGAAAGTGTCCATCTTCACCTCTGATGGACTTCCTGTCTTTTCTGAACTGAGACAAGCTTTATTTTAAACTGAGATTATAGCCTGCATTGGCTTGACTTTTTCTATTACACATAGGCCCCTGACCTAGAAAGAAAAAATGATTTCTCATTATATTGGCCTTTAATAGCCACTCAGAAAAGGTAACAGTACAATTAAACCATGACTCAGAGTGGCTAGCGATGGCCCTAGAGGTCATCTTGTTTTTCAGAAAAAGAAACTGAGGCTTCCCTAAATATGCAGTAGAGTGGAAGTAGAAATATACTTGGATGATGCCTGAATTAGATAAGCCAAAAAAAGCAAGGTAATGAGATTGCCCAGGCATTGTACACCATGGTAGGTACTGTATTACCTAGGTTTATATCCAGTGAAAGCTCAAACTGGGTTCCTTTTCATTGGACAATTTTCAATTCCAATTCCTATTCTTTGGCGCCCTCACGTGGTGATTTTAAAATACAGTCTTTGATAGTAAATGCCTTCTATTAACTAGGCAAATTCTGCAGGTGCTTTCTCTAAGTTTGCATACATTCTTCTATATTAACAAGCATGGTTTCCATCTTAAAAGAGTCGTTCCTGTAATATCTTGCACTAGGACTCTTGGCTATAAAGATAAAGAAGTGTGTGTGTATATATGTGTGTATGTGTATATATATATATATATACATGTGTACACACACACACACACACACACACAACCTCTATCTATCTAATCCTGACCATAAGCAACTTGTTTAAATTTCTCCTAGATCCTGACAGTTTTCTAAGGTTTTAAATTCTAGATTTTAGGCTATAGGCTACTTTTAGGAAAATAAAACCTATAGATTTTAAGGTTTCAAATCTACATTAATGGGAGAAGTATCCATATGAGGAGTTTCCTATGTCAATGAATAACCAGGTTTAATACAAACATTAATCATGTTTTAGTCCTAAAACTGAAACTATTTCCAAATATAACCATGGATAAAGTTGTCAGCTAGAGTCTATAGCAATACTCCTCTTGACTTTTTTCTTTTACTTTTTGACCATTGTATAGCCACAAAAAATTAAAGTCAAATGTCTTCATGATCTTAATTAAGAAAAATCTAGACCTTTGCGTTAAAGACTAGTTTATTTTAAATACTTTTTTGAAAACATGAAGAAATCAAATTTACAAATCGCTCAGTGTCTTACTCTGTTTACTATTCTGTAGGGAACTGGAACTAGGTTGTTCCTAAGGTCCCTTCCAGTTGGATGAATTCACCCAGGCCCTCAAGTATGTTCAATTGGGGAAAAGGAAGAAAGATCTAAGTCTGTGAGAAGGAAAAAAAAAAGTTTTAAGAGGCTTGAGTCTGGGACAATGTTCCAAGAAGTGCTACCAAGGGTTCATTACCTTCCATTTCTTTATGTCAGAGATTTTCTTGGATTTTATACTTTCATAAGTGCTGATGGCATTCCAAAGGATGGGTCTTTCTTCAATCGGGGGAAAGATCAGGTGATAATTATCCAAAAGTTGCTCCTGCGTCATTTCTGCACTCTCTGGGGCTGTGTTTTCAGGAACCAAAGGGTCCTTAGTATCTACAAAATTAAAAGCAAATGATTCATTGAATCTTTAATTCATCCTTTCTTATCCTTTTAGAAGATCATCATGGTCATGTATGATGTAGTTTTAAGTGCTTTTAAAAAGTTTTTCCCCCACCATTTCCCCCAAAATTAGACTGTAGAAAAGATCTAACTACATTACATATTCTCATTTTTTAAATTTTTATTTATTTTATTTTTAACATATGGAATAAAACAAGCATCCATATCTTAATGTAGATTTATATATACCAGATTTATAGTGAGGGATAACTGAATTTCCTTCTCAACATCTGGTGCCTATAGTGGGAACCGATTTCATTTTCTAATATAACTAACAAGATGTAGCAAGCAAAAACAATAGCTCTTTGTGAAGACACTTTTTAAAAGAAATCCTGATCCTCTTCCCTCTCTTTCACATCTCATGTGGTAGCTCCTTTGGAATTAAACTAGGGTTGGGCTGCCACAGGGAGGATCATAACAAGAGGCCATTTTTAGGAACAAGGATGACTGGCCCTACAGTGGGAGAGGTCTTGTTGGAGTCATTTTGGGGAGGCAGTCATAAATTAGGTAAATCACTGTTCCTGGAAGAGCCAGAACTAGGACCCGAATGCACATCCTCTCTGCTGGGGGTTCTCCTCATACTCCATTGCTTCATGTTTTGCTCAAAATCAGTGATTTTCTTGAGGAACTTCTGGGAGCCAAAGAGCAGGAAAGAGCCAAATAGGTCAAGCAGAAGCTAAATCATTAGATGTCTTAGAGAAAGAATTCAGTGGTTTAGCTCAACATAACTACAGAGATGCCCTATAATGGTACCCTTCAAAGTTGGGGAACCTGTAGCCCTCTAGGTTCTCAAGTGCAGCCCTTTGACTGAATCCAAACTTCAGAGAAGAAACCCTCTTAATAAAAGGATTTGTTCTGTAAAACTTGGACTCAGTCAAAAGACCACACCCAAGGACCTAGAAGGCCACATGTGGCCTCCAGGGCACAGGTTCCCCACCCCACAGGCTCTCTCTAGATATCATTTTGGGTATTTACCTCACCTTGGGAAGAATAGAGTAAAAATTAATTTACCTTTCCTAGATGAACACCCCTACTAAAATTTAAAAAAAGAGCAGTGGAGGAAACATTGGCTTTGGAGTCAAAGGCCCTGGGTTCAAATCTTGTCTTCTATACCCACTACTCATGTGACATTAGGCAAGTCATTTAACCTTCCCTGGCCTCAGTTTCCTCATTTGGAAACCTAAAGGAAAGAACTAGATGGTCTTCTGGGATCCCTCCCAGCTCTCCATTGATGATTCAGTGATCCTCTGTATTTTACCACCTTAGGTAGGCCCTAGAATAAAATCTAAGTAGAGACTTGTTCCACCCCCAGAAGAGTTAGAGAAACTTCTTAGAGACAAGCTGGCTCAGATTCCTGTTGAATTTAATTATGGGATTTCTCCAAGAATTACACAGGATGTGAATCAAGCCCAGATGGGGAGATAGGAAGCGAAGGGGCAAGGAGGAGGCATTTCCTTCACTCTCCACTACAAATAAATCACTGCTTAAGTAAGTAAAGAATCCGATTGTCAAGTTCTGAGGAAAAAAGGTGCAAGGTAAACATCCCAGAACACTTTATATGGCACATGAATGGAAGTGCGATATAAGCCTCAACTCTCACATTATGTACTATAAACATCTGCTGAGCACATAGTGTAACCACTCCACACATATACAAAGCAAATTCCAGAAGCATTTGATGTGGGTTTTGCAGGATATATTCACATCCTAGGTATTTACAAAAGCCAGGGCATCCTCCCAGGCTCTTGCCAAGCTCCCTGTTCACTCTGCCCATTTTGCAGCCCATTTAGTGTATCCAGTGTTCTCCTTGACCTTCCCAATTGTCTGATCTGGTATCTTACATAGACCTGGCAGGGCCTGTGGAGACACGGGGCATGTAGAGATGCTGGGAATGTGGGGATGCTGGGATTACGGAGAAGCAATTATGTGGGGATTCGGGGAACGTGGAAATGCAGGACACGGAGAGATTCAGGAAATGTGGGAATGCAGGGAATGTGAGGATGCAGGAAATTTGGGATTTAGGGTGCCACTCGTAAGGATGCACGGGATATGGGGCGCAGGGCAAAGGATGAAGTCTAAGTTTCTTCGAAAGAGGAGGGGATGAAAGGGTAGTTACCTGAAGACTCGGAGCTGTGGGAGCCTTCCACGTCAGCCGTCCGTATGCAGGCACCCTGACCCCGGGTGAGAGCATGCAGGGGCCGGGCTTCACCTGGGCGAGCCCGGCAGCTCAGCCCTTGACCGCAACGCGCCGTGTACACACCGCACGCATCGCCCAACTGCAAGGCGCACGTCTGGCAGCAGCCACAGCCGGGTTGGCGAGCGAGCTGAGGGCAGTCAGAGGGCACGGCCGGGCAGAGGGCCAGCTTCTCCGGAGTGCAGGGGGCACAGTTCAGGGGCTTCAGGGACACCGCGGCCGCGGACAACACGTGGAACTGGAAGGCGAGCAGGACCACGGGGAGCAGAAGGCGAGGGCAGCGGCAGCGGCGAGGGCAGCACCTCGGGGCCAAGGCTTCAGTCATTACCGAGAGAGAGGCGAGAGAAGGCTCTAGGAGAAGATTTCTGTAGATCCCGGAAATTTATGCCGGGCTCCCTGGCCGCGGGCCTTATAAAGCTCTCGAGTCATCGATCTTGCCATTCCAGTTAATCATTAGCAGCGTCGGAGGATGGGCCGGTGCCCTGCCATTGGCGGTGCCCCGGGGCCCTCCCCGCCTCTGTTTTCTTTCCCTTTTCATCTATCGTCACTCGAAAGACATTTGTTTTTCTCACTCCCCCGCCGGTACTCTGCACAAACGAAAAGGCAGTTTTAAAAACAGGGCTAAAGTTTGAGTTTGATAACGAAAGTCAGGGAGGCAGAGTGGTCCAATGGTGAGAACACCACGTGTGTTACCGAAAAAGAGACTTGTGTTTGGAAGCTAACCTCTGCTACTTACCGGCTGTCAGATTGGGAGCAAGTGCCTTCGCCTTTGGGGGGCTCAATTTCCTTGACTATAAATGAGGGGGTTGGGAAAGAGAAGCAGCTCAGCTTGGTAGAGAGTGCCAGTAAGAGAGCAGCAAGGTGGTACTGTGGATAGTGGTTTAGAGCGGGAATCAGGGAGACCTGAGTTTGAATTTTTCTCAGACAAGTGCTAGGTGGCCCTGGGCAAGGCACTGAGCTCCCGGTCTCAATTTCCTTATCGGCAAAATGAGGATAATTGCACTTACCTCATACTACTGAGTACTTCTGAAGACCAAGTAAGATTATATATGTAAAGAGGTTTTCTTAACAGATTATATATATATAATATATATATACATATATATGTATACACACACATATATATGCATATATACACACATACATACATATATACACAATACATATACAAAACATGTACATATGTGTGTATATATACATACATACATATATATACATATATAATCTTGGCTATGTATTATCTCAGAGCCCGTCTTGGAGTTGAGAACACCTGGGTTTCAGTCTTGCCCCAACAGATCTTGGTCCTATGGCTGTTGTTATTCAATCTTGTGTGACTCTTTGTGACCTCATTTGGGGTTTTCTTGGCAAAGATACTGAAGTGCTTTGCCAGTTCCTTCTCCAGCTTATTTTACAGATGAGGAAACTGAGGCAAACAGTGTTTAGTGACTTGCCCAGGGTCCCACAGCTAGTAAGTGTCTGAGGCTTTGAATTGAGGATGATGAGTCTTCCTGACTCCAGGCCTGTTGCCTTATCCACTGCACCACCTAGCTGCCCCTTATGACCCTAGGCTAGTCACAATACTCTAGGCAATTCTAAGAATACAAGATCCACAGAAGATGCTCATCTGCATTGGTGGAGGGAGTTTCCTCACTTGGGAGAACCCCATGATGATAGAATACCAGCTCCAGTCACTGCCCTCTAAAATGAGGACTAGATGACCTCTGAAACTGCCTTCCAGCTCTCAAGTTTTGACCCTATGCTTATATGCTTTGTGGGAAATGTCACTTACTTCCCTAGGGCTGATAAGGTTCCTTCCAGCCCTCAATCGATGACCCTAAATCCATGGTCGCATGGCTAATGTTAGAGGACAATGGCTAACTAAGGAAAAGTGGGCCTGAGGTTAAGGAGAAGGGTTGGATCATGCAAAGAGTGAAGAAAAATAAATGTGTCTTAGGGTTGCTTGCTGCTATCACATATTCCTATTAGTAGGCACATGTTCGAAGGTAATTGTTTTGGCTTTTAAATTAAAATTGATTACTTCTTAGTAATTCAGGCCACATGGTTTAGTGAGTGCACAGAGCTGCATCAGGAAGACTGGAATTCCAGTCCCACCCCTGTCATATACAGTCTGGGTGACCCCTTAGCCCATCCCTTCATCCCTAATTGCAGATCTGTAGTGGTAGTTTCTTCATGGGGCTATTCCAAGGAAATCAAATGGAGAGTGGAGAGACCTTCCAAGATGGTATATAACAGAGATTACTTCTTAGGGCAGCTAGAGGGCGCAGTGGATACAGTGCCAGCCCTGGAGTCAGGAAGACTCATGTTTCTTAGTTCAAATCTGGCCTCAGAGACTTATTAGCTGTGTGATCCTAGGCAAATCACTTGCCTCAGTTTCCTCATCTATAAAATGAGCTGCAGAAGGAAATGGCAAACCATTCCAGTTTCTTTGCCAAGAAAACCCCAAATGGGATCCCTAAGAGTTGGGGACAACTGAAAAATGACTGCTCCATCCAGTTTCTATGAAAATATTGACAAATAATTACATGTGGAAATAAAAATGAGAAAGTTTAATTTCCTTTTGTTCTATCCCACTGTCCTCTTAGTAAGACCCTTCAGGGTCAAGAGAGAGCCAACTTCACAGTATGCTTAGCACGAATGTCCCCAGATGGATTTGGAGTCAGCAGACTCAGTTTGGAAGCTTGGCTCTGCTGGTTTCTAGGTGAAATCATTTCACCTTTGGGGGTTTTAGTTTACTCATCTATAAAATGGAGGAGTTGGACTAAGTAATCCCTAAGCTCCCTTCCAGTTCCAAATCCCATGATTCCAAAAATTGGACATTAGCTTATGTTTGTATTGAGACCTGCAGTTTTCACAAAATAGCTCAATTGATTCTCACCAATCCTGAGAGAGAGAGGGAGCTATTTTGCAGACAGAGGAACTGAACCTGATAGGAAAGCAATGACTTGCCTGTAGTCAGTTACCTAGCCAGTTAAAAGTCAGAACAAGGATTTGAACTCGGGCTTTCTGACTCTTAATGTTCTAAATCTATAGACTTTCTAGAGGCAAGGGTTAGATGTTTTCGTTTAATGAATGGAGATGGAAAAAGCTAGAGCAATCTGCAGTTTTCCATATGGAGTTGAGCTTATCTCTAGCCCTGCAACTTGAATGGGCACTAACCTACTAGCATCTCTACCATCAACCATATTGGACACAGCCATTTCTAGACTATATAGCCAAAAGAACGAGTAGGCAAAAGTCTCCCCTCCATTGTCCCATGCACAGACATGACAGGAGGAAGAGAGTTCTCTCTTCAGTGAAGTGAAATTACTCAAAATCACTTTCTGAACCTTTAGTCTGACCTCTGGTCTACATCTATCGAAGCTTAAGATCTCTTTGAATTATTGTCTTAGAGTCAGGAAGGACCCTTAGGGACCAAACCTCTTCATTTTACAGGTGAGGAAATGGAGGTCCAGAAAGGGGCAGTGGGGGACTTGCTCAAGGTCACAGTCAGTGACAGAGCTGGGTCTAGAACCTTATTCTATGGAAGATTTCTTCATCAAGCTTTCTACTCCACTACCATCCCACCTCCTCTCCAATCTCAGTAAATCTCATTCAAGGAAAGAGGTTTTCTTTGCTTTCTCCACCCCCTCCCCACCCCATCTTCACATTGTTTCTTTCCTCTCTTCCTTTTTTTTCTTTCTTTCTTTCCTTCTTTTTTTCTTCCTTTCTTTCCTTCTTCCTTCCTTCCTTTCTTTCTTTCTTCCTTCCTTCCTTCCTTCCTTCCTTTCTTTCTTTCTTTCTTTCTTTCTTTCTTTCTTTCTTCCTTCCTGCCTTCCTGCCTTCCTTCCTTTCTTTCTTTCTTTCTTTCTTTCTTTCTTTCTTTCTTTCTTTCTTCCTTCCTTTCTTATGTACAAATAAACATGGTATTGTGTCTCTCTTGGTGAGATAGCTTCAGCTCTTCAGGTAAGGGGTTATTTAGGTGTTAAACCGTTTTTCTGCTTTTACCTCAAACTCTTTGTCTGCTCAGTCACTCACTAAAAATAGATAAAGCTAGAGGTAAAATTTATTGAGGAAATACACAAGCCTCAGGAGGGTTGCAATAATCACTTTACCATTTTATAACCCACCTTCTTCCATCCCAAGCTGCCTTTAAATCAAAAAGAAAAGCCCCACTCATTCTTAAGGATTGGAGAATTTAGAACCCAAAGGAGACTTAGAAATCATTTAATCTCATATCTAATTTTACAGTTTAAAATTTGAGGTCTGAACAAAAAAAGTGACTTTCCCATAGTCATACACTTAGTAAACAGAGACTCAGATGTTTGGAAAAAAGAAATATAGGGGATTGGGACTGATCCTGTGATTTCCTTGGTCTAGAAAACTATCAATACAGGGTAACAACTAGGGGTGAGTGGGGGATTGGAGGTGGCCTTCTGAATGAGGCAAACCTTCATTCAAGTAGCACCTCTTAGAGGTAGGCACAAGGAATGCTGTCCCTCCTCCCCTCTGCCTCCTGACTTCCCTGACTTCTTTCAAGATTCTTTCAAATCCCACCTATTGAAGGAGACCTTTCTTAGTTCCTGCCACACGAATACCTTCCCTTTGAGCTTACTGTCCACTTCCACTCATCATGTACATGTATCATATACATACCATTTTAAAAAAATTGTCTCTTCCATTAGAGTGTGAGCTCTTGGAAGGTTTTCCTAGGCCTTAGCCAAGTGCCTGGCAAATAGAAGGTGCTGGGTAAATGCCTGTTGACTTACTGGGCAAGCCAAAACCTCTCTTAAAGGCTGTAAGTTGCAAAAATAAATGTTCTTTTTAAAACATCAGAGACTTCATAATATTTTCAACAAATATGTTCAAATAAACACAATGGCAAATATAAATTCATTACATCTGAAGTATTTATATTTTAATAAATGAAAATACACTTTTATATATATACACATTTTATATATATATATATATATATATATATATATATATATATAATATATATATATACACACACACACACATAATACATTTTAAACCAAGTGACAATAAGTTCACATTTGCAATATTTCTCCTTCCAATTTCTCTTTTATCACAGTCATTCCCTCCTCACTCCTTAAAGAAGTCTCCCTCCCTTGTTATTAAAACAAAAACAAGCAAGTAAAACCTCCATTATATTACATCCATTTGTCTCCAGCACTACCTCACCTCTCTGGGAGGGTGGAGAGAGATTTCATCATCTCTACTCTGAGATTTCTATTGATTTTTCCATTACTTAAAGGTCACATCCTTTTAATGATCTCTTCATTTGCGTTGTTGTATTCATAGTGACTGTTGTTTGCTTGGTTCTGCTTACTTTACTCTGGATTGGTTCATATTCATCTTCCCATATTTCTCTGAATTCCTCATCAATCTCTTTTTCATCTGTGTACCTATAAAGTCCAATTACTATTAGTATTTTTATGTAGTCAGACTTAATATGTTGCTTTTTCTACTCTGTTTTCCTTACTCCGTAAAAAAATCTTTCCACATTTCTTTGTGTAATGGGGCTTAGTAAGAGAGGTAATGTGTAGCTTCCTGTTTTTAATTTTTAGCATAATATTCCACTATGTTAATGGACTCAGCCAGTGCCTGAATTATTGGGCAAAAAGACTTTATCTAGTTTTTCTACAATCACAAATAAGTCAAGTATAAATATTTAAGTAAAAATACGCAAAATTTTTTTCCCCTTTGGAGAGAATTCTAGCACTGAGTCAAAAGTTATGATAAGCTTTGTAATTCAATGCACATTACTATACTTTTCAAAAAGTATAAAATTTTGTAATCTTATTAATATAATGTTGACCGCATTTCATTTTATCATTTTATCTTGTCAATATCATAGGCACAAGGGGGACCTCAACATTTGATAACTTTTGTTAGAGACTTAACAGATTTTCAGTAATTACTAATATTTGTCTACCTTTTCAGAAAGTATCTTTAAAAAATATTAAACCCCTTGAAAATCAGAATTACTTTTGTCATTTTGAGATTTTTGGTGCCATATTGTTATCAGATATATTTACTGCAAAAGTATCTTCTTATTTTGTTTCATTTATTTGTGTGGGTGTGCATATGTGTGTATACCAAAAGTAATTTAAAATGATAAAAAACGAAATGTGATCACACACACACAGACATACAAACATCAATGACTGCTTTTTGGGTATAGCTGTTCAACCACTTTAAAATCCATTTAGCAATAATATCCTCCAGCCCACATCTCTACATCTTGTCCTCAAGGACAACACAAGGGACTTTGTCAAATGCTTTGCTGCAATATGGATAGAACATAACTACAACATTCTCCTGATCTATTTGTCTAGTGACCATAAACAATGGAAGGAAATACAATACTGTTTGTCTGTCATGACCCACTCTAGATGAAACCATGCTGGCTTTTAGTTATCACCACTTTTATTTCTAGATGTTCCCAAAACATCCCTTTAATAACACATTCTAGAATTTTGGCAAGGAAGCAAAGTCAGGCTTTGTTAGTTTATAGATTTCATTCATTTCCCTTTCTCTTTGAAAATCAAAACAGCATTTGCCCTTGTCCATTCCTGCAGCAGCACCTCTCCTGTTCTTCAGTATGTTTCAGGGATCCCTGTAAACTCTGCAATAACATTCTACAGTTCTTTCTATTCCCTTGGATGTAGTCTGTTTGGGCCAGATGACTTGAACTCATTGAGGACAGCAAGGTACTTGCCTGCTGTTTCCCTACTCCATATGTTTCCCTATGTTTTATAATAATAGACTTATCAAACTCCAATTTCCTACATTCTGTTCCATCTATTTTTCTTTTTTTTTTTTAAATCTTTTTTTCTTTCCTTTTTTCTATTTTTTCTTTCCTTTAAAAAAAGAGCCAGAAGCAGCATTTCCACTACCCTCCCACCCCAACGTTTCACCATGGTTTGGAAGTACCTTAAGTATCTTGAAGGCTATGCCCCAGAAAGTAAGGCTAGGCAGAATGACCTTATTAAAAATAGAAACAAAAGAAGGAAGGAAGGAAGGAAGGAAGGAAGGAAGGAAGGAAGGAAGGAAGGAAGGAAGGAAGGAAGGAAGGGAAGGAAGGAAGGAAGGAAGGAAGGAAGGAAGGAAGGAAGAAGAAAAGATAGAAACATAGACAGATAGATAGATCTGATTATGTCCATTTAGTGGTTCCCCATTGCCTGATAAATCTAGATCATGCTCCTTTGATTAGCATTCAAGGTTCTCTACAATTTGGTACTATCTAACCTCAGCCTTATCTCACACCCACTTTCCTCCAGACACACTAGGGTCCAGTCAAATTGTTTTTTTCTCCGTCCCTCAGATGTCCATCATATTGTCTGTTCTTGATTCCTTCTCTCATGTCGTTTCCTAAGTTTAGGATTTCCTCCTTCATTTCTCTGTTAGCATCCTACTCTACCTTTAAACTCCATCTCAGATAACTACTTTATGAAGGCTTCCCTTAAGCTCCAAGTTGGTAACCACTTTCTTCCTGAAAGCTCCCATAGTACATTGTTCTATATCTCTTTAATGTATTTTTCATACAATGTTGTGTATGACAACTATCTGTGTTTAATTTTTTCCCCTTACTAGACTGTGAACTCTATGACGGCTGGGATTATATTTTATCTAAATTCTATACCTCTCCGGTACATAATACAGTATTCTGCAAACAGTGGGTACTTAATAAATGTTTACAAATGTTTGAGTTAGATGTTAGTTGAATGTATAAATATGAATGATTCTGAGGTTTTGAGTCTAAGAGACTAGGTGGATGGTGGTGCCATCAACAATGATAGCAGTCTTCAGAGGAGGGGCAGGCTTTGGGGGAGGAGATGCATTTTGTGCCATTTTGAAATTGGGATGTTGAAGGAATACGATATAAATAGAAGGCTTGCAGATGCTGGACTAAGGCTAAGAAAAGAGATTGAGAGTGGCACAACTCATGCTGCTAGACATGAGAATTTGTATTATGGGAGTGGAAGAAATTGTCAAAGGCAAAAGTGTAGAGAAGAGAATAAAGTCAAGGAAGAATGCTAGCAGGAAACCCAAAGTTAATTGGAGAGGAATGATAAACATCAATGGAGGCATTTAGAGTATTTTGAGGAGCTGGAGGAGGTTGATAAAAATGCAATGACATGGAAACTGAGAGCAAAAAATATGAAGGAGCAAGGGATAGTGAACAAGGTCAAATATTGTATAGAGGTCAAGGAGGATGAGAACTAAAAGAAAGAATTAGACTTAGCAATGAAGACATCATTAACAGACAGTGGTAGTGAATAAATGGTATTTTAATACCATTTTAATACCTTTTAAGATTTTTAATATTATATTTTATTTGCTTTTCTTATTTATTATAACTTTGCCTTCTCTTATATTTTGGCCCATTGGATGATGCTGCCAATTAGGTCAAAAGTGATGCGTGGACGCTTGATTCTCATCATTACCACCTTCAATGTACTATTAAGTACCTAATGGCCATTGTGACCTGAAGGTCAAAGGTAACCCTAGTTAATGCCTTGCTTTGTCCTGCTCTGTTCTCCTTGGAGAGAACTCCATGAACTACACTTCTCTTTTCACCCTCTTCCCATCCAATGTCCCTTAGTAGGCCAACTAAAAGTCCTGCACACAGAAGATAAAATAGCTAAGATTTCATGAAAAAGCAAGTCTTTCTCTCTGGGCCTCTATTTCCTTGTCTACAAAATGGGAGTGAGTGGCATCTTGGCACAGTGGGTAGAAGACTAACCTCAGAGGCAGAAATAGCCAGGTTCACTTCCTGCCTTTGTGATGAAAAAGTTAGATAATAGCACTCACACCACATTCTCTTACTATGTTGTGGAATAAAATGGTTCAAGTACATAAGCTGAGTGACTAACCAAGTCACTTCACCTCTCAATTCTGTAGGCACTTTTCTAAGATCACAAATTACAGGTCAATTGCACTGCATACAAAGAAAGGCAAAAGGCAGTTCTTTGCTCTCAGGGAGCTCACAATCTAATGAGGGAGACAACATGCAAATCACCACGGACAAACAAGCTGTACGTGGGAAAAATTGGAGATAATCATCAGGGCGAAGCGGGATAATTAAGAGAGATTGGGAAAGCATCCCTGCAGAAGGTGAGATTTTATCTGGGGCCTGAAAGAAGCCGGGGAAGCCAGGAAGAGGCACACTCCAGGAATAGAGTGAAGAATTTGATTGCATCCTGTCTTAAAAGAAACTGGGCAAATGCTTTCAGTTGAAGTGCTGAAGTATTTTAAAAATTTTTATTGATGCCTTTTATTTTTGACCTCAGTCATTTCTGGACATGCCATCCCCTACATACACAGCCCAGGGGAGCTTTGCCTTGTAACAATGAACATCAGCAAAACCTCCCCAGACAGAAGATCCAGTATTCTTTATCCATAGTTTGTGTCTCCTACCTCTCCAACAAAAAGAAGATGGTAAGTTTCCCAACTTCTGAAGATGGATTCTTGTTAAGATTATTAGATTTTATTTGTCCATCCTCAGTGTCAAGGACTATCAGGATGGCTAGGCCACTGTGGGAGATCAGAGCCATGTTTTGCCTCTGGTAAGATTGCTGTGGCCGTCATCCATGATTACTAGAGGCTTCATTTCTTTCCTGAGCCTCAGTGCATAGAATACATGGCCTCAGCTTGGGAGCTAATCTACAGATGCCAGAATGGTTTGACTAGTACTCCCTCTGATTTGGTCTCTATAGGCACTTATTCTCAGTTTCCAATTTGGAATCTGCAGAGATTTGGTCATTTCCACATCAAATCAACAAATTTATCAGATCTGATGATCATATGATTACAGATCTAGAGGTGGAAGGAACCTCAGAGGTCATGTAGTGCAACCCCTCATTTTACACTTGAGGAAACTAAGAGTCACAGAAGTAATTGACTTGCCTCAGGTTTCACAGGTAGTAAACATTAGAGGCATGATTTGAATCCAAGTGACTTGACTACAGAGTCAGTAAGCTTTCTCCTTTACCACTCTGCCTTCACGTGACTGTGAAGTACTATCTTGCTGCCCCACAGGACATGATGCAAGATACTTTTTGCTTTGACAACAGTAGTGAATTGGGAAGAGATGTTCTGATTCTTGTGATTTGTTTGACATAGTGTTTTTAAACATCCAGGCAATGGAAACATTTTAAAAACCATTCTACGTGTGCATTAATCTCTTTGAATCTGCAGGATGTAAGGGATGATGGCCTCAAAGACTCAATTCTAACAGGCTTTGTGTTAGTTTGGCGAATTTAAAGCCATGTATGGATGGTTGTTTTAATTTGTTTTACTCTGTGTGTGTGTGTGTGTGTGTTTAAAGCTTCATTAAGAAACAGGATCGAAGGTTACTATTGATTTTATTCTTACTGTTTCCATGTGGACAAAGAAAAATAAACTTGAGGCAACGATCCAAAAAAATAGGGTCAAAAATTCCTTATTCCAATCATTTGCTCAGATAAAAATCAGGGACTAGTTAACCTTTCACTTCACTTGGCTCCTAGAGACCCATTTCCACAAAAATCAAAGTACTTGCTTTTTCTACAGAGTTCTACATAATTTCCCGCTCAGGGAATCACCCTTTCTTCTTCTGCACTCCACGTGTGCATTGTTAGAGCAAAGGCATCCATTGGACATCATCTTAGTCAATAATGTGGAACCCATTGCCGGTGTATATTTGAGTTCAGTGTTTGATGTAATACTACAGCGGCCCCCTAACCTTCACCAAAGTGTAAAGGACACGGATTCACAAGTAAGAGAACACAAATAAATGGCAAGGATACAAAACTGAGGACATTGAAGGCCATCCATTGAATGGCCCTCAGAAACTCCTGTGTTTACTAGCCAGTTTCCTTATCTGAAAGGACTGTCACATGGAGTCATCATATATTTTGGCTTAGGAATGTTGAAATATCCTTACAAGCTCTCTCATGAGATGGAACTGAAAAGAAACACACATACACATAAATACTACATACATGTGTACATGAACACAGAACAATGCATGTGTGTATGCTTATATATGTACATACATGGGTATATACATTTAGATCTATATGCATATATGTATAGATATAGATGTATGTGTGCATATATGCATATCAAACCAAAACGTATCTAGTATAATCAGTTAAACTCATATAAATATATAATAACTAATCAGTCAGACATATAAAACTATAATCTAGGTCAGGGGTGGGGAACCTGTGTCCTCGAGGCCACACGTGGCCCTCCAGGTCCTCAGGTGCGGCCCTTTGGCTGAATCCAAACTTCACAGAACAAATTCCCTTAATGAAAGGATTTGTTCTGTAAAACTTGGATTCAGTCAAAAGGCTGCACCCAAGGACCTAGAGGGCTGTAGATTACCTACCCCTGCTCTAGATTTTTAGACATCATATTTTCATCTATTAAGCAATAAAACAGACATGCTTCTATTTTTAGAAGTTGTAAAAATTTATATCTCATGAGTTTATCATCTAAAATGAAATTCTATAGAAGTTCAGTTTTCTAAAAAAGGGACACATCTATAGGAATTAATGTGTCTTTGTAGAGAGTTCTCTAACGTGCTGAGATTTTTTAAAAAGATGTACGTCAAAAATGAAAGATAAAAAACATGAAACTAAGGGTGAATATAAAAGCATTTGTTGTTGTTCAGCTGTGTCCAACCCCTCATGATTCCATTTTGGGTTTTCTTGGCAAAGATACTGGAGTTCTTTGCCATTTCCTTCTCCATCCCATTTTACAGATGAGGAACTGGGGCAAACAGGGTTAAGTGACTTCGCCAGGATCACACAGCCATTAAGTGTCTGAGGCCAGATTTGAACTCATGAAGATGAGTCTTCCTGACTCCAGGCCTGGTGCTATGTGCACTATGGCGCCACCTAGCTGCCCCATAAGTAACGGAGTCAGTGTTCGAAGATGAGTCTTTTCATTACATATCCAATGTTCTTTCTTCCAGATGAATGCAGGGATCAATAGGAGCCAAAATGAATTTACTAAAAACAAATCATATCAAATTTATCTCTTTCATTTTTAATTTAGGTGGCTAAACTGGAAGGAATGGCACAGACAAAGCCCATTTTGATTTCCTATTTCAGGTATAGCTTAATATGTACAGTATTCTAACACTATAACCAGCCCTCTAAACTGCTAAATTAATTAAACATGTGGTAAGGCACAACAGAGAAAATTCTAGATCTGGAGTCAGAAGACCTGGGTTTGAATCCCACCTCTGCCACTTATTTTCTCCATCAAATTTGGATAATTCCTTTCACCTCTCTGGGCCTATTTCCTAATTTATAAAACGAGGGAACTGGAATATTTAAAAGCTCTGAAGTTATTTCCATCTCTAAATCAATAATCCTATAATCTTAATATTTTAAGAAAGGATCAAGGCTCTCAAAGATATAATTTTGTGTATCACTATTTTTCTTTTCGATGAGACTCTTTCAAAGGGCTCTTATAGATTTTTTTTTCCATCTGATTTCTTTTTTGTGTATAATCTTTAACAGCTACCAAAGTGGATCTGCTTAAAGTTGTTTTGGAACTAGGGCATTGTTTTCCAGGAAATTTGCTTTTAGCCTTTTTACTATGTGTTCCCTCTAGTTATGTTTTCTCCATACATCAGACTCATGCTGTTGACAGGGAGTGTTTTGTCTATGAAACGGGGTACTATGTGTCATCCCAGTCTGCGGAGGCTGCAGCTTTCCAGGCCCATAACCCACTGTTCTGTATTTTGTCTTCATTCAGCATCATGCTTACTCATTATCAGCAGGAGAATTGTGCAATATATGTCCTGAAAAACAATGCTAAAGTCAAGGACAAAGTTTAATTTTCAAAGGAAAAACCTTGTCATCCAGGGGACCCTCCAAAGGGAAGTTGTTTTGAAGCAAAAAAAAAAAAAAATGTCCCGCCTATGTTCAAGAGACAACATAGTGGAATGATGCAAACATTTGCAAAATGCTAGTTTTATTTTGCATCATCTCCTGATGGGGTGATGAAACACCTTTACCTCACTTGGGCAATTTGGTTTCCACAATGCAAACTAGTGTAAAGGTTAGGGGAAAAATACCTGGGGTCCATTTGTACCTTCTGATAAATATATTGAATGATAAGAAAAGTATATCCTGAATACATTTGGACCACATTTAGAAAAAGCCTAATTATATATCCATATATGCACGTATGTATACATATATACACATGTGTATGTATGTATGTGTATATACATACACACGTAATATATTATCCCCTGGGTAAGCTTTGATTGAAGGCAGCTCTTTGGCAGCTGGTGATCAGGTTTGGTCATCTGACAACATTCTTTATCTCTCTGAGCTTCAGTTTCCTCAGGTCTAAAGTGAGGATTTTGTGTTCAGTGACCTCCTGGGTCTCATTCAGCTCTATATCTCCAGTCATTTTCCAAGTTGCAGCTTTCAAGACAAAGAATAGTATCCTTATGACTTGCATCTACACCCAGAATATAACTCGGTCAAAGGGAGATAAAGCCTAGCTACTTCTCTCATCCATTGCATTATATCTGGAGAAAGATTTTCATGCAAGTTGGTAAATTCCTTCAGAACAGGAGCTATGTTGCATTTATTCTGGAATCTTCCCTGTGCCTGATACAGTGACTTGCATAAAATAGCTGCTTATAAATTGTGTATTGCTGTGCAATGAAGCAGGCAATGGCATTTACTGAGAACCTACTGTGTACCCAATTTCTTTTCTTGATATCTCTGTGTTATATAACAGTGTGAAGGATGCGACAAAAGCAATGAGCATCAATTAATTATAGTATTTCAGGTGCGAGTTAAGGAAGACCAGAAATTAGGGTGGTAGAAGATGGAATAGAAAGGAAAGGAATGGATATAAGAGGTGAAATAGAGGAAAAAATCAACAAGAATTTGAATGGGATTGGGTAGAAAGTGTTAAAGAGAGGAAAGAGCCAAAGAGGATTCAGACTTTTTAAGCTGGCTTGCAATTATTCTAATTATAATATATTCATAATATATGTATTTATATATAAATATATAATATATTTATAACATAATCATAAAATTATAAGAATGATGGCACTTTTAAAAGAAAGAGAGATGTTGGGGAAAGCGGCAAGATTTGAGGAAATGGGAGTGGGGAGATAATAAGTTCAGTGTTGGACATGTTGAGCTTAAGATGCCAGTAGGACAATCAGATGAAGATATCTACCTTGAAATTGGAGATATGCTATTGGAATTAAACAGGACAGTAGCTGTCTTATAGCATTTTAATAAAATGATGAGTATTAAAATTAAAATTCAGAGGTCTGTGGAATAGAAGGTGGTAACGAGGGAGCAGAGGCAGTGTCTGTGGATTATTCTTTCTAGAAATGGAGCAATGAACAGGAGGATGAAATCATCAAATTTTAAAATTGGAAGGGACCTTTGATGACATCTAGTCCAATCTGTAACTAAAGAAAAATCTTCACTATAGAGCATGTGACAAGTGGGCATCCCATCTTTAATTAAATTCTGTCTATAATAGGGAACCACCATCTCCCAAGATTGTCCATTGCATGTTTAGTCAGCTTTAATTGTTAAGCTTTTTTCCCTCACATGTGACCTGAATTTACCAATTTGAAACATTTACCCTTGGTTTCTAGTTTGGCCCTCGGAGGCCAAACAGAACAAATCTAATAATACCTCTTCTATGCAATAGCTCTTCAGGTACTTGAAGACAGCTAAAGTATTCTTTCTGAATCTTTCTCTTCTGTAGGCTACCTGGGAATACTGAATAGTAAACTGATGTGGCCTTGAGGCCACAGGTTCCCCACCCCTGAACCAGTCTGTATATCACATGGATTTGAGGACCTCCATCATGTTGTTCCATTGTCCTTCCTAAAATATGGTACCCCAAACTAAATGTAATACTCCAGATGCAATCTGACCAGGGCAGAGGAGACAGATACTATCACCTTGGCCCTGGTGGAGGTCCTAATTCATGGTAGAACTATATTTCTCTTCAATATATTACATTTAATTTAATATATTACATTTAATTACATTTAATATATTACATTTGATTCAACTCATACTAACCTGAAAATTTTCCAGATTTTTTTTCTAGATAAACTGCTGCCTACCTATGCCTCTTCCATTTTGTATTTGTGAAATTGAATTTCTGAAGCCAAGTGTAAGACTTTACATTTATCTCAATTACATTTCATTGTATTAAGTTCAGCCCAATATTCTAACCTATCAAGATATTTTGGATCCTGAATCTGTTTTACAGTCTGTTAGCTAGGCCTCCCCCAGCTTTGAATCAAATTTAATGAGAAAATAGTCTCAGTAAATGGGACAGTCTGGGGAAGTATTTTTGTTGTAGGATAAGAAAGACCTGAACATTCTTGTAGACAGAGGTAAAATAGCCAGTAATGAGGAAGAGACTGAACATGGGAGAAAGAGGATGATTCAGCGGAAAAAGCTCCTCAGGCCATGGGAGGGGGTAGGAACAAGGTGACAAGCGGAAGATTTATTCTTGGTGAGGAAGACAACCACTTCATTCCCTGAAACTAAAGGAAAGGTGAGAAAGAGAGGTAAAGACATAGAAAGTTTTTGAATCATGGAGGATGGGAAATGAAGCTCATGACAGTGGACCTCCACACTGCCATCTTCCTACCTTTTGAGCCATATCCTACATTATTTTTCTTCATGTGCTCTATATTCTAGTCAAACCAAACTCTTTAATGGCTCCTGTATGTTCCCAGATATTTCTTGCCACTGTGTCATGCTATTCATGTCACTCCTTATGTCTTCCTATAGACATTATCTGCAGTCTCTTCCAGGAATAAATGTACGATTCCTCAGTTATAAGTAACTGATGGAATGATTCCAAGGCTTGACACGGGTAATGATCAGACTGAAGTTTATTTGAGACCCATCTTTGAATTCATACTCTTACATTATTCCCATCATTTGCCTTCCTTCATACTGGTGCCAGATTAATCTATGCCTTGGGATATAGCCCTAGCCATACCATCTCTCTGCTCAAATATCATCAGTGGCTTTCCACTGCCTCCTGAGTAAAGTTACAGTGATTTTGCCTTGCATTCAATACCATACAGGGTCTGGTACCACCCTGGTTTTAAGCCTTATCTCCAGTGACTCCTCCTAATCTATGTTCCAGTCAAACTGGAATCCCCTCTATCTTCTGGGAACTCACCCTGTGCTTTCCGGTCTTGGCATCTTTGCACACGCTGTTCCCTAAGCATGGAATGTGCTTCCTCCCCCTCACTGCCCATTGAACTCCTACCTATTCATCAAAGCCCAACTCAAACACCACCACCTACATGGATCCAGTGAAAAAATTGTTAGCCACTGCGTATACGAAGAAAAGTGTGAAATAGTCTCTGCTCTTTAAGAATTTCATGAGCTACCATTTTCTGGGTTCTGCTTAGGTCCAGAGTCCAATATTAGGAACAGTGAATAGAAGTTGCAAAGAAGCAAATTTTAATGATAAAAGGAAAAACATTAACAATTGGAGCTATCCAAAGGTGAATTGGGGTGCCTTAAGAAGTAATAGATTCTCCTTTACTAAATGTCTTTAAGCTGTCTGGGTAATTTGTTGGGTAGAGAGGATTCTTCTTCAGGTATGAGTTAAGCTGGATGGTCTCTGAGGTCTCTTCCAAACTCTGAATAATTCTATGAAATCTGACCCCTTACCTGCCACCTACTCCAAGATGCCCAGCTGGTTCTGTGGAGTCAAAAATGAACTTTTTTCCCTCATATTACATGTGGTACCTGTATTTTACTATCATTGTATAGTATATATTTGTGTATGTATTGTATTTCTCTCATGAAGTCCTAAATTCCATTGTCAAGGAACCATGTATTAAGTATCTTTATATCCCTTCCTGTGCCAGACTTGGTTCTCTGTTTTTGTTTCTAATTATTCCTATTTATTTTGTCAAATATTTCCCCATTACATGTAAAACAAATTTAATGACCATTTTATTTTTAATCTTGCATTCCAAATTTTCTCCCTCTCTTCTGTCCTTCACCTCTCCTTAAGAAGGTGAACACTTTCATTTCAGTTGTCTACGTGAAGTCATGCCAAACACGTCTATATTAGCCATGTTGCAAAAGAACACACAAATAAAATAAAACGATAAAAATAAAGGACATTTTTAAAAAAAAAATTATGCTTCAGTCTGTCTTCAGAGTTTGTCAGTTCTCTCTCTGGAAGTGGATAACATTTTTCATCATGGGTCCTTTAGAAATGTCTTGGATCATTGTCTTGCTCAGGGTAGCTAAGTCATTCACAGGTGATCATCCTTCCAATATTGCTTTTGCTGCTCACTTCACTTTGCATGAGTTCATATAAGTCTGCCCAGGTTTTTCTGAAACCATCCTATTTGTCATTTCTTATAGTATAATAGTATTCAATCACAATCATGTACCACAACTTTTTCAGCCATTCTCCGATTGATGGGCATCCCTTCAATGACCACTTCTTTGTCCCCACAAAAAGAGCTGCTATAAATATTTTTTTGTATAAATAGGTATTTTTTCCTCTTCTTTGATCTTTTTGGGATACAGATCTAATAGAGGTATTGCTGGGTCAAAAGGTATGCACAGTTTAAGAGTCTTTTAGGGTACTTACAAATTGTTCTCCAGAATGGTTGGACTAGTTCACAACTCCAACAATGGTGCATCAGGTTCCCAATTTTTCCACATTTCCCTCAAGCATTTGCTTGTGTGTGTGTGTGTGTGTGTGTGTGTGAGAGAGAGAGAGAGAGAGAGAGAGAGAGAGAGAGAGAGAGAGAGAGAGATGTTAGCCAATTTGATAGGTATGGGGTGATATTTCAGAATTGTTTTACATTTCTCTAATTTGTAGTGATTTAGAGCATTTTTTCATGTGATTATTGATAGTTTTGATTTCTTCTTCTGAAAACTACCTGTTCATATCTTTTGACTACTTGTCAACTGGGGAACAGCCCTTATTTTTATACACTTGGCTCAGTTCCTTATATATTTGAGAAATGAGGTCTTTATTAGAGAAACAACAAATTTTTTTTCAAATTTTCCTATTTTCCTTTTAATTTTGGCTGCATGCATTTTGTTTGTGCAAAAGCTTTTTAATTTCTTGTAATCAAAATTGTCTATTTTATTTCCTGTAATCTCCTCTATCTTTTGTTTGGTCATAAATTCTTCCCTTTTCCATAGCTCTGAAAGGTCCATTTTTCCATGCTTCCCTAATTTATTTATGATATCACCCTTTATGTCTAAATCATTTATTCATTTTGATCTCATCTTGGTATAAGGTGTGAGATGTTGGTCTCTGCCTAGTATCTCCCAAACAGTTTTCCAGTTTTCCCAGAAATTTTTGTCAAGTGGTGAATTTTTACTCCAAAGGTTTGAATCTTTGGGTTTATCAAATAACAAATTATTATGGTCAGTTACTACTGGGTATTATGTGCCTAATCTATTCCATTGATCCATCACTTTATTTCTTAGCCAGTAGCAGATTGTTTTTGTTATTACTGCTTTGTAACCTCCCTTCACATTTTTTTCATTGATTCCCTTGATATTCTTGACCTGTTGTTCTTCCAGATGAACTATTTTCCAGATGTTACTATTTTTTCTTCCTCTATAGAATAATTTTTTATTTAATTTATTTAATATATTTAGTTTTCAGCATTGATTTTCACAAGAGTTTGAATTACAAATTTTCTTCCCATTTCTACCCTCCCACCCACTCCAAGATGGCATTATAGAATAATTTTTTGGTAGTTTGATTGGTATGATACTAAATACATAAATTAACTGATCCTGAATTGTCATTGTTATTACATTATTTCAGTCTGCCCATGGGCAATTAATATTTCTCCAATTGTTTAGCTCTTTATTTGTGTGAAAAGTATTTTGTAATTGTGTTCATATAATTCCTGATTTATCTTGAAGAGTAAATTTCCAAGTGTTGTTTTTTTTTAATTGTATTATTTTAAATTGGATTTCTCTTTCTATCTATCCCTGCTGGGTTTTGTTGGTAGTACACAGAAATGCTGCTGAGTTATATAGATTTATTTAATATCCTGCAACTTTGTTGAAGTTATTTATTGTTCCAATTAAGTTTCTTTGTTTTGTTTTTAGCTGATTCTCTAGCATTCTCTGAGTATGACATCATATTACCTGCAAAGAGTGATAGTGTTGTTTCATCATTGCCTATTTTTATTCTTGCAATTTCTTTTTCTTACCTTATTGCTGTAGCTAGTATTTCTAGTACAATATTAAATAATTGCGGTGATAATGGACATCCTTGCTTCATTCCTGATCTTAGTGAGAAGACTTCAAGTGTATCCTCATTACAGATGTTTGCTCTTTGTTTTAGACAGATACCACTTATCATTTTAAGAAAGGTTCCATTGACTCCTATGCTTTCTAAATGTTTTTAGCAGGAATGTATGTTATATTTTGTCAAAGCCTTTTTTTTTCTGCATCTATTGATACAATCTTATGTTTTTTGTTATTTTTTCTATTGATATGGTCAAATATACTGATAGTTTTCTTGATATTGAACCAGCCCTGAATTCCTGGTATCAACCCCACTTGGTCATAGTGTATGATCTGTGTGATATATTGCTGTAATCTCCTTGCTGGTATTTTGTTTATTTATTTATTTACTTTTGGCACTGATATTCATTAGGGAAATTGGTCTATACTTTTCTTTCTCTGTTTTTGCTCTCCCTGGTTTAGGTATCAAAACCATTTTTTTCTGTCATAAATAGGACTCCCTCTTTACCAACTTTTTCAAATAGTTTATATAGTATTTGAGATTAATTGTTCCTTAAATGTTTGGTAGGATTCACTTGTGAATTAATTTGATCCTGGGGATTTTTTCTTAGGGAGCTCATTGATGGCTTGTTCAATTTCTTTTTCTAAAATAGGATCATTTAAGTATCTTATTTCCTCTTCTGTTAATCTGGGAGTTTTTACTTTCTTGGTAAATATTCATCAACATCATTTAGGCTGTCAGTTTTATTGGAATATAATTGGATAAAATAGCTCCAATAATTGCTTTAATTTCATCTTCATTCACCCTTTTCATTTTTGATATCTGTAATTTGGTTTTCATCTTTCTTATTTTTAATCAAATTAACCAATGATTTACCTATTTTATTGTTTTTTCATAAAACCAATTTCTAGCTTTATTTAATTCATTTTAATTTATTAATCTCTCCTTTAATTATCAGGATTATCATTTTGCTGTTTAATTAGGTGTTTTTACTTTGTTTTATTTTAATTCTTTTAGTTGCATGACTGATTCATTGATATGCTCTTTCTCTCTTGTTTTGATGTATGGGTTTAGAGATATAATTTTTCCCCCAAGGGCTGCTTTGGCTATGTCCCACAATTTTTTTAATGTTTGTCTCATTGTTATCATTCTCTTTAATGTAATTACTGATCATTATTTTTTTATGATTTGTTCTTTGACCCACTCATTATTTAGGATTAGATTATTTAGTTTGCAATTAGCTTTAATCTATGCTTTCTTGGCCCTTTATTAAATATATTTTTTATTGCATTATGGTTTGAAGAGAGTGCATTTAATACTTCTGCTTTTCTGCACTTGATTGTGAGGTTTTTATGCCCTAATACACAGTAAATTTTTGTGCAAGTGTCATATTCATCTGACAAAAAGGTATATTCCTATTTCCATTCAGTTTTCTCCAGAGGTCTAGCATATGTAACTTTTCTAAGATTCTACTCACCTCTTTGACTACTTTCCTATTTCTTTTATGCTTAGATTTATCAGAAAGTTTAGTTCCCCCACCAGTGTGGTTTTACTATTTCCTACTGTAATTAATTTTTCTCCTAAGAATTTGGATGCTATATCATTTGGTGCATTGAATCTTGTCTGATTTTGATTATTGCTCCACAGTACTTGAATGGTTTCTTTCCTGTTGCTTGAAGTATTTTCTCTTTGACATGAAAGCTCTGCAATTTAGCTGTAATATTCATGGGAGTTTTCATTTTCAGATCTCTTTCAGGAGGTGCTTGGTAGATTTTTTTTGTTCCTATTTTACCCTCAGCTTCCAGAATGTCAGGGCATTTTTCCTTGATAATTTCTTGAAAGATGATGTCTAAGCTCTTTTTTTTAATCATGGGTTTCAGGCAGTACAATAAGTCTTACTTTATCTCTCCTTGACCTATTTTCCAGGTCAGTTGTTTTTTTCAATGAGATATTTCACATTTTCTTCTTTTTTTCATTTTGTTGATTTTATTTGATTGTTTCTTGATGTCTCATGGAGTCACTAGCTTCTACTCACCAAATTTTAATTTTTAAGGAATTATTTCCTTCATTGAAATTTTGCACCTCCTTTTCCATTTGTCCAATTCTACTTTTTAAGGAGTTCTTTTCTTCAGTAAACTTTTGTGCAACTTTTTACATTCAGCCAACTCTTCTTTTTAAGTTGTTCTTCTCTTCAGTGGATTTTTGTGCATCTTTTACCCTTTAGCCTATTCTGTTTTTTAAGGTGCTATTTTCCTCAGTATTTTTGTGCCTCCTTTGCCAAGCTGTTGACTCTTTTTTCATGTTTTTCTTGTATCATTCTCATTTCTTTTCCTAAATTTTTCTCTACCTTTCTTATTTGATTTTAAAAATCCTTTTTGAGTTCTTCCAGGAATTCTTTCATGGCCTGAGCCACATACTTTTCTTTGAAATTTTGTATGTAGTAGTTTTGACTTTGTTGTCTTCTGAGTTTATTTTTTGATCTTCTCTGTCACCATAGTAACTTTTTATGCTCAGGGGTTTTTTTTTTTGGTTGTTGTTGTTTGCTTGCTTTTCTGGCCTATTTCTTGGCTTTTAGCTCTATGTTAAATTGGGGCTCTGCTTCTAGGGTAGAGGGGACACTGTCCCAGGCTTCAGAGGTTTTTTTTTGTGCAGCTGTTTTCAGAGCTAGTTCTCAAAGTCCGTAAGTTTTCAATTCTTCCAAGGTGGTATGATCTAAGGAAAGGTGTGGTCTCTGTTCTCTTGGCCTGCGCTCTGGTCTGTGAGTGATCACGAGCACTCTTTTCCACAAGGAACTGTGACCAACATCCCCACTCTTCTGTGGCCATAGGCTCTGGTGTGCTAATGCTCCTTCTCACCTTGAGACTGTGACCCTACCCTGCGACCCAGATTTGTGTATGGGCAGTGCAAGAGTCCTGCACCCAGTGCCAGTAAAAGAACCTCGATAATCTCCTTCTGACCAGTTATTCTATGCCCTTATCATCTTTGGGCTAAGAGCCACTGCTGCCACACTAATTCAGTTACTCCCAAGGCCTGCTCCTGGTTTACCTAGGCCAGGCTTTCACTGACTGTGCTGGACTGAGCTGAGGTATAACAAACCTTTCTTACTCACCTTCTACATTGTCTTGGGTTGGGAAATTATTTCACCGCCCCCCCCCCCCTGTGATTTCTGCTGCTCCAGAATTTGTTTTGAGGTGTTAAAGGTACTTGAAGGGAAATTTTGAAGAGTTAAAATGAGTTCCTGCATTTTCTTTCTCATCTTGTCCCTTATACCCATGAAAACTTTCTCATCTTAGCACTGGTGAGAAACACAATATTAGTAGGTGGTTAGCATTGTATCTGTGGCCTCCTGCCACCTCTCCAAAACTGTATATATTAGAACTGTATCCCCTACTCTACAGACAGCAGTGTATGTATATGTGTGTGGGGGGGGAGGGTAGACTATGGTGTCGTGTATTTGTGTGTGCATATATATGTATACTGTGATGGATCCAGTAAAAATGTTCTACTCAAGTGAGAGATCTAAGCTTACCTCTGATCCCAACATGAGATAGCACATTTATATTTATCACCACAGCTATTATTACATGGTGGTAGTGATAAGGTGTCAGTGCCATAAGCAAACACTAGGCCCTGCAGTTCCAGAGTTGAATGTCCTCAGCTTCATCTGCCCAGAATTGGTCCATGTGAGGTTTTGGACTCTGAAACTGGTTATAACCCCATCTGTACAGGGTTCACCTTTGTCCTTCTTTGCCACCGACCTGCATAGGCTGGGAACCAATCTTGCCAAATGGTAACAAATATGACATTGGGAGAACTGAAAGTTCAAGTCTGTGATTAATAAATAAAGCATTTTGAATAGTTCTGAAAATTTTAAAAAACCATTAGCAGGACTTACCAAATGCTATAGAATTAAAAATAATAAGCGTGCCTCTTAAAGGAATACAACTATAATATTTTTGAGTTTAATATGCCTAATGAGAATACAACATTCAATATCACAAATTGGTAAGAATAAAAATACTTATTTCTAGTTATTCTATGTGGAAAATACTATCCCTGTAAGAAAGGAACAATCTGACAAATAAAGCTCAAAACAATTAAGGCACTTGTCCAAGTTTACATAACTAGTACTTGACTAGAATAATGACATGATAGAAATGGATTAAGATGGCTGGGGAGGGGTCAGGGAGAGGGGTAATGGGGGAGAGTTACCGAGGGGCTTTAATATAAGATTGATTTTTCAATTTGATATAGTATCTATGCCACTGCTAGGTCTATACCCTCAAAGAAATCAATGAAAGAAATAAGACCAATGTGAATGAAAATATTTATAGCAGCTTTTTTCATGACAGCCCCAAATTGGAAAAAAAGTCTGTCTTCTATTGGGAAATCACTAAACAAATTGTGGTTTATGAGTGTAACAGAATGTTATCGTGCCATAAGAAGTGACAAAATGGATTGTTTCAGAGCAAACTGGAAAGTTCTTTATGAACTGATGCAGAAGTAGGAAAACAACATATACAATAATAACAACCTTATAGAGAAAAATGACTTTGAAAGAATTTAGATCATTAATCAACACAACGATAAACCATGTATGCAAAAGAATAAAGATGAAAAATATAACTCACCTTCTGCTAAAGAAGTAATAACTTAAAATGAGGAAAGAGGCATATGTTTGCAGACATGGCCAATATGGAATTTGTTTTGATGAACCATGCATACATTATTGTGGATTCATTTATTATTTTTTTTATTTGCTCAGTGGGGGTAGGATAATAAGAGGCACAGAATAACAAAAGAAAGAAATGAAAAATTAATATATTACTGGGCAGGTGGGCAGCACAGTGGATAGAATATTGGTCCTGGAGTCAGAAAGACTCATCTTCATGAGTTCAAACCTGGCCTCAGATGCTTTCTGATTAGCTATGTAATACTGGGCAGGTCACTTAACCCTATTTACCTCAGTTTCCTCATCTGTAAAATGAGCTGGAGAAGGAAATCATAAAACCACTCCAGTATCTTTGCCAAGAAAACTCCAAATGAGGTACAAATAATCAGATGAGAGTGAATAAACAACAACAAAAATATTATTAAAAAGGCATCAGTAAAAATAAATGAAAAAGACCATACGTAGGGTAACTATAGGGAACTAGCATAGATTATTAAGCATGTGTTCTTCTCTATAACAATTTTTAGCTGTCCTTATGATAACATAGGAAGTTGTTATGACTAAGTGATTTTTTTCCTTTCTGCTTGTCCTTTGTGCTATTTGATATAACAAACATATTCAGGCCAAGAGATGACCCGATATATTCCTGATCCCTTCAGCTACTGGTCCCTTCCTCTACCTCTAAAATTATTTTGTATTTACTTCATATACATTTTGTAAATGTTATTTATGAACATCTTGTTCCACCAATAAAATGGCAGATCCTGGAGGGCAGAAACTATTTCTTCTTTCTTTTTTTCTCCTATATTCCTCAGCACCTAGTACAGGGTCTAGAATATAGTAAGCACTAAAAAATACCTGTTAATTGGTTGATCTGCTCATCTCCAAATTGTAATCATTAATTTGTTATGCTTTTCCTATACATGTTTTTGTGCACATGGTAGGGCTGCTATCTGAGCCCAGGGCAGACCAACATCTGAAGTCATGTAGGAGTTGATGTTGCTTCTAGTGATGGCTACCAGTTCTTGAAAAGTAGCCAGAAAACCCAGGAGAAGTGCTGGCTATCTGCTTTCTATATCTGAGAAACTATACTGCTAATACCTATTGGACCCAAAAAGAAAAAGGCAGGAGAATAACAGAAAAAGAGACTCATTCTTTTCCATTTAATACTGACTTTTTGCTAGAGAGTCTCATATACTTTTCCATTTCCCATTTTATAGACTGAGAGTCTGAAGCTTACGGAAATTAAGTCATTTTAAGTTATTTACCCATGGCCATTTCGGAAGACAATATCAGTGCCTAGAAGAGAACTCCAATCTCCAAAATGGGTTATACTCAACCAAATTTATCCCTGTGCTATAATTTATTAATCCAATAACCTTTATGCAAAAGTGTTGACTTCTAAAGGGGGGCGTATCCAACGTGAATGTTTTACTTACTGGCTTAATTTCTTTTTTAAAAACATTTCTACATTAGTCATGTTGTGAAAGAAGGATCAGAACAAAAGGGAAAAACCACAAGAAAGAAAAAAAGAGAAAATAGTATGCTTTGATCTGTGTTCAGACTCCATAGTTCTTCTCTGGATGTGAATAGCATTTTCCATCATGAGTCTTTTGGAATTGCCTTAGATCATTGCCTTGCTGAGAAGAGCTAAGTGTATCAGATTTGATCCCAGGACAACGTTGTTGCTACTGTGAACAATGTTCTCTGAGTTCTACTCACTTCACTCAGCATCAGTTCATATATGTCTTTCCAGGTTTTTCTGAAATCTGCCTGCTCGTCATTTCTTATAGCATAATAGTTTTCCTTTACATTTATATACCACCACTTGTTCAGCCATTCACCAATTGATGAGCATTACCTCAATTCCTAATTCTTGGCCACCACAAAAAGACCTGCTGTAAATATTTTTTGTACATGTGGGTCCTTTTCCTTTTTTAAAAAATCTTTGGGATACAGACCTAGTAGTGGTATTACAGGATTGAAGGGTATGCACTGCTTTATAGCCCTTTAGGCAGATTTCCAAATTGCTCTCCAGAATGGTTAGATCAGTTCACAACTCCACCAACAATGCATTAGTATTCCAATTGTCCCACATATTTATCACTTTTGTCATATTAGTCAATCTGATAGGTATGAGGTGGTACCTCAGAGTTATTTTAATTTGCCTTTCTCTAATCAATAGTGATTTAGAGCATTTTTCATAACACTAAAGACAGCTTTAATTTCTTCATCTGAGAACTGCTTGTTCATATCCTCTGACCATTTATCAATTGGAGAATGACTTGTATTCTTATAAATTTGACTCAGTTTTCTATATATTTATAAATGAGGTATAAGATATTGGTCTGTGCCCAATTTCTGCCAGACTGCTTTCCAGCCTTCCCAACAATTTTACCAAATAATGAATAAAGACATTTGGAGAGAGAAAAAAGTAACTTTATCAAAGTCTTACTGTAGAGCTGAATGTTTCCAAGACTTCTTTGAACTATCTCAAGAAAGACAGAACTTCTTCTGTTTGTCACTTTCATTGTCACCAGAAAGCAGTTATTGAGGTATGATTGTGTTGTGATGAGTTGTATCCATATTTTAAAGGTCCACTTTTATATAGTGATCCATAATTATAATACCCATCCCATGCATCATCTAATTCATTCATTCATTCACAGCGCAACCAAGTAGGTGGTGTATCGCTGACCCATTTCATATACGACAAAATTGCTGCCCAGAGAGCCTCAAGCACAAAGAAGGTGCAAAATAATTATGTTTTAAAGGTTTCTTTCTCCATTATGAGATACCAGTGAGAATGGTATTGGCTGCAGAGAATAACACAGCCTTAATCATCACATTCATATCATTTCTATCTAGTACGATGCTTCTGATGTTTCTTAAGGTGAATTTTCTGTCTGAAGGTCTTTCCACATGCATTACACTCATAAGATTTGTCTCCATTGTGAATTCTCTGGTGACCAGTAAAGATTCTGCCAAAGATTGGCAGAGCTGCAATCAAACCCAAATCATCTAATGCCAAGCCCAATATATGTGCAGTTGTAATGCATACACTATAGCTGTCTTCTAATAATGGCCAGACATTTAATAAGTGTATTGGTGCCTAATTTGTCTATGTGCCATTTATTTGTCATTTTGGACAATTCTAACACATTAAAATGCATACCTTGATAAAATAGACAAATGCTTGTGTGTGCTTGTAAAAATTAGATATAAAAAAGAAATGAAGAAAAAAAAGAAAGGCTCTTCAGATTTTCTTCTTATATTAAGGTTGAAATGCTTTCTAATTAGATTGTAGAATTTTTGCACCTAAGACCAAAATAAGCACTGATATATTTGAATGAATATGGGGTACATAATATCATAGCTATTTTGTATGTATCTGTTTATTTAAATGTTTTCTCCTCCATTTTTATGTAAGCTCCTAGATGGCAGGAAATATCATTTTTTTGTCTCTCCTTGTATTTCTTGTCCTTGGAAGTGTTCTTGCATGTGGTAAATGTTTAATAGGTGTGCATTGATTGATTCAATGAAGGATCAGTACTATAAAAGAATGGAATTGTCTTGGTTTGAGATGTTTCATGAGACAATTTGTCATTTTTCATTGTATTATACCCTTTTCTACCTAACAATGAGTGACAAAACCTTCTGACGCCTGGCCCGTTTGATAATCAAAGGCAAGAATCAAAGGCAAGGTCCAAAATGTGTTCCGGTAAGGCCAAGTTTGTGATGACATCTTTCAAGGAACACAGTGACCAAGAGCCATCTGCAAAAAGAAGATAGTGGCCTTCTAGCATAGTTTTAAAGGACATCTTTAGGCAGTTGTATGGCTAAAGCCTTCTGACCCAGAAAGAAGATCCATGAGGAGCTCCACTGATAGCTCTAGAAAACAGAGGCAGACACTCTTAATCACTAGTTAAATCTGTACACATGTGCAAAGTAGAACATCTCATCTGTGGTCACCCACGCTTTTGCCTTGATGTTTTTTCCCCCAATATTTCCCTTGGATTCCAGTCCTCTGTTCCAGGTCTGTTGCGCAACAGAAATGCTAAAGGGCATTTGTGACAGTCAGACAGTCAAAGCAACAATCGGAAACTAAAGAAGAAACATTTGTCATATGTTACAGATTTCCTAAAGCCCTTTGATGTTACAGGTTCTTTCAGAAACAGTATCTCTCTGTTTTTACTAGAGTAAAAATAAACAACGATTTGCAATTTTAGCATTTCACAAACTCTTTTTTGCTCTTCTAGTGGAAAAGATGAAGAGACGTGGGATAAACAATGATGATAATTGTTTTCCACAATAATATAGTTAGGTGGATTTGGAACTGGTTAAATGACTGATCTCAAAGAGTAGTCACCGATAGCTTGATGCCAAGTCTGGAAGGAGGGCTCCAGGGGAATACTCCTAGAAATCTGTCCTTGTCCCTTTGCCGTTTAATATTTTTATCAATGACCTGGGTGAAGGTGCAGATAGGATGCTTATCAAATTGGCAAATGGCACAAATATGGGAAGAAAAGCTAGCATACTGGATGACAGAATCAGGGTCTTCATGTATCTTGATATCCTGAATAATTTAAAACTTAATATTAAGGGATAAATACAAAAGTCCTATATGTGCCTACAGAAAGACACCTTTGCAGGTACGATATAAAGTGAGCTGCATCTGTACAAGAGTTTGTGAAGGTTTCAGTACATTGCAAACTCAATACATGCCAGCATGACAATCAAGAAAGCTGATGCGGTCTTTGGTCTCATGAAGAGAGCCTAGAATATGGATGGTTTTGGACCCATTATACTTTGCCTCAGTTAGGTCACATAGGGAATATGAGATTCAGTTCTGGAAACCATCTTTTGGGATATTCATTGATGAACTGGAGATCATAGAGAGCAACTAGTGTGGTGAAAGGTGTTAAGGTTATGTCTTAGGAAGATTTGTTGAAGAAAAAATAGATAATCTTGAAAAGAGAAGTTGTAGGGGAGGGATGTACCATCTTTAAGTATATGAAGGGTCATGGAAGAGTATTACATTTTATCTGTTTGGCCCCATGGCAGAGCAATAAACAGTAGGAAGAAGTCGATGAGAGTCAGCTCAATGTAAAGTAAAACATCTTAATAATTCAAGCTATCCAGAAGAGTCATGAGATAACCCCATCAGGAAGTGTTGCTCCTCTTTGGAGGCAAAGGCTCACTTGTTGGGAATATTGTAGATGAGATTTTGTCCAGGATTGGGTTGGACTAAATAGCTTCTGAAGTCTCTTGTGCCTCCAAAGTAATATGATTCTATGAAGATTAGAGACAATGATGGTGGATTCGAAGGCGAGAGAATCCTTCTTCTGCTACTTACCATGTGACCTTCTACAAGTCTCTTCTCTCTTGGTCTTAGTAACCTCGTCTGTAAAATGAGGGGCTTTGACTTTGATTTCTAAGGGCCCTTTTCAGCTTTAAATCCAATGATCTCAGGACTGGGAGCCTTCCCTTGATCCTTTGTCCCTCTGACACAGCGTGGATTGGAAAGAATTAACTTCCTTGGTGCTCATTAGAATCCCTTTCCCTATACATCTTTTTTCTGCCATGGACTGAGTCCTAAGTAAGCTGGTATAAGGGATCTAGTGCAGCTAGGTGTTGCAGTGAATAGAGTGCCAGACCTGGATGCAGGAAGACTCAACTTACTGAGTTCAGACATAGTCTCAGACATTTACCAGCTGTGTGACCCTGGGCAAGTGACTTAACCCTAGTTGCCTCAGTTCCTCATCTGTAAAATGATCTGGAGAAGGAAATGGCAAATTACTCCAGTATCTCTGCCATGGAAACTCCAAATGGGGTCGCAAAGAATCAGATATTAAAGAAACGAGTGAAAAACAACACAAGGAATATGCCAGTTGTAAACTATGTTTATTGTAAATATAGTATCCCATTTATAAGCCCAAAAAAGAGATGATCTCTCCTTAGAACTCTCAGAGCTCCCAGATTTGTGTTTGTGCCCTCATAGGCTCTGGAAATGCTCATGGTAATTTCTGCACGTATTTCCAACCTGATGCTGAATTCCATTTTCTAATAGAGGGAACAGGTTTGATACATCTTCAGGCCAGGCTGCTGAGAATCAGTGGTAACTTTCAGGGTTCCTCATCCCAACTCTTTTTGGCCTGGAAGACTTGGCCTCAGGTGATTTTCAGTGATGCATCTCAGTTACTCTTACCCAACTCAAGTAAAAAGATGGAAATATTGTTTCACACAACTATCCAAGAAGAGTACTTGGCAAATAGCAAGAGGGCTTGGAAGTCCACTGGGGAACATCATCTCAAACTCTGATGAGTATTTTTTTCATAAAAAATGATCTCCAACAGTAGCTTATCCCTCATCTGTGCCTCTTACTCTTTCCTCATGTTCCCTGATAAATGCAAAAACACATACCATGTTGCATCATTTCTGGTTACTCTAGATAAAGAAGCAATCCCTTCTGGTTAGTGTGACTTATCCTGGAAACTCACACATGTCACCTGAATGCCTGAATTTGGCATAATTTCAAGTTTGTCTCTTTAGGACTGAGTCGATTTATTGGGCTTCTAGAGTTCTCTGGAAGCAGGACCTACTTGAGAAGAGGCTGTTGATTGTGAGATGGTCGTAGTGATGTACAAGATTGCTTTATTGTTCCTTAAATGTAGGCCAGCCTTTTTCAGGAACTGACCAGGGGTAGCTCTCTAGGAGGGGGGAGAGGAAGAGATAAGAAATTCATGTAATGTAAATATATATATATATTCTATATATATATATATATCCATATTTTAAAAAAGAAAAAGTTGATGTATACTAAATAAAGCATTGCTTCAGAGGGATGATGGGCTGATATAAAGCTATACTTTCAGAAATATAAGCTTACATACTTTCTTCTGGGTCCCAACTTTCCATAGAGTATGTTTTAATTGGATGGAACCTTAGAAATACTTAACTTGTGAGAACTTGTTTTTTTTCTTTTTTATAATATTTTGATAACTGTGTTTCAATATGATTCATTGCTTTTATACTTGTGTGTTATATTTTATGAATTTCAACATGTTTTTCTGAGTAGTGGACCATAGTATTCACTAGAGTGCCAAAGGGGTCCAAGACACACACTCAAAATGGTTAAGAACCCCCGATCTAATCCTTGATCAGACCCTTATTCCATTGGTAAGGAAAAGTCCAGAAGGGCGATGTGATTTGCCTCAGGTCACCCAGTGAGTTTCACATATAGCTGTGTTTAGGAGTCAGATCTCCTTTCTACTGCTTCGGTACTCTACAACACCAGGTCATCCACCACATGCCTCCTTCATTCCTTAAGGGACAGGTCTGTATTAGAGAATCAAGGGAGAGAAAACAGCCAGTGATGCTTGTGAAAAATTCAAAGAAATAGGAGAGCTATTAGAAAAGAAAAATATAGATGCTGAAGAAGAGGAAAGGCTTGAGATGGAAGCAATGGTCAAATGCTGCCAAGATGTCAAGGAAGATGAAGACTAAGAAAATGAGATTGGACTGAGTGATTTGCAAGTAATTGGTGACCTTGAATTGGTTGATTAAGAAGTAATTGGTGATCTTAGAGAAAGTGATTTTGGTAGTGTGGGATGGAAGGTAGAGAAATCAGCAAAAGAGTAAGTCAGCTGAAATGAGGAAATAGATATAGTGGATAGAAGCTATGCTTTAAGAATTTTGGAATGAGAGAAATTGGACATAATGTGAGGTTTTGTGGGGTCAAGAGAAGTGTTTAGTTTAGTTTTTTTTTAAATAGAAGTGGGCTGAGCAAAGGGTTAATAAGTCAGGAAGTCATGATTTCTTCTGTATTGGATTGCAATTTATCTCTAACTTAATGCCTTATTAACTTATGGTTGAGATGTAAAGTGACCTAACCACAGAGCTACAAAGTAAGGATATGAACTCAAATGTTTCCTGACTGTGAGTCCAGCACTGTGCCCAGTACATTATGTTAATATAGTAGACAAATGTAGGAGTCAGGGGAACTAGATTTTAGTCTCAATGCTTTCACTAATGACCTGTAATCTTGTGCAAATCACTCTCTAAACTTCAATTTTCTCAATTATCAAGTGGGCAGGTTAGACTGCATCACCTCTAGCAGCTCCTTCCAGCTCCAAAATTCCATGACTGTTATAAGCCATCATCTATAGGCAAGAAATCAAACAAATAAATACAGTTCTCTTCTCTGGAGCTCTACACACAATCACTGCAGAAGCAGTCACAAATGCATGGGGAAGGTAGCTTCTTTCTTAGCCTGGTCCCTTATCGGCAACCCCTTTCCCACATGAGAGTGGGTCATCTGGTCATACATGACATCATCAGGAAGATGTGCATGTGCCATAAGGTGTGTTGCTTGATTCCCTGTTGTTATTGATCACTTTTATTTGAGGGATGATTGTTCAGACTATAGCACCTGGCCAAGGAACGAAGGAGGCTAAGTGGGCAGCAAACATGCCCTGTTGGTCTCATAGAATCTCAGAGTTGGAAAGGACCTCATAGTTCGTGTTATCCAACTTGCACCTGAACAGGAATCCATTCCATGACATCCTCCCAAAAGTATCCAACCAACTTCTGCTTGAAAATCTCCAGTGAATGGGATCCTACTACCTGCTGAGCATTTGTGATCCTTAAGGAGTTCTTCCTTCCATAGGGGTCTGTTTCTTGTGAGTTAGCTTCTCTCTTTTGGCTCAAGGTGCTACTATTGTACTAGCCACCGGCAGAGCAAGTTGAGAGGCATTTATAAAGTGCTTACAATGGCCCAGGCACTGTGCTAAGAACTAGGAATAAAAATACAGGCAGAAAGATAGTTCATGTTCTTAAGGAGCTAGCATTCTCCTGGAGAAAGACAACACATTAAGGAAGCTGGGCATGGGAGGGAAGGGGAAGGTACCCACATTAGGCCATGGTGGAGAAATAAATCTGGACAATCAGGAGTGGAGCCCTGAGAAGAATGAAAGAATGGAGGCAGGCTTCCCAGCCAAGGGATTTCAGAACCATAGACTTTAGGCTGGTCTTTGTCCAAGTAGCCTACCTGGAACACAGGGAGCTGTATACACAGTAGTCCATCTCCCACCCCAAGCTTTGGGGAATGACTGTCACAAGGGATCTCCTTGAAGCCCTCACCCTATCCCTGGGGATTTCCTTTGGGGGCATCCCTTTCCTCCTGGGAACTATGGTGTCTCTCTCTCCTCTCTCCCCTCCCCCGTTTCCCCCTTCTATCTAATCCCCTGCCTCAGTCCAATGGACTCCTCTCCCTGGACTAGTCCTGCACTCCTAGATTGCTGTAACCTGCCCCCATTGCTCCTCATTTTGAGGTCTCTGTTCAAACAAAACAAGCTTAATCTATCTTCAAATACTGAACAGTCCTTCAAATATTTGAAAATGGCTATCCTGCCTCTGCTTAAATACTTTCATCCGTACTCTAAACATCCTCAGTTCCTCCAACTGTGTCCTTGTATAACATAACTTCAAGTTCCTTCACCATCCCGGTCACTTTCCATTCAATTTGCTCCAGACAACTCTTCCTAAAACATGTTGCCCAGAACTGAACATAATAATGAATGCAAAATACTATACTATAGAGAATAGAACAGAAAAGTAGAAAAGGAAGACAGTCACAGCTCTCAAGGAACTCACATTCTAATGGGGGACACAACACATATCAGCCATTTCAGCTCTAAGTCAAATGGCAAGGCCCAGTGGTCCTTAAGATGCAGCAGCAAGGTCGATGGTAATACATCTATCATTTGCATTAATAAAAATATGAATTTTGTTGTTGGAACTTTTGATGGTGTGAAGGACTTGGGTGTTGAGAACTTTTTTTTTCTCCTGAGTCTTTTGTATCTGTTGCTACTAGGACATAGGGGCTATAGCACCTGGAGAGGTAGTTTCCAGGTCACATCTTCACAAGGGTTGTTTTTCTGGATAATGGCTGTTGGGGGCAGTCTAGAAGCAGCCCATGGGAGTGGGGGAGGGGGTATTGCCATTCTTGGGGCCCCTGAGTATACCTGCCCTACAGTGGCAGTTGGTTGGCAGTTGGTGTATGTGGTGGTGAATATGATCAGCCCCTTCTCCAGGGTTTGCCAACCATGGATGGTAGCACTGGTGGCAAGGCTGGAGGTAGAGCCAGTGATCTGGGAGAGAGGTGCATTGCTGCAGCTCCTTAACTCTTAGACTTGCCTGCCCATCCATGGCAGTTGGTTGGCTGCTGCCAGTCGTGGTGATGAGGATGGCAGATCCCTTTCTCCATGGAGGTGGAGTGGTGCTTCCCAAGATGATCATGAAATGGGCAAGAGGAAGCAGAACTGTTTGTCTGGGAGGTACCACTATACCTCGTGGGGCAGATAATCCTGAGGCTGTCTGTTCAGGACAATGAACAATGGGGTTGTAACCTTCTTGGAGACACTGTGCTGAAGTTAATGTAGACTGAGATAGTTAGCTCTTTTGAATTCCATGTCCAGATTGTTGATTCAGGTCGAGCTTGGTGTTCACTGAATTCCCTAAACTTTTTTTTTAAATAGGAACTTTTGTAAATTAGAATAATAGGATCTAGAATTGGAAGAGACTTCATCGATGTTCATGTCTGACCCCTCCATTTACTATATTGGCACTGAACTCTTATTAATGTAGCTATTTCTAATTAAGGGAATTAGAGACAAAATTGAAATGTGATCTCATGAATAACTATACCCTGGTTCAGACTACTTCACTGATATAGAAAGTAACACATCCATAACCACTCTTTCTTTGCTTGTCTTAGGGTAACAGATTTAGAGCTGAAAGGGAAGTGGGTTTCACCTAGTCCAACCCCTTTATTTACCAGAAGCAACAGAGGCCTGACAAGATTAAGAGAGTTTTCCAAGGTCACGCAGGTAGTAAGTGGCAAAGGTAGGATTTGAATCCAAAGCTAGCATTCTTTCCACCAAATCATTGTTATTGTTGGCAGCTACAGGGCCCAGTGGATTGAGTGCTGGGCTTGAAGTCAGGAAGACTCATCTCTCTGAGTTCAAATCTGGCCTCAGAGACTTTCTAAGCTGTGTGACCCTGGGCAAATCACGTACACTATTTGCCTCAGTTTCCTCATTTGTAAAATGAGTTGGAGAAGGAAATGGCAAATCACTCCAGTATCTTTGCCAAGAAAACCCCAAATAGGTTACAATGAGTCAGACATGACTGAAAAAATGACTGACCGACAAAACCAAAATCCCTAAGGGTACCCGTTGTCCTACTTCAGCTTCCAACCATGGACCCCCCCTTCCCATAGGAATGATATACTTTTTGCCATTTATTGTTTACAAATCATAATTGAAATAATGAGATAATGACTGGAAAATTGAAATGATTGACTGTCTTGATGAGTATAATACATTCTTTATTGAGGAGTATTAATCAATTTAAATCACATCATTTCCCTGTCCACCCTTCCCCTAAACCCCATTCATTGCACTTAAGCAAAACAGCTTTATCCTTTTGAGATAAATTCCCCTTTCCCCAGCCAATAGAAAAATATAACCAACATATCCACATTCCCTAAACCAGTGCATCCACTCTTCTTGTCTTTAAACTGAGCCCTCCTGTTATTTCAGTTGCCACTGTGTGGAGGGAATAAGCATTGATCTATGTGCTGGTACTAAGTATTTTAGAAGTATTATGTCATTTGCTCTTCCCAACAACCTGGGAGGTAGGTCCTATTATTATCACCATTTTACAGTTGAGGAAATTGAGGCAAATGAAAGGTAAGTGAATTCCCCAGGGTCACATGGCTAGTAAGCATCTAAGGCTATATTTGAACTCAAGTCTTCCTGACTCCAGGACTACCCAGAAATCTATCCACTGAACCACCTAGCTGCCTCCTAAGACCAGTCCAGTGGCTCAAGGAGTCAATGATTTCTTAAAAATAACACTTCATTCATAAGTTGACCCTTAGTTAAAGAGTTCCCTTGGCCAGTTAAGGACACTTCAATGCAGCTTCATCACAATAAAGCCATTTACTCATAGGACAGAGATGACAGACTCTTGGAGATTCTTATGGTTTTTTGCTCCCAAATTCAGTAGTGAAAATTTACCTCCTGTTGACTTCAGTGTTTAGTGAACTGGACTGTCAGGAAGACTCCTAGCTGTGTGATCCTGAGCAAGTCGCTCAACCTTTCTCAGCCTCAGGTTCCTCATCTATAAAACGGGGTTAATAAAAGACCTACTTCACAGAGTTGTTGTGAGGATCCAGATGACATGAGAGTATTTAGGAGAGAGTGCAAACCTTAAAGGGCTACGGCATCAGGTACCTATTGTTTGTTAAATGACTGAAGGTGGATTAGCGCATTTAGCCATTGAGGCTGACTTTGAAGATCTGAGATCTTATGTTCTCAGTTAAGCATTTTCCTCTGCTTAGGAGGAAAACACTTTCAAATGTTCAGTGAGGCACACTGCAGAGGAAAGGCCTCCAGGCAACCTGGTCAACAACTGCCTCATGGAATGTTAAATCAAGGACATAGAAGTGAGACTGATTGCCAGAGATGAGTGAATTATGCCAATTCCTGTTTAATATCTGTTACCTGTGATTCCCCACTTCTCTAATTGCTTGTCCTATTGATTTTTTTTCTTAAGAAAAAAAGCAGAAAAATCTTGCAATGAGTACCTGGACTGATAAGATTTTGAGCCGAATGGGACCTCTGAGGTCAGCAAATCCTAGCCCATCATTTTACAAATGAAGAAACTGAGACCCAGAGAATGGATGTGACTTGTTTTTCATCAGCAAGAATACCGAACTTTGAACGCAGACGGAATCCAACACATCATATTGAGCATGGCAGAAAGCAGGTATGGAAAATGTCTATTTGAAATTTGAGATGAGAAGATTCCTCAAAAAGGCCCACCTGTAGCCCAGATTGGCTGCTTTGCTGGCTATCTGGTTATTGCAAACAGGTGAGGGGTCTGTGGATGTGCTCCTGTTTTCACGAGGAAAGTGTGAAGCAGCACACAGATTTACTGTCTCTTCAGGGAGGGGCTGAGAATTTACTCAAGCAAGTCAACCTAGGGAGTGTGAGAAAAAAGAATGGATTTGAAAGGAGCGGTGAGTTATTGTGGTTTGTTTGTTTGTTTGTTTTAGCAGGAGGCCAGTAGATAGTAGGGGTGGGAGGTGGGCAGAAAGGAGGAAGATTAAAAGAAGCCTGCTGAGGTTGGAGGACTGACTGACAGCTAAGGGGATTGTCTTATTTCATATGCTGAAACCCTTCAGGCTTATGAGTGAATTTCATCTCTAATAATCCACTGAGCTCTCTGCCAATAGTTTGAATTTACCTTAGAATGAGCAATTTATAAGCGGAATGGACTAAAATTTAAGATATGAAGTGTTGTAGGTTAGCTCTCTGCAAAGTCTTAGAAAAAAATTGCTAGGTTGAGATTTGACTTCAAAGTATGAATGATACACCTCCCTCGCAAGGGACTTCCTACCTGACTCTTCTAACTCCTACAGACATAGCCCTGGGAAAAACCAACGGAGATTAGTTAGCTGATCTCCTGACTTGACCATCAATCTGTAAAGAGCTCCTCCTTCACTTTCTGCCCTCAGTGCACAACAGTCTTGAGTGTTGATGCTCACCTATGTGGTCAGCTCTTCTTACATAGTCTGAGCCCACAATCCTGTATTCTGGTGGGTCATCGGTGATAGGCATTAACCTTCTACTCAATGTGTGAATAAGTGAAGTTAGTCCTTGTTTGTTGGTTGGAAAAGGAAATCTCATCCTCCTAGAATCTCTTGAAGGAGAATTGGGTCTGACTACAAGGGGGAGATTTGAGTCTAATATGAAAAAAATATATAATGTAAGTTGAGCCCTAGGAATATGGTGAGGTAGGGTGGTGATGGTACTTGAGACATTGGCCTTGACATCAGCAAAACCTGGGTTCGGAGGCAGCTAGGTGGTGCAAAGAGTAAAGCACAGGCCCTGGAGTCAGGAGGACTTGAGTTCAAATGCGGCCTCAGACACTTGACACATTTACTAGCTGTGTGACCTTAGGCAAGTCACTTAACCCCAATTGCCCTGCCCAACAACAATAACAAAAAAAAACCCTGGGTTCAAATTCTGCCTCTGAATCTTACTAGCTGCGTGACCAGGTGCAAGTCCCTTAAACTCTCAATGTCCGCAGGTAAGTTAATGATGAACTACTAAACTGCATCACTGGAGGGAGTTTCTCCACTGATGAAATCACAGGTCCTTCCTACCTTGTACATTCACTAAGCAATGTTGCAGGTAATGTCTGTACAATATGTGTCGTTCTCCTTACTGGATTGTAAATTCCATCTGGGCAGGGAACTTCTCTTTTTTAAACTGTGAACTACCTCCAGGCCTAGCACAGCAGGCACTTCAGACATGTTTGTAAAAGGAATTAACTAATTAACAAGTATTTACAAAGCAATGGTACATCCCTGGTGCACAGTCCAACCCAGAGGTTTCTTTAGTGTGCCCAAACTCTCTGCACTCACAGAGGTCAACAACAGTTTTGAAACATAATCTTGTGGTTGCCTGGAATATTTAAAAGTAAGGTGAGTTACCCAAAAACACCCAGCTATTTTGTGTCACTATATAAATATAAATGTATGTATGTTTACACGTATACATATTTATACATATATACATTTACACACAGTCAAAATAGTGACTGGACATATGATTTAATATAGATTAATTCTCAGTGAGGAAACTCCATGATGATCAGCATTTACTCTTCAGCTTATAATTTTAGAGTTACTTGAGACACTGAGAAGTTAGGTGAATTATCTAGGATTACACATCTAGTATAAGTCAGAAGCAAAACTCGAACCCAGGTGTTACTGGCCTGTGTGTGTACATGCATGCGCACTTTGGCACAAACGGTTTAAACTGAGAATTACCTGTACAGTTAAATTTCATAATTGAATTAGATGCTGAGGGCAAAAGAGGGGTAGTCTTTCAATGGAGCTTTAAGTATAAAATACAAAGAATCCATCTTAGATTTGAGATCTAAGTTCTATCCTCCACCTCATTTCATCACTTGAATATATCTTCCCCTGCGATCCTCTTTTTCACTCCTACCTAAGAATTCCAGTTCATTTGTTCTCTCTTCTTTCCCAGTCTGGCTCCCAGTTTCATCATTCAACCAAAACTTCTCTCTCCTATACTCGTTGGCCCCCCACCTACTCTTTGTGTACAATACACATGTACATTTATATATTATATGTATCTAATTATTTACATGTTGCATCCCCTATTCGAATTTAAGTTTCTTGAAGGCAGGGGCTGATTTTTACCTTTCTTTATATCCCCGGCATTTAGCACAGGGGGTCTTACTGCATAGAAAAAATCCAATATAAATAACTGACTGAAATATCTTAAACTTTCGGAAATCAAATAGCAACTACGGCCCCTAGAGAACCATTCATTAGTCTTCATGAGCATCATAAAAAAGCCTTTTTTAGTAACTCCCCAGGAGCCAAATGTCTGTAAGGGAAACAAGGAGAGGGACTTCATTCTCATAGGTCTTTTGATATTCTGAATTTTACTTAAGCAATCACTATGTTAATTGGTTAGTTATATGAATCTGGGCAACTAAAGCATCCTTCTTTGTATCTCCAATCTATTCCCAGGAAAATTTAAGACTCTGTACTTGGTTGCAGTGAGATTTTATATAAATATTCAACCATATTTTTACTCTCACATTAGATTACAAGTACAATTTCTTCAAAATTTTGTATTCTCCTATAAATGTCAGTGGTTTGTTATCTCTACACATTAAAATTTAGTTTGTGGTTTAGAATCTGCTTAATATTCTTTTCACTGAGAAAACTGAAATTTAGCTGAAAATCAACAAAACACTTTATTCATAGTTAAAGGATTTTGTAGAAGCCTGATCAATTTCCTAAAGCAGGAAGGAGAGATTAATATTCAAAGCCTTAAAATTTTCAATATGATATAGATAAGATAAAGAGGATTTTTTTGTAATATTTAAGCAGTTACCTGAATCAATAGATTACATGTAGAAGGATAATAACTAATTTTTTGTCTTCATTAAAATAATCTCAAAAATCCCTTTCAGCTCAAACCTATGACCCTAAGAGGCCAAACATTTGTGGTTCAAACTGCAATCCAGCACAGACTGATTTCTATCTAGATTCCAGGGAATCAGAACTCTTGTCCACTCTATTATTAAATAAGAGCCTTGAAAGGTCCAGTAATAACATTCTACACTGCTAGAGCATTTGCTACTTTTCAAAAAATTGGCATTGTAAAAATATGATCCTCATAGCCCTATCATAAAAGGTATTTTCATCTTATATATGTATAATTCTGTTCTAATCACCTAACCAATCATTTCTATAACCAGTGCCTAGCAACTTTTTAGAAACTTAACATGTTCAGATTTTCAGTGTTTATACCTATTTATCTTTTCCTCCACAGTAGGTCAAGAAATTTATAGATCATCTGGTCTCTTTTCCTCTTTTACAAAGGGAGAAACTGAGGCCAAGAGAGGTATTAATATGCCTAAAGCCATGTAGGTAGTATGTTATAGAGCCAGAATTTGAACCCTGGCCTTCTAATTCTCTCCACAAAAATATTGTTTTTTGACCTATTTTCTTCCTATCTCTAATCTGGATTTTTATCATTTATGATTTAGTATATGGCTATACACGGATGTTTAATTTTCAAAAATACTTAATTTAACCATGTTTACATAATTTAATGCAATCTTAAAAATACTTTGAGTGTCTGTCCCTTGAGTTTTGTAAAAGGCAGTTATGTTGAGTCAAAAATTTGCTTGTGTTTCCACCCATTGGCCCTAGATCTGACTTCCAGAGCAATACAAAGTAAGTCTATTTTCTCAGGCTCATGACAATCCTATTGGATGTTAGCCTTTTTCCCTGCCCCCCCATTTTCACTTTGTCATTCTAAGCACCCTCAAATCCTTTAGCAGAAATTCTTAAAGCACAGGTTTTAAGTTCCTCTTCCCACACTGGTCACCCTCCTCTGGATGTACTCTACTTTGTCAATATTTATATTAAAATGTGTCCCAGAACAGAATATTCCAGATGTTGTCTGACCTGGGAAGAGTATAGTGAAACTATTGTCAACTTCATTTTAGACGCTCCAATTTTATTAATATTGCCTAAGGTTATTATTAGCATTTTTTGCCTGGAATATCACAATGACTCATGCTCATCTTGCAGTCAATTACATCTTTTTATTTTCACAAGAATTTAAGCTAGGCACTTTCCAGCCTGCACTTCTACTATTTATTAACCTAGATGTGGGACTTTACAGCTATGGTTAAACTTCATTTCATTCCTCTTGTGAAATATAACACATCTGTAAAGCACTTAATACTGTGCCTGGAACGTAGGAAACACTTTACAAATGCTTATTCTATTCCTTTCCCTTTTTCCCCCTAAACTTTTCCTCTGATGTCTCACCCTAGATTGGGGGTGATGCTCAGTAGCTTCCAGCAAGCTAGAATTGCTTTGAGAATGGGTCTAACAGAATTAGAAGAGATCAAGCAATCTGTCTTCAACCAAGTCACTGATTATCTAGAGCTCTCATTGGCTGGTCCCTTCACTTCTTTCCTATGCTACTGAAGGCAGCAGACTAAAATGTCCTCAGTTGTTTGTTATGGAGGCATAGGGTATGTGTGGTCATACTTACTCTTCTTGGTGGGTTATACAGAGAATGTGCTGATATTCTCTGCTTGAGTAAAGCCAGCATGTGAAACTTCAGAGGCCTCCTTCTAGCAATGTGTGCCTAAGGAGCTTGTGCTCTACTGATGAGTCTTATAATTGCTTGGTAAGCTGAACTCTGGATATAAAAGAAGGGTATGTTGCTTCTAGTCTCTCTGCTCCTTGACTTTAAACAGAGGAGCTTTTGTGAGCTGTCCCCCAGAGTCAAATGGGGGAAGGGTGGCTGCCCTATATCCTACCCAGTTATGGTGGCTATAAGCAGATGGATACCACTATCTTACTGTATTTATTCTTTCATGGTCTAAGGAAAGCATGTATTCTAAGATGAAAGTGTCTATAGAAGAAGCAGCCATGTGCTCACATGATAACCACTGACCTCACATTTGACTCCTAGGAGACAGATCAAGATAGCCCCAAAAGAAAAGGGAGCAATGGAGGGGCAGGTTATCCCTTTGAATATCCTCTGAATTCTGGCTTTGCAATCATGGGATGCCTTTTCACTATGCAAACATCTCAGGCAGGTATGGCCAGTAGCAGACTTCTAAAGCTCCAAGAGATAGGCTTGAAGCAAATAGGGAATATTTGCACATGCTCTGGAAGACCCACCAGGAAGGGCAAATCTGAGCATGCTCCATATGTCTGTTACATGTAAAATGATGGGATTGGACTCAATGGTCTCTGAGGTTACATTTGATTTTAAATAGATGACCTCGTGCTCAGGTCATACCCCATTTACTGCCACTCCAACAGGTCTTGGGGAATTCAACAGAGAGAGACCATGAAACAAGAGACTTTCCTTTCTGAGCAAGTTATGTTGCTCATTCTTTAAGTAGTAACTTCTACTGTCTAAGTAATTTAGCCTGGAATGAACCCGTGTCATTTGCCCCTTTCACTATTCTTGTTTTTGCTTTTCAGAATAATGCATAAAGGATTTGTCTTTTTCTGGTACCATATTAATCATCTGATCTTTTAAAGCAAACATAGATCTCTTCTACCATCTAGGATATTTATAGCTACTTCCACTTTTATTCACTGAATCTGAGTTAGAAAGGCCAACTCTGAACAAGAATCCCATCTACTATGTTCGTAATAAGTGATATATTTAAAACCTCTAGTGCAGAAATTCCCAGAACCTCCCAAAGCTTCACATTCCACTCTGGATAAGTGGTTTTTATTGACCCTCTTTTCTTTTAACCAATTCTTCTATGGCCTGGTCCTGCTCAAGCTTCAGTGACTTTCTGTTGTCTCTAGAATAAAATACAAACGACTTTGACATCTTGAGCTCTTCATGTCTTGATCCAAGCTGTCTTTCCAGATCGATTTCATATCATTAGCCCTTCACAGGTTGTATATTCTAGCCAAACAACCTCTTTGTTCTGTGTATGAGACAGTCCATCTCTCAACTCTATGTCTTTATAAAGGCTGGCCCCCTCCCTAGATTTCCCTGGCTCTCTTCAAGACTTTGTTCTGGTGCCACCTTCTACACAAGGTTTTTCCTGATTCCATTTCCTGGTCTTACCTTATCCTCAAATTGCTTTGTTTTTACTTTGTCCCATATTTGTCCCCATGTACATATTGTATTTTTAACTCTAGAACATAGCATAGCACCTCACACACTTTTTATTGTTCTGAACCTTTGATTTGATTAATTAAAAAAACTGACTCTACAACTCAGTTGTCTGAGTCACTGAGAAATTAAGTGCCTTACTTAGTGTCACAAAGCTGGTATGTTTCAGACAGGACTTGAAACCAGGTCATCCAAACTCCAAGGCAAGCTCTGTATCCACTGTGCCATGCTATCTTGAACATATTAGCATCTTAATAAGTTCCTCTTGAATTATTTCAGCAACCTAGGAAATAATAGATCTGTGCCTGGTGACTTGACCTGATCGAGGACAATTAAGAGATCTTACTATTTATCTTCAGTATGAGCTTCCTAGTAGCCATTTTTATTCCAAACCAAAGATTATTCTCCTTGGCAAAGAACATAGAAACAAAACAGAAACATAAAGGTTCTACCTTCTCTATATTATTGGTTATTAACATCTCATCCATCCCAAGAAGTCCTATACCTTTTATAATGCTACCCTATTTTCCCAACATAGCTTAAACACACATACTCCTTTTTTGTTGTTCTTAAATTCTGCTGGCTTTGTCTCATTCTGAGTTTTAGTTCCAGGCATACACAGAGCATACGCAAGTGTCAGGTCTCCTATCTGAATAGTCAAGAAGCATTTCTTTCAACCTTATTGTCACTATCTTCCATTCTGTGTTATACTTTATTCTTTTTGATCTAAATAAGCCTAGGTTTTTTTATACTGATTGCCATATGTCATAATTTCCTGGGCCTTCACAATACTAGTTGCCCTTCTCTGGATACTCTTTAGTTTATACGTATCCTTCCTAAAAGAAGGCATCCATAATGGAGCATCATAATCTAGACAGGCTATGACCAGGATAGAGGATTGAGTCTCTTCTTACTGCCTTAATTCTCTTAGTGCAGCCTAAGATGTCACTGATCTTCTTGGATGCCTATCATACTTTTAGTGAACTATGGGCTTACAGTCCTAAAAATCCTGAGATGTCCAGCCGATGTATCTCCCATCTGGAACTTATGTTAATTTTTTTTTAAGAACCAAAGCGTGAGATTACCTTTGTAGCCATTAAAACCCATCTGAGTGAATTTCCTAAAAGTCAGGGTTTTAGAGGGCTCTGGAGGTGAATAGATCTAATGGCTCTGCATAAAAGGTTCATTGAAAATTCTATTCCTTTTAATAAGTCCTCCTTCTAGCAGCTCTACTGGACATTTCCGATATTGGAAAAAAATGGGAATGCTAAACATTTTAAGAAGGCCTTCATTTTTGTCCTGTCACCTTAACCTTGGGATAGAAGTAGAGACATCCCATATAGTCTGGGAGAATTCAAATTTGCCCCGTAGTATTATTTAATGTAATTCTTAGTCTTACTCTTAAAGTTCAATCCCCTGGGGTATTCTCAGCCTCTAAATCATGAAATGATGGTTCTTATATCACACATGTGATTCTTTTTGTTTGGGAAGTTTCCAAATGGTCTAGATTTAAAACATTAATTATTAGAATTATAAAGTATTCTTTGTGATCAAATATGAATAACTAGTTGGCAATAAAAAGTGAAGAAACTTGGATGAAGAAACCTTTTGTTCATTATTTTTAATAAAGAAAAAATAATGGAGTGCAGTATGCCTTTAAACCCCTAGGTATCTTTGTCAATGACTGTATTCCCCACCCCCATCTCCAAATTTACCCAGCTTAATCCCCATTCCTTTGTATATAGGCATGTGATGAGAAGTTACTTAGCCAATGAATATCTATCACTGTATTATGTTTTCAAAATAAAATGTGTTTTAACAAGGAAGCATGGATAGTGGACAGAACAATGAGTTTGAAATCCAAGTACTTGGCTTGAATTCTAAGTGGCTCTGATACTACTTATGTGATCAAATCACTTCATCTCTATGGTCCTCTGTTTTTTTCCATTTCTTAAATAAGAGCATTGGACAAGAAAAGGTGGGTCAGCAAAACTCTAGCCCATCTGGCCTTGCCTGCTTTTGTATACTCCAGCTAAGAATGTTTTTTTAATATTTTAAATAAAACAAAACTTTAAAATATAAGAACCATTTTTTGTTAGCTGGCCTAACAAATGACAGCTGGATTGTAACTCTAGGCATCATTCAAACTCTAAATCTTATGATTCACTTAAAATGCTGCTTCCTTATAAAGGCCTTTGAAGGCACAGTGATGATGGTGATAATTTTAAGCACTTTAACAAGTGACTGAACATAAAGGTCCTGTTTTCCTTCTGAGAGTTAATCATTTCTCCCGTAATTATTTTTGTTGAGGGTTGAATGGGGTAAGGTTAATTAATGTCCATCAAGTAAGGAGCCACGTTATCTACATATAAAGTTTTTGTTGTTGTTGTTGAGTCACATCTGACTCTGTGTGTGGTTTTCTTGGCAAAGATAATTGGAATAGTTTGCCATTTTCTTCTCCAGCTAATTTTATAGATGAGGCACTGAGGCAACTAGGATTAAATGACTTGCCTAGGGTATCATAGCTAGTAAGTGTCTGAGACCAGATTTGTACTGAGGAAGATGAGTCTTCCTGACTTCAGGCCCAGACTCTATCCACTGCATCACCAACCTGCCTGAAATATAAAGTTAGCCCTAGATATAATGAATAGCTCTTTTAGGGGCAAGAACCAGTTTAGTATATTAAATTGTTTCCTTATTGAGTGTTCCAACTCCTACTTGTTTGAGACAGATTCAATGAAGGAGATGACTGGGAATCAGATCAAGTTAAAGTATTAGATCCTTTCAATTCAAACAATTCTTACTTCCTAATTGATTTAAATACTATTAAGGGCTTGATGCTGCAGGTATTTTATAGAAAACAATCCCTGATGTTTTGCATTGTAGATGTTCGATTCAGGGCTATCCAAGGAAGAAAGTTCATCTTTAAAGTTCACTTCTTCAACCAGAAAATTAATAAAACATAGCACACCTGTGGATACCACACTATCTAAAAGCATGATTTCCATAGAAAGTATATCTTACCTAAAAGAAGCTGGAAGTGAAAAGGGAACTCCTGTGGGGTCTCCCCTGACCAAAACAGCATTTCTAGAATTTTCAACTCATCCAGAAACAAGAAGTCTTAAGACTATTGGCCAAAGGAAGAGACTCTCTACAGTATCTGCTTCTGAGGAATCTGATGCAGAAGTACAAAATAGTTTGAACCTCTCTTCAGCCAAGCAGGGCCATCAAATTCCTGATCCATCAACCAAGAAACAGAATGAGATGTCCTTCGGAAAATGGTGCTGTTATGGATTACCTGGAATAAAGGACCCTCCTAAAAGAAAAGGCCATTTGAAGAAGAGACGTGTGGTATGTAATGATTCCAAATATTCTTAGTTATAGCTATATCACTTATGGGTACTATGAAAATTTTTAATATTGGGATTGCATTTCCATTAGATATTAAAAGTCATTGACTTTCTTAGGCTTGTTTGGCTTAGGTTTCTTTCAAGTGTTAATTTTTTCCTACATAGGCAATCCCTGTTTATGACTATATGAATTTTATACCCCTTATGTAGTGAGACAAACCCCTTGTCTCTTTCCTGTAATTTCCCTTTACTCTCAACAATGCCATCCTTAAGCTTCTCTAGTGGCTAGCATTAAGGCCAGCCTCTCATTTCCTTTCCACTTTACTCCCCTCCATCCCTGCATCTAGCTCACCAAGGCTACTGTCATGGGACTTCGTACTCTCATATTTGTCCCTTCTGTTACTATGGTAAAGAAATGTCCTGTCATTAAAAATTGGGGATTATCTACATGGGGTCATCAAAAAGGGTTAAATTCTATTAGTTCCTAAGATCTAATTCATAGCAATTGAAAGGGTCTTTGATTTGAAGACCAAGAAATCTGGATATTCTATGTATCTCCTTCAAATGTCAAAGCAGTTTCCAAACTATTCATTATCAGAAGTGTGGTCAGAGTAGATAGCTGCCCCACACATCAATGGCAAGATTTTAGCCTAGATAGAACTCTAGTTTGATTCTCCAGGATTAGGTAGGGTTCATCTTATGTCTATAGGTTGGAACTGACAGTTCAGGGCCATCTCAAGAGCCTAGACATTCTAGGGAATATTGGATGCATTCCATGACTGAATTAATAGGTATTAAATTAGTCATATTTAAGACCTGGGCAAGAAATCAGGATGACAAGTAAAGTTTGATTTTCACTGAATGAGCCAATTTCTTGGTGGCCTTGCCATAGCTAGACAATGAGGAGAGTCACAACCTTATATTGATTGCTGTGGAATCCATTTGTTTCTATCGTAGAGTACAAGAATCTAGGAGACTGTATGTGAACTATCTGAAGGCAATTCCCCATTCTAAGAGATGTTCTGTATCTCTAAGAATGTCAAAGAAAGAGTTATACAGTTTATACATTTGGGATCTTTATCTTTCCTAAATTGGTCCCATATTTTATGGTACTATTTTATAGAAATTATTTTCTCTTAAACAGGCAAATGACTTGAGTCCATGGGAAATTCATCAACTCCAAAACATTGAAGAAGCCACACACCATGAATTAGTTGTTGAAGAAAGCCCTATAAGTGGATTCTCTTTGAAACTTCTATAACTTCTTCCTATATAAAGATTTCAAATAAATATTGTATTCTGTTGTGCCTAAATGAATAAGCCTCTTGTTTTGTTGTATAAAGCATACTTTTGATTATTGAGATTTATTGAATAAATTGGTTGAATGAATTCTTGAAATGTAGAAATCCTCAGATCTAAGTCTAGAAACATAGTGGTAATTCAGGTTTAATTAACATAGTACAATAAAAAAGATGATTGCACATGAAACTGCAAATCTATTACGTACAACTTGCTATTCCTTTTAAATATATAAAAGTTATCATGTAAATTTCTTTTTTTCTTCCCTCTTCCTCCCCTCTCCAAGTCCTAGAGAGGGCTACCAATAGACACAAACCAGTGTGTGTGTGTTTATGTAAAATTATTCTATATGTACTTCCATTTATCAATTCTTTTTCTGGATGCAGGTAGCATCTTTTCTATATGTCTTTTATTTTTAAGAGAAAGATATATAGATTAAGATTTGGGAGGGCAGGGGAGAAAATAAGGGAGGGACTCTTAGAGGGGTGGGTAAAATAAGGAATAGGAGGGTAAGTGAAGAAGATAAGGTAACCAAGAGAGTGTAAAAAGAGAGGCTGAGAAGTAAAAAAAAGTGGGTAAAAATAAGATGGAGAGAAATTGGCAAATAGTAGTTATAACTTTGAATGTGAATTGGATGTTTATAACAGTTTTCTTTGTGGAGGCAAAGAACTGGAAATTGCAGGGATGCCCATCAACTGGGGAATGGCTGAACAAACAGTGGTATGTGATTGTGAAGGAATACTACTGTGCTATAAGAAGTGATGAGCTCAACGATCTTAGAAAAACATGGAAAGATGTACAAAATAACGAAGAGTGAAATCAACAGAACCAAGAGAACACCATATATGCCAACAGCAATATTGTTTTAAGACACATAGACTCTTAAACACAAGGAAAAAAGGATGCAACAAGCTTAGATTCAGATTGTGTTAAATCTTCTCAATTCAAGTGTTTTGTGTAAGAGAAAATATTCTCTTATAAGAGGAATGCCTTACCCCTATTCTCTGAGTTACAAAATCTCCCAAAACTCTTGCATCCATTTATAAATAATGCTGGCACTGCTGAGCAAAGCCTGAGCTCTGAATTATCCAGATGTTGAACGGAATGGAATTCTTTTCCAGTGATAACTTTCCCAAAGTGGTAGTTTAGAGTAAGGTCTCAAGGTGGAGTTGTATGAGATGATACATGAGGGGGAGGAACCAACCAACCAGAAGATGGGCCACATCTTGTTCTCACTGCAGTATGTTTTCTTCTGGTCTCCTAGTTACCCTAAGGACAGCATCATTGTAGAATTCAAATATGCAATAATGGTGCCCCATGGGCAAAAATGTAATTTATCAGGAAGTAACCTTTTCACTTTAGAGATATGATTACAACATTTTCCAGTAGAATTCTCTATACTAATCATATCTGATGGAATCATAGGAGCTAGAGTTCAAAAAAAAACTTTAGAAGTTATTCAATCCAACTTGTTAATTTTACAGAATGGAGGCCCAGATAAGTTAAGGAATTTGCCCAATGACATAGAAAACAACAGAGTCAAGCTTCTAACTTAGGGCCTTTGACTGAATCTGGTGCCATTGTACAAAATTTAGAGGAAATCTACATTATTGTGTTTCTCTGTTGGGCACTAAGAAAAGTTATTAAAGTTTCTCAAACATCCATCCTACTTTATGGGGATTTCAGCAATTAGATAAGGCAGTTTCAAAATTTCTGGAATTGTGCTGTGTGAATTGGTCCAGAACTGTAATAGTTAGAAAAGATATGTCAGGTCATTAAATTTAACTTCTTGTTTGTGTGGAACATGTAATGAATCATCTTAAGTTCTCCTGACTAAGAACATGACTGTGTAGATGCATTTTCTCATTGGAGTATGTTTTGTTAAAATAAAACCTTATCTCATTTATTGTCTGATTTTTCAGAGAACTGAATGCTTTCGTTAATAGGTTCGCATTTGACTATGATCAAATGATTGCACCAAGACTTTACCCAGCAAGCAAACTCAGAAACATAGGCTTAATGGGTCCATTTAACAAGAAAATACCATCAGTAGAGAATTCAATGAGTGAACTCAGTTCTATTCCTTCATTGGTCCTCTGAGAATATCAACTATGTGTATCTCTGAACCATGCCGTCCAATGTGTTTACCTGAGATTATGGGACAATAGAGAATAAGTGTGGGTAAAGCTAAGTATTTTAATAATTAAAGATTATACTAAATACTTAGCTTGACTTAGCTCTGTTTAAATGGCATGGAGCATCATATGTGGTCCTAGTTCAAGCTCTCCTTGGATAGATTACCTTAGTCATTGCCCATTTTCCGGATACGTGTAACATCACTCTTTGCTCAGCACTTTCAAGGGACACTCAAACATCAGTTCAAGTCATCCTGCCCTTGTTATAGTTTATTAATCATTTTATTAACACATATTAGCATAGTCTTGCTAATGCTCAGTCCAAGCAGCAACTGTGCAGAAAACAGTCTTACTTCAATTACATATTGTGGACCAAATTCATCCTCTGGTTACCTTGACTAGAGCTCCAATGATTCTGTATTTTTTATTTTTGGGGGGCAATTTTTTCTTGTTGGTATCTGATCAATCCTGTGAGGACTAAGGACCTCCACTTGCCATTTCCATCCTGCCTCTCTTGTATCATTGAGAAAAAATACATTCAATAATATATAAAGATAAAAGCTAGAAAGGTTATTATGAATACTACTGAATGACCTTGTCCTTCACATCTTAAGAGCCTAAATCAGTCTCCTTTAGATCTTCCTCACCAAAGTTCTGAACTAGTCTAACTTCTTGGCTACTCTCTTTTAAAAAAAAATTATTTTTCATTAAATATTTCCAAATTATATATAAAAAAAGTTAATCGCTTTAAAAAAATTTGAGTTCTAAATTCTTTCCCTTCCTCCTACCTCACCACCCTCCTTGAAAAAGCAAGCAATTTGATTTAGATTATACATGTGAGGTCATGCAAAACATTTCCATATTAGCCACATTGCAAAAGAAAACACAAAATAAACCAATAACAATGAAGAAAATTTTTTTAAAGTATGCTTCAATTTTCATTCAGAGTTCATTGTTCTCTCTCTCTGGAAGTGGATAACATTTTTCAGCATGGGGTTTTTGGAATTATCTTGGATCATTGTCTTTATCACAGTAGCTAAGTCTTTCACAGTTGATCATCCTTGCAATATTGCTATTATTGTGCACAATGTTCTTCTGGTTTGGCATACATATTTCACTTTGCATGAGTTTAATATAATTCTTCCCAGATATTTCTGAAACCATCCTGCATATCTTTTTTATATAGAAAATAGTATTCCATCACAGTCATATGCCATAACTTGTTCAGCCATTCCCCAATTGATGGGCATCCCCTCAGTTTCCAATTCTCCCTGCCCCCAAAAGAGCTGCTATAAATATTTCTGTACAAATAGGTCCTCCTTTTTTTCCTTTGATTTCTTTGGTATACAGACCTAATAGAGGAAGTGCTAAGTAAAAGGGTTATACACACCTAGCCCTTTGGGTGTAGTTTGTAATTTTCTCCAGAATGGTTGGACTAGGTCATAGTTCTACCAACAGTGCATCAGGGTCCCAATTTTTCCATATCCCATTCAGCATTCAGCATTTTCCTTTTGTGTTACATTAGCCAATCTGATAGTGTAAAGCAGTATGTCAGTTTGTGTGTGTGTGTGTGTGCGTATTCTCTAATAAGTAGTGATTTAGTGTATTTTTATGTGACCATTGATAGCTCTGGTTTCTTTTTCTGAAAACTGCCTATTCATATCTGGCTATTTATCAACTGAGAATGACTCTTAATTATATGAATTTGGCTCAGTGCCCTATATGTTTGAGAAATTAGGCCTCTATCACAGAAACTTACTGCAAAAAAATGTTTCCCCCATTTTCCTATTTTCTTTCTAATTTGGTCTGCATTGGTTTTGTCTGTGAAAACACTTTTTAATTTCATGTAATCAAAATTGTCTTATTTTACTTCCTGTAATTCCCTCTATGTCTTGTTTGAACATAAGCACTTCCTTTCACCATAGATCTAGCAGATACATTTTTCATACTCCCTTAATTTACTCATGATATCACTCTTTGTGTCTAAATCATTTATAAATTTTGATCTTATTTTGGTATAAGGTGTGAAACGTTATTCAATACCTAGTTTCTGTCAAATTACTTTCTAGCTTTCCCAGAAATTTTTATCAAATGTTGAATTCTCACACAAAAGCTTGGATCTTTGAGTTTATCAGACATTAGATTACTATGGTAATTTACTGACGTATATTTTGTGTCTAATCTATTCCATTGCTCCATCACTCCATTTCTTTGCCAGTGCTATGTTGTTTTGGTGATTACTGCTTTGTAATATAGTTTGAAATGTGGAACTGTGAAGCCCCCTTCCTTTACAATTTTTTTTATTGATTTCCTCATAATACTTGACCTTTTATTCTTCCAAATGAATTTTATTACTATTTTTTCCAGCTCTATAAAATAGTTCTTTGGTAGCTTCATTGTTATGGCACTGAATAAATAAATTAACTTAGGTAAAATTGTCTTTTTTAAAAAAAATATTGGCTTGGTCTAACCATGAGCAATTAATATTTCTCCAATTGTTTAGATCTGTCTTTGTGTGAAAAATGTTGTGTAATTTTGTTTCTATAATCCCTGGGTTTGTTCTGGCCCAAGTGTTTTATATTGTCTGCAGTTATTTTAAATGAAATTTCACTTTCTATCCCTTCATGCTTGGTTTTGTTGATAGTTTATAGAAATGCTGATGAGTTATGTGTGTTTAGTTTATATCCTGCAATTTTGCTAAAGTTGATAATCATTGAAACAAATTTTTAGGTGATTTTCTTGGGTTCTTTAAGTATACTATCATATCATCTGCAAATAGCGATAGTTTTGTTTTGTCATTGCCTATTTTTATTCTTTCAATTACTTTTCCTTGTCCTATTGCTCTAGCTAATATTTCTAGTACAATACTGGATAATAGAGGTGATGATGGGCATCCTTACTTCACTCCTGATCTTATTGGGAAAACTTCAACTTTATTCCACTACAGATAATATTTGTTCTTGGTTTTATATAGCTACACTTATCATTTTAAGAGAGGTTCCATTGATTCCTATGCTTTCTAGTGTTTTTAGTGGGAATAGGTGTTGTATTTTGTCAAAAGATTTTCTGCATTTATTGATATAATTATATAATTTTTGTTGTTTTTGTTATTGATATGGTCTATTATGGTGATGGTTTTCCCAATATTGAACCAACCTTGAATTCCTGGTATCAATCCCATCTGGTCACAGTGCATGATCTTTGTGATATATTAATTATTTTTAATTTTATTATTTTATTTAATTTTTACATTGATAGTCATTAAGGAAATTGTCTATAGTTTTCTTTCTCTGTTTTTGCTCTTCGTGCTTTAAGTATCAAAACCATTTTTGTGTCATAAAAGAAATTTGGTAGGACTCCTTCTTTACTGATTTTTTTCAAATAGTTTATATGGTGTTGGGATTAATTGTTCCTTAAATGTTTTTGGTAGAATTAGCTCATGAGTCCATATGCTCCTGGGGATTTTTTCTTAGGGAGCTCAATGATGGCTCTTTGAATTTCTTTTTCTGAGACAGGGTTATGTATTCTGTTTCCTCTTCAGTTAACCTGGGAAGTTTATATTTTTGTAAATATATATATATATTTATATATGCATATATATGTCACTTGAATTGTCAGTTTTACTGGCATATGCCTGGCCAAAATAACTCCTAATATTTTCTCTTTCATGTTTACCATTTTGTGTTTCTCTTGAGTCTCATATTTGAAAATCAAATTTCCTGTATGGCTCTCATCTTTTCATCAGAGTTGCTTGAAAGTACTCAATTTCATTATTCATTTTTCCCTTGAATGATTATACTTAGTTTTTCTGGGTAAGCTATTCTTGGTTCTCGCTCTTTTGCCTTCTAGAATGTCATATTCCAAGCCCTCTTCTTTTTCTAGTGTAGAAGTTGCTAGATCTTGTGTGATCCTGACTGTGGCTCCATCATATTTGGATGGTTTCTTTCTTTCTATTTAAAGTATTTCCTCTTTGACATAATAGCTCTGGAATTTGGCTGTAATATTCCTGGAAGTTTTAGTTTTGGCAGATCTTTCAGGTGGTGATAGATGGATTATTTCCATTTTTATTTTACCCTCTAGTTCTAGGATAGTAGAGTAGTTCCCCTTGATGATTTCTTGAAATATGATATCTAGGCTCTTTCTTTGATCACTGGTGTTCAGGTAACCCAACAATTTTTAAATTACCTCTCCTTTATCTATTTTCCCAGTCAGATTTTTTTCCCAATGAGATATTCCATATTTTCTTCTTTTTTCATTCAATTTTGATTGTTTCTTGATGTCTCATTGAGTAATCAACTTCCAATTGCCCAATTGCAATTGTATCATTTTTCCATTTGGCCAATTCTGTTTTTAAGGTATTGTTTTCCTCAGTATTTTTGCCTCTTTTTACCAGAATGTTAATTGTCATTTCATATTTGTCCTTTGCTTTCATTTGTTCACCTAATTTATCCTCTACCACTCTAATTTTAAAAAAAATCATTTTTTGCTCTTCTAGAAGTTCTTGTTGGGTTTGTGTACAATTTACATTTTATTTTGAGGCTTTGCTTATAGCTGCTTTGATTTTTTTGTTTCTCTCTGACTTTATGTCTTGACCTTTCCAGTCACTGTAGTAGCTTTTTATCTTCTGGTTTGGTTTTTTTTTGGGGGGGTTACTCATTTTCAACCCTATTTCTTAATTTGGAACATTATATTGATGTCGGTCTCTGTTCCCAGCATGGGAAGGGGAGAGGATCTGTCTCAAACTCCAGAGTTTTTTGCACTGCTGTTTTTAAAGCTAATTTGGGGGGTTTGGAAGTTTTTGGTGTTTCCAAGGTGGTATGATCTGGGGAAAGGTGTAGTCATTGCTCTCTTAGTCTGCACTTTGGTCCTTACTTGGGAAAGGTCCCTGATCTTCTGGAATTGCAATCAATACTTCTCCTCAGGACCCCTTTTCCCTTGGAACCAGACATAATTCTGTTCCTCAGGGTCCCTAAACCCTTGGTGATGGAGATGATACTGTCCCTTAGGGATTCCATTCCCTTTTGACTGAAAGTGTTTATCTCCACCTTTGAACTATGACCATGAAGTGAGTATAGGCAGTGTTCTCACCAAACAGTTGCTCCTCATGGCTCTTATTCCCCTTTGACCAAAAGTATTCCTCTGTGTCCTCGAACTATGACCCAGAAGGAGTTATTAGCAATGGAATTTTCAAACAGCATCTAGTCCTGTATCCAGTGCTAGCACAAAGATAACCTATAATCTCTTTCTTAGCAGTTACCAGTCCCTTCCTGTCTCTGGCTTAAGAACTCCCAAAGCTGCTGCCGTTTCTGTCACTATCACCTGGTAGACCCACCCACTGGCATTTCATCCATGTTGACCCTGGGCTAGTCTCCTTCCCTTGTGTCACAGATCTCTCTTTCTGACCTTCTTTATTGTTTTGAACTGGAAGAATGTCTCATTCTTACCTTTGGTTGGCTCTGCCACTCTAGAATTCAATTTGAAGTGTTATTTTAAAGTTATTTGAAGGTTTATGTTGGGAGAACTCATCTTTTTCTACTACGCCATCTTTGTTCTGCCCCTACTGTTCAGCCCTTTTGGCTACTCTCAAACCTTGAGTCAGTGTGGAGTTGGAATGAAGAGCTCCAAATGGAAAGCAGTAGACCTGAGTTTTAGACCATAGTACTGTTGAACCTTGGGCAAAGCATTTAGCTTTACTCAGCTTCATTTTCCTTAGTTTCCAAATGTAGAGGGTTGGACTAGATGACCCTGAAGTTCGCCTAGGAGGAAAATTGAAAAAAGGTTCTGTGATTCAATGGAAAGTGTCAGAGAACCTACGTTCAATTAAAATCCCTGAGCCTTAGTTTCATAATCTGTAAAGTGAAGGGTTTCTACTAGATTGCTTCTGAGGTCCTGTGCAGCCCTGACATCTTGTGATCTAAATGATTCTGTGTTTAAATAATAACTTTATGTTTTATAAAGCACTTCTTATACATTTTCTTATTTTTGTTTCATTTTCCTAAATCTATTTTATTTTGAAAATAATTTTGATATCTTTCATTTTCATATGATCTAAATTTCCCTTAGCAAGTCATTACCTATAACAAAGAATATTCTTAAATGAAAAAGAGAAAAGCAATTAGCAAAACGTATCAATACACTGACAAAATTTGAAAACATATTCAATGGAATTCCACACTTATGGAACTCCAACCTCTGCAAAGGAGTTGGGGTGGTATCTTTTCATCTCTTCTTGTTCTTTGTAATTTTGCCACATTCCTTTTCAATTGTTTTGTAGTTTTTATTCTCCATTTACAGCATTGTGATCATGCTATATATTTTTTCCTGCCTCTGCACCAAGTTTTTCCATGCTTCTCTACATGCATATGCTTCTGTGAAGTTTGGGTTTGGCCAGAGGGCCACCTTGAGGACCTAGAGGGCCACATGTGGCCTTGAGGTCACAGGTTCCACACCCCTGAATTATTTCAAATACAGGTTCTGCTGCTTAGTACATTTATGACTGTGGGCAAGTTATTTAACCCCACTGCATCTCAGATTATTTGTTTTTACTATAAAATGGAGGGATGGATTGATGAGATTACTTTAAGGGTCCTTTCCAGCTCTACATATATGATCTTATGACTTTTGTGTACAGATATTCAAATGAATCCACCTAATTGTATTGTCAAGCTTGCCTCCATCCTTCTTTGCTACAATAGCATTATAAACTTTGATGAATACTTAAAAAATGTCTGACTCAACAATATTTACAGTTGCATAATCTACCAGACTAGTAGCCCTACCCAGGACAAGAAAAAAAAAGAAAAGTTAGTACAGCATGATTTATTCTTGAAAAAGCCATGTTGGCTCTTTTTGAAAAGTGCTTCCTTTTCTAGATGTTAACTATGTCCTTGATAATGCCTTCTAGAATTTTAAAAGGAATTTGAGATCAAGCTTGCAAAATCTCTCTACTTCCCTTTTCTTGGAATTAGGACATTTGCCCTCTCTGCTTTCTTAAGTACCTTCAATTCTCCCTGATTCTTCAAAGATCACTTAAAATGGCTCAGCCAGCACATTTGCAAGATGTTTTTGTTTTTTATGTCCTAGGATGTAATTTATCTGGCCTTGAATTATTCAAAAGTAGCTAGGTACACCCTTACATATTTAGAAATATCAATTGCCCAGTAATCATTTTGGTTTTATCCTAGATTGCAAATGACTCTATTAAAGGTAGAAACAACAATGGTGGAATCACAGCTCCATTGAAATAGAGAAATAATTTTTAATTATTATTTAAGGGTTTGGAATAGAAGTAAAAGACAACATGGTACAGTGGATAAAGAGCTGGCCCTGGAGTGAAAACCTGGGTTCTAGTACTGCCTCTGACATATATTGAGTGTGTGACCCTGCTAAGGTCACTTACCTCTACTATCTCTAGGCCAGAGGTGTCAACCATGTGGGACTAATGTGGTCCACAACACTCCCCAAAACACAGTTTGAACCAGATTAAATGTAATTGAGAAATAATTAACAATTAGATAAAACATACATAATATTACATTTTAACACTAAGTTGATATGTAGCCCACAGAGATCCTTTTGTATCAATTAGTGGCCCCTGTTTCTATTTCAGTTTGATGCTTCTGGTCTAGGCAACTCTAAAAGTAAGTTTCAGATAATGTGTTGACTTGCATTGGTAGAAGGAGTCATCTCATTGGAAAGTTGCCTATACCAATGAAATCACTGGTCCAGTCCTGATAGTATCTTTGAGTAGAGGGGTGATGATATAAAATAAAATGACAATAGCTTTTTTTTAATATAGCTTTTTGTTAAATACATTATTTGATTTAATGCTTACAATGTCTCTATGAAGTAACTACCATTATAACCTCCTTTTCATAGATGACGACTCTAAGGTTCAGGGAAGTTAAAGGATTTTTCCAGCATCACAGAGCTAGTAAGTAATCTGAGGCAGGACCTGAACCTAGATCTTCCTGGTGACAAGGCTGGCTCTCACATTGCCTTGAGTTTACAAGAGATGCTGCCAACTCATGTGGAGTAATGCCTTGCTACAGGTTTAAGAGACAAAGAAGGTTGCCTTGAGTAAAGAAAGGGGATTCTGTTCCCAGGGATTTGTCCTGGGTCATGGCCATTCACTTTATTTTCTTCAGATCATCCTATAGAAACAACATTGATGGCTTTAGAGGCTTTTCCCTGAATAGATGTGGATAGCACCACCAATAGCTTTGGGTATCCATTGGCCATTTGGCTTCAGTGACTGGAGGTCTCTGCTTATGCCAAAAAATTTTTAGAACTGCATGTTCTGAGCTGCTTTCAGCAAAACCACTCCATCATTTAACTGATCAGGGACACTTTGGGTGGTGACAGTTATTTGGCAGAAATCAAGTCATGCTCCTAGAGTTGGCAAAGGTCATGCAAACATCACTGCCTCCCAAGCCCTTTCTGGCTCAGTCTCTATGGTTACTATGTTTGTTGAACTTCGGTATTGGTAGCTCCTGCTCCCCACAATAACCCTGCCAACCTAATTAGAGAGACACCACAGAACAAGGAAAATGAATAAGACCCAGCATGTGACAGAGAAAGAAACTTGCTGATGGTTAACTGACTTGAGCAAGGAACAACTGAATGTCTTCCTGCACAGCAGCTATGTAGAAGTTGCATTGGAGGCCAGCTGAATGCATACACAGTGCTTGTATAGACCCCTCCGTGTGTGGCATTCATTTCTGACAGGCATGGAATTTGAACAGGGCTCTTGGTACCTGGAGTTTATGCACATAGCCATTGATGTAATTACTCAAGCATGTTACGTTCCTGGGGCTTTAAAAGTCACATAATGATCTACACATCTCAGAAAGAGAGCCAATCTAATTCACTTCCATCCAGGTAATGAGGATTGCTTTTATTTTCTCTCCCTACCAAAGCAATTGACCAATTCTGGGGACAATGAATTCAGTTAAAACATCATTTGAATGGATGTGTCCCCTGCCCTCCTTCTCTGCCCCCTCCCCAACTTGATTACTTACTTGTTCCTGGAACATTCAAGTAATTGGCAGAGTCTGGACAAGAATCTATTAATCTACTCACAAAACACCAGAGGCCCCTTTTCTCATGGCATATTTCATTCATTTCTTTTGTGCCAGGTAGACTGAATGCTTTAGCTAAGCCTTATTACAATTCATGGAGTTACTACTTGCCAGTTGGTTATTTTTATCATAGCACAAAGAACCAAGAAGATCCTTGTGCTTTTTCATTCATCTAAACATACTTGAAGAATAGCTTGGCTTTTAAGAAATGTAGTTTAACCAACCCTAATAGAAGCCCCATTGAAGGATTTTTCCCATAGAAGCTATGTGGCCACAAAATATGGAACAATATATCTTATGAAAAATCCCAATTTGAGGTTGCCCAGAGGACTATAGAAAGACATACGGAGGATAATCAGACTGTAGCATATTCCAAACTATGCCATGCAAACAGAATGGCATAAAAATGCTGCCAGGGACAGGTTTGATTGGAAACAAAAGTGAATTGGTCATGTAGAAAGAGTGCTGGATAAAAGATAAAAAACCTGAAAATTGCACTGGTACCCAGGAAATTTGCTGAGAAAGTATAGTTAGGAGAGAAGTACAAAAACATCCACCTTTCCACAAACACACTTCCTCCCACCCCACCACACATATACACATTCAGTTCCTGGGGAGAGTGGGTTCAAAATTAGTGGTTGCTCCAAGGGATTCCTCCCACCAGGTTCACTTCTGATTGTGGTATAATTGATAAACAAGTTATTCCCTTGCTTGTAGGACATGATGTCTAGATTGCTGGAAGAATTTACTGCAGTGCTGTAGGGCACTCTGCAGGCTGGCTCCTTGTCAGGCTCAGCTGCTGTGGTTACTGGTAAACTCTTCCAAGGTCTCTAATTGTTAAACATATGATGGTTTTTCCAACTATTTGAAACTTACCAGGTTGTAATCTAAGTCATTCCATCACCTAGGATGGAAGTAGTAAGACACACCAGGGACAGAAGAAACATGGACTCCATTCATTCATGGCCACACAGTGGTCTGGATGGGGAGATAAAGCGGCCATAACACTGATTATGGCTCTCAACACCTCTTTGCCCATGCAGGTATATACAATATTTCTTCCTCACTCAAAAGACACCATGGAGAGAGCCCCATGGAATGTTAAAAGAAATAGAAGAAAGCCTGCAGTGCTTTGGAAAATCCAATCCAACCACTTCCTTGGTCAATTGTTTATTTCTTTGATGTTTTCAAAGGCATTTTTTGAGCATGTCATCATTTGTGTCATCTGCAACCTATTTATGCCAAACATATATCTATTTCCCTTTAAATTGCCCAAATTTTAATTCTTTGAAGGTCATGGTGTCCCAGGATTCATAAACACAAAGAATCCCTTGGAGAGTACTGGTGGTAAAGAGTAGGGTTTTTGTTTAAGGGAGGAGGTTGAGGCCCTTGAAAGTGCTAAACAATTTCCTAAATGTGATCCAGGGGTCATTCTCTTCACCCATTCAAAGCGAGGCTCACCTTGCTTGGCCCTTCCAACATAGATGGGGACCGATGGACAAAGTTAATAAGTTTCCCCATTCAGCTGTAGGTTGTGATCTCGGCAATGTATTTATACATATGGATATGTATATTTTCCATATGGATTCTCTCTTTCTCTCTCCATTACATCTTTCTTTCTCTTGTTCTTTTCCTTTTTTCTTCAGTCTCTTCTTCCCTTTCCCTTCCCACCTTCCTTCCTCCCCCTCTCTCTGTTTCTTTCTTCCCTCTCTCACTTTTTCTTTCTTTCATTCTTTCTTTTGTTCTTTCTTTCCTTCTTTCTCCCTTTCTTTCTTGTCTTTCTTTCTCTTCCTATCTTTCTTTCCTGTCTACTTTTTTCTTTCCTGTCTCTTTCCTTCCTTCCTTCCTTCTCCTTCTCCTTCTCCTTTCACACTGGGTCTGGAGTCGGGAATACCTGGATTCAAATCCAGACTCAGACACTGTGTGACCCTGGACAAATCACTTATCTGTGACTACCTCTATTTCCTTACCTGTAAAATGTGTTAGAATGAGTTAGAATAGTACCTCCTCCAAGAACTGTGAAGATCAAATGAAATAATATTTATACACTCAGCACAGTGCCTGGCACATAGTAGGTGCTACATAAATGTTTGTTCATTTCCTTCAAAAATTGTTGGGTTATGATTTGTTTGATTAGGACCATTCTCTTTCCACCCTTTCTTCTGAATCAAGCTACCATCTGTTATCTTTCGATTAAGAAGGGGTGAGGGGTCTTTTGGTTCTTAAAATAATATATGTGTTTCCTATTTTCCATCCACCACTCGGTAGATTCTGTGGAGTCCAACGAAACCTCAAATAGTACTTATTCTAGCTGTAGGCAAACCCACTACCCTGTAATTTCCATAGATGCATGTAAAGATAATGATAATAGAAGGTACTCCTGAGTTGTTAAAACAAGTCTGTGCCAAGAACTGTGCTAGGTAAGAATTTATTTTTAAAAAATTTATTTTATTTTTTTATTTATGGAATAAAACAAGCATTTCTATAACATAGTATAAAAAGATGATTGCACATGAAACTGCAAATCTATTATGTACAACTTGCTATTTCTTTTAAAATATATAATAAAGTTATCATCTAAATTTCTTTTTTTCCTTTTTTGTTTCCTTCCCCTCCCCTCCAGAGATGGCTACTATTAGATACAAATAGGTATATATGTGGATATATGTATGTGTATTTCATATATACACACATACATACATGTATATGTAAAATCATTCTACGCATACTTCTATTTATCAGTTCTTTCTCTGGATGCAGGCAGTGGGTTCCTTCATATGTCCTTTGCAGTTAATTTGGGTATTTATAATAATCAAAATGACTTAGTCACTCAAAGTCGCTCTTAAAACAATATTGTTACTGTATACAATGTTATCTTGTTTCTGTTGGTTTCACTCTTCCTTATCTCATCCAAGTCTATCCATGTTTTTCTAAGATTATCAAGCTCATCATTTCTTATAGCACAGAAGTATTACATCACAATTATATACCACAATTTGTTCAGCCATTCCTCATTTGACAAGCATCCCCACCATTTCTAGTTCTTTCCACTACGAAGAGAGCTGTTATAAATATTTTAGCACACATAGGGTCTTTCCACGTTTTTCTGGGACCAGACTGCAGCGTGGAGTGTTCTGTTGAAGTCGTGTGCCGCACCTTTGTTTGGTTGTTTCCCAGTTGATGGACGTCCCCTCAGTTTCTAGTTCTTTGCCACCTCAGAGAGAACTGCTGTAAATGCATTGGCATGTGTGGGTTCTTTTCCCTTTTCCAGATCACCGTGGTTGGGGTGGGGAGGACCTGGTGGTGGTGTTACTAGGAGAGAATTTCGATCAAAATACATTTCAATTCATAGAATCATAGATTTTGAGATGGAAGGAACCTTAGAGTCCAGGCATATAAGAGGAGGACCAGAAGAGAAAACAAATCACAAAAACCTGGAAGAGAATATCCAAGAGAAGAGGGTGATAGTGTCAATGGCAGCAGAAAGGTCAAGAATGAAGAAGTTTCAGAAAAAGCCATTAGATTTGATTATTAAGAAATTGGTAATTTTAGAGATGGCAATTTCAGTCGAGGGATGAAGTCAGAAACCATATTACAGAGAATTAGGAAGCTAATGAGAAGGAAGTGGAACCATTCATTATACCTTTCTCAAAGAGTTTAGCCATAAAGGGGAGAAGAGATGTAAGACAATATCTAGCAGCAATGAATGGAGAATATTCTAGAGGTCAGTAGACAATAGCCACCAGAATCTTGATTCAGCGATAGATATAGATTGTCTGAATGTCAAAGGAACAGAGATTACTGAGCAATGATGGTAGAGCATGGGCCTGGAAGAGGAGCAAGGACTATTCCAATTCCCCCCTACTACCAGTGACTTGGGGATATAAGTGACAGCACAATCAGTGCTGGAAAGGGTGGCCAAGGAAACAATGTCATCAGGAGGGAGCCAGATCTCAGAGAGAACAGGAAGAGGGAAGGAATAGGAAAGGAAAAGTTTTAAAATGAAAGCTTGTTTGTTACCTATGGAATGGGCATGCCAGAGAGCACAATGGAAAGGTTGGGTACCTTAAGACTGGGACATTGGTGGGGTTGGGTTGAGTGATATGAATTAGGGAATTGGAGGGAGGGTACAAGAAGGGGATTTGAATAATGACAGAGTTCAGAATCATTGGGATGAGGTGACTAATGGGATGGGAGTATGTTAATTATTAAGGAATGAGTTTAAGTAGATGATCATTGTTCATAGAGGTTCAGCACAGGAGTTGAGGTGATCTGAGGTGTCAGGCAGCTGTCTGTGGCCAGAAAGGGGTGGGCAGTGCCTGGGTACATGCAAACTGATGATTATGGAGTTTTGGTGGCTGGAAACAGTGCCTAGGTTTGGAACCAATGACTGCCCTGGAAGGTTAGGAAGGGAAGGGGAGGGTATAGTTAGAGGAGTTGAGAAGGAAATGACCAAAGAGTAGGAAGTAAAGAATCAGCTGTGTGTCCTATGAGGAATGATAATGTATAGCCTGAGAAACAAAATAAAGAACCATTTCTTCTGCTTCCCAGGATTTTGATTTTGGTATGTGTATTTACATGCAGTATATTTGTTTTATTATTTTTTATTCCTTAAAATGGTTTACACTGATGGAAAGTCATGAAATTACATTAAATATGACCAATGGGAGGTTAATGAAATGGTCAAATTTCTAATAATCAAAAGGAGAAAAGAAAGTCAATTATCTACACAGAAGCAAAAAGCAATTTTAGGTAGTTATTTGTTGTACTTAGAAAATCATAAAACATTCAAATCAAATCCTAAAATTAAAAACATTAAGAAAAAGGATCATAAAGTTATATCCAAAAATTCTGGAAAAGTTTAAAAAAATGCTCTTTATTTCCATACTGCAACCAGGGAAGTTTAAGGAGTGTGAGAGGAAATTCAGGGGAGAAGAAGCAAATTAAATTATGGAGAGAGGAGATGAAGGGAAAAAGAGAAAGAGGGTGAGGGACAGAAAAAAAAGAGCTAGGTGAAGATCTAAGAAAGTAGAAGACAAGATTAGAAATTCATGGGAGGCGTTAGATAAAATCAAGGCCTGGATTCCGATGTTCAGCACTATTGCTTTTTATAAATACATAATAACCCACTAGGCAGCTAGGTGGCGCCATAGTGCACAGAGCACTGGGCCTGAAGTCAGGAAGACTCATCCTCCCAAGCACAAATCCAGTCTTGAACACTTATGAGCCCTGTGACCCTGGACAAGTCATAAGGACAAGTCGCTGCTTGTTTTAGTTCCCTCATCTGTAACATGAGCTGGAGAAGGAAATGGCAAACCACTACAGTGTCTTTGCCAAGAAAACCCCAAATGGGGACATGAAGAGTTGAACATGACTAAAATGACTTAACGAATAACCAACTCTGTGATTCCTTCATTTCTTTGTATTATTATTTAGGGGCCATTTCATGGGGAGGGGGGAAGGGGGAGGAGAAGATGATAGGAAAGAGAGACAGTGAGGAGATACAGGGATAGATGGAGAGAGACAAGAAAGGAGAGACAGAATCAGAGGGATAGAGATAACGAGAGAAGAGAGAGATAGTAGGACTACGTAGTAGAGCTTGTAGGCTCTTCTGTTAATGAAAACTTGCCATTGCCTGTTGGCGTATGATTTTAATATTCCTCCGTTACCTTTGGAACTCCAAATACAGTCATCTGCTCTTCCTCCCCCTCATACTTCATTCTCCCTGAAGCAGAGATGTGTCTTTCTTCCCTTTACAGAGATACAAAGCTGTCCCCAAATCTCTACCCACTTCAAACATTAAGCATATCAGATGAGGATTTTTTCCATAGAAATGTAGGAGGAGAAAAAAGTGATGACAATGAGAGGACAGGGAAAAATGGGAGTAAGAGTTCATTTGGATAGGAAGAAGCCAGATGCTCATGCTGCCAGGTATGAAGGCAAAATCAGCATCTCTTACCGAGTTCATCTATCTCCAAAGGACATGAAATTGTCCACTAGTTTAAACCACATAGGAGCTTTGAGATAATCCCTCTTTAAAGGCAAGGGAGGGAAATCCACTATTCCCTCAGTCACTCTACAATCTCACCAAGAAAGACCATCAGTTCTTGGATTTTGGTGGGGAAGGCTGCCCCTTAGTTTCTAATTGACATGGTCTGCCGCTAGAGTTCATTGAGTCACACAGGAAGGGCCTGATGTTGGTGTCTCTGTGATTTTGTCTCTCTCTGTCTCTTTCTCTGTATTTCTGTCTCTTTCTCTGTGGGTCTCTTTATCTCTGTGTCTGTCTTTGTATCTCTATCTCTGTCTTCCTCTCTCTGTGTCTCCATCTCTTTATGTGTCTCTGTCTCTCTGTCTCTTTCATCTTAACTTGTGAATACGTTTGTTCATAGCAACACATGTGAATACATTTGTTCATTGCTTTTAAAGATAAGTGGTTACTCTACTGAAGTTCCTAGATTAACTGGATAGAAACAATGAGTCAAAAAATTGGAAGTTTCCCAAATTATACTTGAAACATCCATTTCTGGAGGAAGCTTATAATACACGTATTTTATCCGGATCAAAGAGACAGGGTAATACAGTGCAAACTGGAACTTTGGAGTCAGGAGAACTGAGTTTAATTCTGTCTTTAGAAATTAATAGCTGTGGGAAAGTCATTGAACCTTTTAGAATGTTATTGTCTTTATATGTTAAATACTATGATCAGAAGTTTGTAATTTTTCAAAAATTTTCTACTTTTCAACTCAATGTAATTTTTCAATTCTTTAACAATTAGGAATCATTGAATATTCTGGGGAAGAAGAATGACCTTATCAAGGCAGTATATTAACAATATTACTCTGGCAAAGAGATGAAGGATGGGCTGTATTGGACAGGAGGATGACTCATTAAAAGGCCATTGCAATAATATAATTGAGAGGGCCAGTCAAAAGCCAATAGTACTTATTAAATGCTTATTATGCGCCAAGTCCCATGCCGAACTGGTAGTATGAAGAACGGTGAAAACCAAACAAACAAAAGAGAAGTTCCTTCCCTCAAGGAGCTCCTATTCTGATGAAGGAGACAATGTGTAAATAACTACATATACATAAGATATATACCAGTAGAGGGAAGGTAATTTGAGCAGGGAAGGCATTAGTAGCTGGATGTATAAACAAGAGATTTGATAGCTGAATTTTGAAGGAATCTAGGGGAACAAAGAGAGCAAGGATGGATGAACTATGATATGAGCTACACACAGTTTAGATTTAGTGAAGTGAAATAGCTTGAAATAAGGCTTGATCCCTGTTGTTGAGAGTCTTGAATATTGGGGTGAATCGTGTGTACTTTATTTTATGGGCAAATGGGGAGGAGTTTTGATATTAATTGGTAAGAGAAATAAACTGTCTACCTTACTTTTATATAGTAGTTTATCACTGCAAAATATTGTTATCTCATTTGATCCTAACAAACAAGTGTTAGTGTAGGTTAAAATCATTATCATTTTCTTTTTCAGTTTAATTGAATTGTATAAAATCATATAGTAAGTTAACGGTAGACTCGTGACTTAAACCCACTCCTTCTGATTCTCCATTTCTCTTTCCACAAAGCTTTGTCATTATTTATATTAGATTATAGTAGATTCTGAGAAGGGCAAAAGACAGGGGCAACTAGAACATTTTCTTAAAAAGAAATTAAAGAAATATTTACTAGTGGGTCCAGAAAACAGAAGAACAGTAAGAAATGGAATGTAGTACTCTTATCACTGGAGACATTTAAGCAAATCTGGATGATCAATCATTAAGGATATCAGAGAAGGGAATCTTACTTAGGCAAAGATTAGTCTAGACATGGAGTTATTAACCTGATGTCTATAGCCTTGTTTATTCTAGAAAATATTTTGATAACCATTATTTCAGTATAATTGTTTTCTTTGTAATCCTTTGTATTTTATTTTATGCATTAAAAAGGAGTCCATAATTTTTACCAGACTGCCAAAGGGATCAATGGCATAAGAAATGTTAAGAAACCTTGCTCTAGATGGTGTCTGAGGCCTCTGCCACCTCAGAGATTCTGAGGAAGCCATGAGAATTTTTATTTCCCCAAAGAAAATAACTATGTTTTTACTCAAGCAGATTTTCCTTTATTTTTGTTAAATTAGAGTCCAGAAATTATAATAGTGCAAACACTCAGTATAAAAGTTGCAATAAGAAATGTACATTCACATTTAACATTTCAGTCCATTCACTTTTTAACATAAAAATAGGACAAATATGCTCTTCTCAATTTAACAATCCTGAAAAAGACTGGAAGATACTCTACAGTGTTCTATTTACATAAAAATAGACCCGTATTATTTATGCAAATCTATCATTAGAAGTTACCCAGTGATAACAAATTATTGTATTACTGAATAGATCTCTATTATTTTCTTGTATATAAGCAACAGCAGTGGGTTATAGTAGTTGGAAAAAAATGACATTTTGCCCACTACTCTCTTCTTTAAAGCTATGAATATCAATTCATATTGTAGCTGAATATTTAAAGAGTCCAGAAAACTTCCATGCCTCTTCTAGAGAGGTGGAAAAAAAAAGATGAGAATGGATTGACTTCCAATGAGAATGAAATTAATCTCTACATGGTGATGTGTGGATATATCACATAAATTGCATTAATTGATATGTTTGTGATTGCTATTAAAGAATGAAAGGAACTGACAATTAGACAAAATATAAAGTACTGATTAACCCCCAAAAACATCTATTAAAATCCAGATTCATTTGGGCTCGTGATATGTTGTAATGATGATATCTTGACCCTAAATTGTACAGGAGAATAGCATCATTGCCCTGATTAGAAAAAACACAACTAACCTTCATATGATGAAAGGAAATTAATAGCTTAGTTATTTTGCACATGCTACATATTCCTAAAGCGAAACAAACCAAATTCCAAATGCATCTATAATTTCACTATAATTCAATGCCAAAACGTGAAATTGTTCCAAAACCTTCAGCACGTCAGCATCAAAGCATGCACAAGAATTTAGATTTTAACATTGCTAAAGGCAAAGTTGTATGACCCTCTAGGAAAGCCGAGTGCTTTGTGCTCTTATTGACATTCAGGGTAGGCAGGTACACCCCAATAAATGAACAGCCCCCACATAAGAATGTCCAGTCCAGACTATGCCAGGTGTGCATTCTACCAGAGAAGAAGCAGTGTTTCCTGAGCCATCGTGCTACCTTCTTACCTATCGCTGAGGGGCCCAGTATCTCAGGGGCTAAAGGGGAAGGGAGCGTGGAGTTGGGAGTAGGGTCGAAAGAGTTTTTATAATGCTGTTATTGCTATTTTCTTTTAACCAGTACTGTGGAATGACTTTTCTCATAGGTATGTGGTCATAGAGAATGATCAGGGTCCCAGATTGGCCTCTGAAAGCTAATTTATCCTATAATATAGCAGATTAACAACTGGATATGTTCAATAAATAGACCTCTGGGCTAGCCTTGAGACCTAACCAATATTTGCATAATCATTTCTGTGTAAATAAACGTTCCAAGTTCTAAATGACTGACTTGGAATATCACCAATTTGGAATTTGGGGACTATTGATTGGAGTTAAATTATTTCACAGAGGAATTCAATATTTACAAAAGAAAAAAGATTCACTGAATGATGAACTCCCCTGTCAGTTTACAATGTGGGATATAGACTTGCATCATTTTCTATCTACTTTCCTTTCTCTTTGCTGGTTTTCTTCCTCCTCAGTGCTAAAAACCTCTTGGCAAAGCTGCCAAGATGTCCACGTATTTAATCGAAAGTAAGGAAAAGGAACGTTAAAATCAAATAAAAAAATAGCACAAAGAGGAAGCAATCAGAATACATTATTAAAACTTTTAGGACAAAAATTACGTTAAAACAAAGCCCCAATGCTTTAACTCTTGGATTGGATATTAAGGTGCTTTCAATCTATACTTGAAATGCCTCTGTAAATTGAAATGAGTGTAGAATTTCCCTCTTAGGCCTGCCATAGATCTACTGGGTGGTTTTCATCCCCCACGTCACTGGAAAAAAATATGACTGTGCCACATATGGAATTTGAATAGAGTAGGCCATCACTTATTTTAGAATATTTTATGCTTAGGAGAAAAGGGAAGTGTCATTTTTGAGAGAAACTTTATCTTGTTTTATTGTTTCTTAGAAGATGCACAAATGAAAATTCCTGCTTTAATAGCATCTAATTAAATCATATGTGATTAGTGTTCAAAGAACGTTATATATGTGTGTACATATATACATATATCATGTGTACATATGCATATATATTACGTTCAGGATTTGTCATGTTTCTGTGAAAATCTGACTTTTAGAAGGGGAAATCTTCTGTATGTAACAAGGAGGTAGAAGAAATGCTATGTTGTATTTTGAGAGAAATGTGAACGACAATGCCCTAGGGCATGAATAATATGTTTGGCAAAACAGAGATGTTCAAGAGGGGTGGGATTTGGTCCATAACATGGCCTAGGTCTAAGGGTGGTGATAGAGTAGCCTGTGGAAAACCTAAATGCTTTAAGGTGGATCTTTAGAGATGCAATGTATTTTGTGGATATTTGTGTGTAGGTTCATAATAACAGTCAGTTTTGTGCTTAGCACTCTTCCAAAGGAGCAGCGATTTTCTGGAGGGTCAATTTGTATTGCTTCCATTATTAACTTCTCAATTACCACGAGAGATTCATTGTTGTAGGAGAATGCCTCTGAAAATTGTATATTTCCAATAGAAAGTTTCTATTTCAGTTTTGCCTTATAAGTGTCGATGGAAAGTCCATCCAATCCAAAATTTTAAGTGAGTTAGCAGTTATCGGGTCACTTTGCTATTGGGTAGATGTTTTGATTTCTGTTTTGTTTTTGTGATTTTTTTTGTGAGACTAATAAAATATTATATCTCTGCCTTCCTTCAAAGTAATCTAATATGTATTGGAGACAAATAGAAGGCAGTGATATATAATGGAAAGAGTCTTCACTGGCTCTGAAATCAGAAGACTTGGGTTCAAATGCCATTGCTGATGCTTGCTTCTTGTATGACCTCAGGCAAGTCACTCTCTGGCCATCAGTTTCTTCATTTATCAAATGGGGGGCCTGTGATCTCTGAGGTCCCTTCCAGATCTAGATCTGTGATCTATAATTTAGGCAATTATGATAATAAAATGGAGGTGGAAGTTGTTTCACTTTCCTTAGGACATTGGGCTATGCATCCAAATTGCTATGAGACTCAAGAGGAACCCTTTCATTTTGTCTTGTGCACATATACAAACATGTATATACATATACACGTGTGTGTGTATTCAATCTGTTGTCTGGCATACATTACAAGTATTTGGATTTTTTTTTTTTGGTTTGGCTTGTGATTTGGATTATGATTATCTCAGTGGAGATAACTCCTAGCTCATGGTGTGTAAACTCCCTGTGCTCATTTTTATCAGCAATTCTCCAGTAGGTTACATTCTTAGAGAATTGCCTAGGGGCACTAGGAGGTTAAGTGACTTGTCCAGAGTCACAGAGCTAATAGGTTTCAGAGCCACTGTTTGAACTCAGATCCTACTGAATTCAAGGCCGTTCCTCTGTACACTCCACTATGCTGGCTCAAGAAATGTTGGGAATTGTATTAATGCTATAAATACATACAGAACAAAATCAAGTCTTTCCTAATTAACATTGGGGGAACAAAAGAAAGTAGAAAAGGGAAAATACTGCCAATTAGCAATAAAACAAGTAATCATTAAAAACACATGGTGGTTTCTTATTTATATCCTTTAGAACAAACTTTTTTTTTAATTGCCTGGGTTAAGAGACTGAGGAGGCCAAATGGAAAAGTGGAAACTACAGTGGAGCAGCTGGTTGTGCTTACATGCCACTCAACAACTGATCAATGAACATTTTTATTAAACCAACTTATTTTTTTCAAATCAAATAGAAATAGAAACACATCAAATCAATGTAATGATCACTTTAGCAAGTTGACTGGTTCTATGGACACAACCTTATTCAAAAATAATTCTCCTCTCAAATCAATTTTAATCATAGTAACAAATAATTTCTCTTATTTTGCTAACCTCATGCAACACACATGGGAAACATTTCATTTGGAAGAATGTCTCCAGCATACTAACTAGTTGAAAGGCACTGAGTGGGGTAAATTAGATTGGTACAAATCTTACAAATGAAGGTGATCATTTTTCATGTGTTAAAATAGAAATTAGATTCATCCTCAAAAAACAAAACCACACACACACAAACCAACAATAGAGTTTGAGAGAAACCGTTTATCACTTTGGTCTCACAGTATAGCTTCTTAAATGAGGAGGCATTTTGAGTAGGAGAATATAAGCTCCTTGTAGGCAGGGGCTTTTTTGTTTTGTTATGCCATTGTATCCCCTAGCAAATAGCACAGTGCCTGGTATATAGAAGATACATGCTTGCTTAATTGAATTGAATTACATCTTGAAACTATGGTGCAAGAAATATCTTTTAACAGGAATATTTCATATTAGAAGTTAATTTGTTGAAAAAAAAGTCAAGCTATGTTTATGAAATGAAAAGGTGAAAAGTAATTTGTATGTATCTTCAAATATGTAAATAGTGGTATCATATACATAGATAAAATATGCTAAGAATGAATGGATTTCTTTTTACTTCGATTTGGCATTCTGTGCACAGTCTGTAGGATTACTTCTACATAGGATAGGTGGATTAAAAAAATCACTTAAGAGAGAAAGCATTGAAATAAAAAACTTCTGGCATTTGTGGAACTCACAATTAAAAAATAATTATACTGAAAACATGGATTGCTTTGGGTCATGTACTTTTTTTTTAGCATCAATTATGTCACCTAGTTTGTTACAAAATGTTCTTAGTTTCATTTGAATTCCCTGCCTTCAGTTGTCTAGCATTGTCTTTTTAATGTGGAATCTACCAGAGCACTTTTCTGACTCTTTACATTCCCCAAGGTCCATAGCCTCTTCTCTCAGCAACAATGTTTGTAAATAACCTTATCACTGCTGTTTCTATGCTTGTGGCTCAGGTCCAATTCAGCTACAATCTGGAGATGGAAGGTATTAAATTAATGAACCACAGATAACCTATTTATTTTCCCCTACAAGTTGTTACATGATCCAGTCTGTCTGGGTGATTAGCATTAATACTGAAGATGGCCTAAAGGTTGAGATTGATTGCTCTGTCATAGGCCAGTTTGGGAGCCAGGTGTAGATATGACCTTTATCTTTTCTCCTAGGAACTTGCTAGCTATGTCTATACCATCAAGTCAAAGTGAGGAGGCGAGTAATTTTATGATTCATATAATTAATTACATTTAATGTAGGTAATTATGTCCCTAAACCTTGCGTGTCCTTAAGCACAGATTGGGCAACTGAAATTGCCTAGATAACTCCCTTCATTTACCAAAAACATTGTGTCCGAATTCTGATTCCGCTACTTTACCAATCTTATTCGAATTTTCAAATAGCTATCACTATCTATCATCTTAAACCTCAGAGAAATGCCCTCCATGATATAGACATAAGATTGATCATACATTCAGAGCACAGAAGCCCGGTAATCAGCATTATTCAACATTAAGAAAGTTCAATTTAAATGCTGGGTAATATAACTGTGCATAGCAAAGAGATATGTAAATTTGTGGAATTCAAAAAACAATGTTGATAGCACCTTTACTGTGACTCTTCCCCTAAGAAGGACAAGATATGTACAACCATTATACGACGTATAAGCACAACATGGAACATAATGAAGTTTTGAAAGGCATAGGTTGTTCCATTTGAAGCACTTAAAAGTTCAACATTCACCAAGTAGCCAAAGCCTGACGATCAGGACCTGCTGTTTTGATCACAGTATGTCAGGTGATATTAGATAGATGCAAAACATGACAGTGGATCTCTAAAAGAGAGACAGGGGGAGGTTCCCCTCACAATTTTAAAATCATTTACATTGTTTGCTTGAATCTTTTTTCCCCCAGCTGTTTTCAGATGAACACATTTCAGATAAAATCCACTTCCTACATGCTTTAGTAAGACAGATTGTGTTTGGGAATAGTCTTTATTAGCATCCAGTGGGATGAGGGGAAAAATGAGGCACAACCTACTGCTGTAGATATATCTTCTGGCCATTCGGTGCAGCCTTTTTTATCATTAGCATTGGGATTTTTAAATTAGATTGAGGATTTCAAAAGAAATTGAATGCCATGGTGCTATATACTAAGAATCAATTAGGCATGGAAATTATGTTAAAAGAGAAGCAAAAAATGATAATCATGATTGGAGGTTTTTCAAGTTTTACTTCTAATTTACATGGAGTATTTAGGGTTGTTTTTGCATAATTTCTCATACTTTTCTCACTACCTCCTTTCCTTTCTTTCCCTCTTTAGGCAGCCCCTTTCTATCCTTGACAATTTTACTTATCTTCAGAGACTAGAGATCTAACCTTCATTTGTGCTTTGGTTTCTACTTATCCCTTCCATCATCACTACTCTCCTCTCAAAAACCATGCCCTAGACACCTGCCTAGTCCAAATGCACTGCTGGAAACATAAAATTAAAGTAGGAAAGCAGAATAAATGACAGTGGGAAGTAGGAAAGAACAAAACAGTCTATGGATGGCCATGTGTCAGTATGGTGATACAAATGGTTGTGACCACTCTAATACATGCCAAACAGCTGCAGGGATCTGATTTCTAGACTCTGATAGGTCTGAGGTTCCTCTAAAATTGTTGGGGAAGTTTGTAGGATTCATTTCAATATACTCTGCAGAACTTCCAACATCTGGTCTGAATCTACATTCATTCCTAAGGTATCTTCTATTGTCTCTTAACCTTCTTAGAATCTACTAGCTTGTTCTTGCAGTGGTATTTTCTTTGGACTACCCTAATTATAGTCCAATTCCGAAGGTTGGTCTAAGATACAAAATCTTAAAAATTCTCTTGGGGCATAGGTAGAAATGATACTGTCCCTCCAAAACCCTGTTGGTGTCCTTCACTGAACTATAGGGTCAAACAGCATAACAGCATTTGATTGCATCTAGAGACACAAAAATAAATACATAAAAACCACTGCAGATAGCCAGGTACCTCAAAAAGGGAAGGGATACCTTATTTAAAAAAAAAACAATCATGCCCTGAATTGACTACCGCATTATAACTTCATTTTAGCATTATATTGTATTAATCAATTTTGAAATAACATATTTTATTTTAAAAATGAACATTGACTCCGGAATTGTTTTAATAGTTCATTAGATCTTATAAGCACAAATAAATTGTACCATCACAGTAGTCCTCTTGAGGTGTGACAATCTTAATGTAACTGTTCCACTAATGCTGTAAACATTTTTGGGAACCCATTGATTTCAAAATCTACATTACGTCTTTTGGAAAAACCCAAACGCCCTCAAAAGCAGAAAATTTTCATCCTTTGAGGATACATTTTTGGTACATGCATCAACCCAAAGTCAATCAAAGATGATTCTGGTTAATTAGGAAGCTAATCAAAATGGGAGGTATCATTTTTTTTTCAGGAAGGGGTTAGGGGTTTAAAAAGGGAGGTACAACTGACGATACTGACTTTCCTGTGTCATTTTTGTCCCCAGGTTGTGAAGTCAATCCTGTCAGAATTCCAAATATTTAGATCTGGAAGGAGCCTCAGGGGCCATCTATAACAGTTCCCCTTATTTTAGGCCTAGTGAGGCAAAGGGATATTAGCCCCAAATCACATAGGCTAGGTCAACCACAGAGCCAGGGTTTCAACTCAGATCCTCTGATTGACAAGTCATCACTTCTTTCCACTGTAGTATACTGTGATTTCTACTTTGAGGTATAATACTCATTTTTTTTGAAAGCTCAATCTTTATGATTAGCTTAGTGAAGAATTTTTAAGTAGAGTCCTAAAACATATTACATTTCATTTATTTTCGTGAGGCAATTATTTTTACTTGCTAAAGTGAAAATTTCTGACTTGTCAATGACAGCAGTTAATAACATGCTTAATTTAAGCAAGGCCCAATCCAAAATGGTTCTCCACTCCTACCTTACATTCATACTTAGGAGCTTAGAAAGATACATGCCATTTAGATTGTAGATCACTATTATATACATATGCTGGTGCTAAGAACAGAGTCAGGAGCTTCCTTGAGCATCCGTTTTAAATTTAGGGACAAGGGTCAGATTTACAGCTAGCTACATGACCTTAGGTAGTCATTTTGTCCTTTAGGGACTCTTTCTTTAGGTGTAAAATGAGGGGGTTGGATCATTGTCTTTAAGGTCTTTGTCAGCTCCGAAATTTGATGAACAGAGATACCAAAGTGGCACCAAAGACAAACAGGGTATTAGGCTTACCCAATCACTCTCTTTAACACATTGTCTCATGAAAGTAGATTAAACTTGGATAATTGAATTTTTTTTTTTGCTGAATTTACCAGAACTTTTGGCAGAGTGTAGACTGAGCCACAGAGGCACTCCAGAGTATCTGCTTCATTAGGTATACTATAAATCATGGAAAAATGAACTGCAGTGTCATGCAATCAATGTTTCACACAATAAACTCAAAACCATTTTGATCAAGAAAGAAACCTCTATTAACATAGTTATACACACTACAGAATATTTTACTCTTTAAATTCTAACCTCCATTCTATATTATAGTTGGTCTTATATCCTACCCTGCTAAAATGAAACTATTTTCATTAAAAACAGTATAAAATCAGAGGCCCATGAGGACTAGTAGAGAGACTGCAGCTTTAGGGGAAAAGAAATAATGCCAAAATGTTTTCATGTGGTTCTCTATTGGAAGCAAGTTTGAAAGTTAATTTGAGAGACTTTGAAGCTTACAAACACAAGCTTCTCAGTGGAAATTCAAATAGGAGCAACTAATGAAAACTCTGAGCCAAACTTGGCTTCCACGATCCATGCCAATTGGTTTAATATGAACTGTGGTCAGAAGGTCGGAATTTGTCTCTGCACAGGAACTGATGAGTGTGTGTGTGGATGTGTATTCGTATGTCAGTATACATCTGTGTGTACACACGTGCAATGAGCCATAATGTTTCTACTGTGTTTTTGCGTCAGATACAATAATTACACCACCCCTTTGAAATAGCAGTACCTAGGTAAATCCCTACTTCTTTCTTTGATAATTGTCCAGCGTCAAATGAAGGAGTCCTCAGCATCCAAAATGAATGTTTGCAATGTTTACGTGATTAGTTTTCCCATTCATTTTATGTTACAGTGTATAGAGTTAAATTTATTGCTTCTGATGCTTGAAGGTGTGAAGTTTGAATAGATGGCTTTTACACTATGAATAATATGGATGTCACAATGAAATTATTGGCAGCGGGGGAGCTTTTTTTTCCTGGGCTAGCATTTTCATTCAAAATTTGCTCAGTTGAATGCACATGCACAGACTGGGGACACTCAGTGTCAAAAGTGATATGTTCAAGCACTTTAGAGACATCCTGGATTTTGTTTTGCTTTGTCACTTACATCAGGCATGAGTGGCATGCAAAGAGGTTGCAGAGAGGAGCACAAAGAACGGCCATTTCCAAAGAGCTAGTCATCATCATGCAGGTGTAAAACCTCTATTATAAAAAACCATCAACATCCGTTAAAAGTGTGCCAGGTGTGTGTGCGCGTATGTGTGTGAGCGTGTGTGTGTGATGTCATTATTATGTGTGTGTTTTTGGTACAAGTGGACATGCAATTAATTATCATTGACAAACTATTTACAAATTGGTTTTTTTCATAATAAACTCTTTAAAGTGAATAATACACTAAAGGCCAGCATTTGTACATTAACACTGTACAAGATTAAAAATAAATAAGGCAATATCATACAAGTTTATCACAAATTAAAAAATGTTGCTTATCACTGCAATACAAAACTCCAAAGGACATTATGGCTAAATAGTGCTCCTGTTCCAACAGGGCCCATACAGAGCTTGGAATTGCTGATGATAAAGAAAATAGTTTGTTAAAGTGAACATACTTATGTGAATCACTCATTGATACACATTCCCCTTTTCCAGGAATGGAAATCCTATTGTTTATGCTCAACAGCTTTGAGCTTGTGGTCTGTGGCACCTACTCGTGTGATGTCAAGAGGCTTTTGTGTCTGCAAACATTCTAGGCTGAATGGTCTATTGAGTCAGATTCCACAACAACTTGAGCTCTTTTCTAGGATGCCAATAGACATCATTGCCCCCATTAACTGTTAAGGCTAAATTCACTCTTTAGGGTCACTAGGCTACTGTTTTAGTGCCCCAGAACAGTCATTTACTGGAAGAGCTCTTTTTGCTTCCAAAAATGTCCAAGATATACTTAAGGAACTCTACAAACATTAGTAAAAATGGAGTCAACATATTCTCAATAACATTTCTTACATGACTTCTTCATTTCTTCACCTGTGGCCATATACATGCAAGCGTACACACACACACACACACACACACACACACACACACACACACACACCCCATATCCATACACAAACATATTCATCCAACCATACACCTGAATTGACCAATTGGGAATGAGGGGAACAGGAAAGAGGGAGAACAGATCTATGATTTCATTGACCTATGGAACTCCCAGCAAGGAGATTGTACCTGCTCCATATATTACAGTCTTAGAGAGCTACCTGGGGCACTGAGAAATAAAGTGACTTGCCCAGGGTCACATAGCCAGTAGGTGCCAGAGGCAGGATTTGAACCCATGTCTTGCTGATTCTGAAACCATCCCTCTAACCATTATGTAACACAGCCTCTCTGACCAACAAATTCAATCAAACCACCAATTAATTCTTTAAATGAGTGAGTCCTTCCATCCTTCTTTCTTTCCTCCCCCTCCTCCCTCTCTCTCCCTCTCTCTCCCTCTCTTCCTCCCTCCCTCCCTCTCTCCCTCTCTCCCTCCCCCCCCCCCCTTTCTCCTTCTTTCTTCTTTCTGGAATAGGCTACATGTTCTAAGAATGATTGAATTAGTTGTTTTTAAAGACACAACCATAGTCTCTGTATTGGCAAAATATTTAAAAAACATACACACACACAAACATCCAATGTGATCATAGAACAGACTCTCTGAGATTTTAGGAGGAACTAAAATATAAAACAAACAAAAAAAATGTAAGGGGATATGGGTGTATTCAGCCAAACAATAGCTGCTATTCTAATGCTCATGAAAGACATTTGCACAGAAAATATATACAGTTTATCTATTTGAAGTATTCTGTTCATATTTGATTAGCATATAAAACTCTTGGAACTATTTATTCAAGAACTTCATTGAATATTATTTTGTAGTTTCAAGATCATAAAAACTTGGTGGGAAAAAAGTGCTGAGAGAGATTAATGGTTTGCAAATAGTCCCAAATATAAGGAAGGAGAATTTGGGACAGGAAGGATAGAAGAACAAATAAGAGTCTGAAGAGCTCTTCTCATATTCTGGTATAAAGATATTCATCATCACTATTATGTAAAGATAAATCATGCAAATGGGAGTGAAACGTTGTGCTTGCAATAGACAATCCTACAAAAAACATCTTGTCAGAATTGGCACCTATTTGGGGAGGATGGGAGGGCTTCCTCGAACTGGAATGTTATCTAGGTTTCAGGAATACAGATCAACTTAGAGGGGTTACTCCTGTCCTTCTCTGAATGATCTAAATGGCATGACTATAAGGAAAAGAATACTCCCTTTGACAGGGTTGTAGCAAGAAGAACCAGTCCATTAAGTCAGAGTTTGAATTACAAAGAGCTGTCATAAATCTGATGTACAGTGGGTGGGGTAGAGAGGAAGATACAATTAGATGCTACAAAGAAGTGGAACAAATTTGAGCTCCAGGGCTAGGTTGCTGGTGTCAGGTGGCTGAGGTGAAAAAGGCAACATTGCTGACTCTTGTGGGTGGCCCAGGGTCCAAGGCCCACTTACAGAAGGACTGTACTACCCAGCCTTGACTGCCTAGAGAAGTTGCTGCCTGGTTCACCTGTACCCTCCACAATATAGGGTTGGGGACCATCTTAAGAGATGTGGGAGTGACCCTGAACAGCCCAAAAAGAGAGTAGGGTAGGAATTTCCCAATGGGGCATAGAAGGGAAAGAATTCATATTTCGTATCTCCATGCCTTAGGTTTTTCTCTACCTTGATTACAAAGTTTCTACCACTAAAATATGCCATGGGAATATGTCCACATTGTTAATAGAGGTATTACAACAGAAGGTATATTTCCCTCTTGCTGATATGAATTCATGCCTTTGTGAACCATGTCAGATTGTTCATTGTAATTATATCCTCTTCATAAATACAGTTCACATGAGTTATAGGTGGAAAAGATGATTAAAAAAACACCAAGAACATGTGGGTGAAAAGAGTTAACTTATTGAAATCAAAGGAACAATAAAATTGGAAAACTTAATATAAGGGACTATTGTTCTCTAAGGAGAGATCTACCACATAGAATGAAATATCAGATATTAATTCTACTCTTTATCTGCATTAACTTGAGCAAAAGTTGCCAATAATTCTTAAGCAAAATAAACCATATTTGGTACCAATGCACCTTTGTGGTCTCTGCTGAACCTCTCTTGCTTAGAAGGATTCTAATTTGATCAGACATGTCCTACTACAACTCATGCCCTGATGTTGAAGTATCCTTCAATTAAAGTATCGTGGGTCACTTCCCTAGATTTTACTGGAAATCCCTTACACACACTTAACCAGACCATGTTTTGGTACAAATATGCCACCATCTGTTACCTATTCCCTCTGGCTTTAGATCAGACTTTCTGGCTTTGAAATTGTTCATTTTTGTTTGTTTTAATAGGATCCCAATAAGGTGACTTCATTAATACTTTTTTTCTCCATCTACCCATGTAATTTCCCACATGAACAAATTCTGCTAGTACTTATATTTAAGCCTAGATCCTGGACTGGATCCATTCACCCTTAAAGACCTTTTCTGGTTCAGATGAATTCTTCCACCTACACATTTATGGAGGAAAATGAAATCTAGCTGGTTAAGTGGTACTTCTTCCCTCAAGAAATCATTTAATTTTTTGTTCACATAATCTCTCCTAAGCATCTAAAGATGGAACCCTGAACAGTATAAGAGTAAGGATTGAATACTCCCACAGAGAGCATACACCAGTTACTCAGGTTTGTCAAGTTCTACTAGTATTTTTCCAATTTGTTTTTTTTTTCCTGAATTGTGGAACATACTGTGGTTCTATTGAAGACCCTCACTTTTAATATACTCTAATGAACTGAACTTTCTTTGCTCAATTGTATGATGAATTCATTTATTCAACAGCCATTTACTGAGCACCTACGATACGGAAGGCACTGTGCTAGGCACGGTAGGGAATAAAAAGATGAATATCACAGAGTTCATGCCCTCAAGGAATTTACAATTTATTAAACACTACTCCTGTTTTCACCCTGACTCCACATTACTATTTCCTCTCCCCAACTTTCAAAGGCAGAACAACTAAATGGACTTATCGAGGTAAACCTGTCTAAATGAGAAATGACCCTGAATTGATTTGTTTTACCCCTGAACATTCCTTATTTAATAGTTGGCCACCAAATAACAAAACTATCTATCTGGAACAAGTATCCCAGCAGAAGTTTCTTTTCAAGAATAGACACACCATTGTAAGGTATACAGTATATAGTCTAAATTACCATGGGCCATCAATAGAAAAAAACCATGGTAAGAAATGGTTCCTTCCCTCTTCCTTCCTGTCCCATGAATTCTTGATCATATTTCTTTATAAAATTTTAACTTCCCGGCGGTGTATTGATTACTTGGTTGCTCAAGAATCATAAGGGCAATGTTTTCACAATGGAAGTGGTGATCGGAAGTGTTGGTGGCTGGGGATGGAAAGTTACCTGGTAGATGACACATTACTCCACATGCTTCCTGATACCTGACAATTTTCAAGGTGTCACCTATGATGCCCATCTTTACATAAAAACATGCCAAGTTCTGCATTAGGACCCAAGTATTTCTCAGAAGCTGAGAGAATTTGGAGTGAGAGTTTAGCTCCACTTGAAGTTACAATTCCATCTAGAAGGTATGTGTTCTTGTGACATTGTAACTCCAAGTTGTACAGCTTTATTATTATGTCTCCAAAGTGGATTACATAGTGAACACAAGATCTTTCTTAGGGACTTGACATTACTTCCTGTCCCTTCAAATGGATTGGCATTTTTACCAAACTAAGTATCACGGAAGTGTTTGGAGGAGAATTGGGATTCAAATCTTAACTTCACAACTTACTGGCTGTGTGACCTCAGGCAAGTCACCTCTTTCTCTGCCTCAATTCTTTTGTAAAATGAGGGAGCTAAACCCGATCATCTCTAAGGACTCACTGCCATAGACATTCTATGTGATTCATTTGGATTTCTGCAACCCTCCATCACGCTGGTTCTGGTAGTGGCCGACATGTTTATCGCACCAGTCTAGTGTCTCCTGGATTATGATATTATTGTCAGATCACATTTGAAATTTACACAGCTTCTCCCTGTATTTCCTTTCCATCAGGGACCCTTAATTTGCTCTCTGTTTTTGCAAGGTTATAAAATCATTGGTTTCACAGATCTTGAACTATAAAGGGAATTCAGAGGTCTTTTTTTTCAACCCCATCATTTTAAAGTTGAAGAAACAGAGGGTCAAGAAGGTTAAGTTACTTGCCTAAGGCCTGATCAGCACAAGTACGATAACTCATCCCCTAGGTCAGTGGTTCTCAAATGTTTTTGGTCTCAGAACCCCATTACACCCTTAAAAATTACTGAGGAGTTCTCCCTACCCCAACAAGAGATTTTGTTTTTGGAAGTTATATAACTTGCCATGTTAGCATTATAGTAAGACTAGTTATGACCGTATGGACCCCCTGAAAAGGTATCAGGGACTCCTAGGTGTCCTCGGACCATATTTTGAGAACCAATGGCAGAGATGAAGAGACAGATAGAGAAGGCAAAGTAAATGCTCAATCAGGATTTCTTTAGAGTACCTTAGGTGTTTTCTAGGAGTGCCAGCAAGGTATTGAATTTCCTTTAGTATTTCTCATAGAATTTTCATAAAAGAAATACTTTCCCTATCTGGACCTTGCTCAGTCCATTTTATACCAGCTGTGGTCTCTACCACCCCTAGCATAAATCCTATCTTGAATCTTCATTTGGTTGTTAACATCACCAAATGCAGTTATCTCATATACTTGATTTATATCAGCCTGACCTGGAAACTCAGGAAGTCCAAGCAGGCTTACAAAAACCAGGTCAACATTTGGAACTTAATGGGAATCCCTGATTGATTTTATGGTCATACAATTTTATCACATATTGGTATATTACATACGCTTTTTCATAATTTCCTTGTTGACTTTAAATAAGTTTGCATTCCTGAATTCCCCCCTCAAATCATTCTAAGATCATATCTCTCCTCATTCTCAACCATAACAACCTGGTCACTAGGAAAATCATTCCTTCTGCTTCTTTGCTCCTAACATAGGTCAGCAGATGCCTCAGAGATATCTTTAGATCCAAATGAATACAATAGAGCCTCTACTACCAACAGATTGGAGAGTTGCAATCAAAAAGTTTAACCTTGAGAACCCACAAAATACAAATACTATTCATGCAAAAATCTAGGCCTTCCACTGCACCTGTCCTAAAAACACAGAAGTCTAAAGAAAGCTATGCATACCCCTTAATGAAAGAAAAGTTTCTATGAGTATTGCCAGAATTTTAAAAGCAGTAAGTGGTAGGATTTGGCTGTAGTCCTCTGACCTCTTTCTGGCAATAACTTGGGACCAGCACGGCCATGACCCTCTTTGCTAGTACTTCTCCTATAGACTTTCTGACTTCTGCTTAACTCTCTAGATCCTTCATATTTTCCAGATGCTCCCTAATTTAGATAACCTTCTTGGGCTTAGACTCTGACAGGCCTGATTCTGTTCTACTTAACTTGTTGGTTCTATTACTCACAGTTCTGCCTTTCCTAGCTAGTTTATGCCCTGAATAACCTCTGACCTTTAATGAATGCTATAACTCTACAAAGATACATATATCAAATTCAGAGGAATACGCTGTCATCACTTTCTTCTTCAACATAGATTTCTGCAACTTTGGGACAGAGCACTGATTTCTGGTCTTAAAATAATTTCCTTAATCTAAAATTGTCTGTTCAAAAAGCTTAGGAATTCTAGACAAACAAGATGTCTGAAAACATAAACTTCCTAAATTCTGTGTGTTTGTTTTTCTCCAAAACAAAACAAAGTAACATATTGTTCAACTCATAGGAACTTAAAAATCATACATGAAAAAGATGAGAAATGAGATTTGTCTCCTTATTTACTTTGAACAATAACACTGGACATTTAAAAAATGAGTTTGGATGGTTTTACAAGAAGCAAAAAGTCATCAAAGTAAAAAAAATAATTGGCAAGGCATACAAGTACTACTACTGATATTTATAGAAGGCGATGAATTGGTATGAAGCCCCTCAATCTCTAGTCCTCAGCAAAGAGCTTCCATTGGAAGAAATCCAGCAGCTACAAAAATTCATGCAGAAGGAAAAGGGATTCCTAAATATTACTGGCCTATTGCTGCACCTGAATCATGGAACCTCTGGTTTGATCTACAACCTGTGATTGATCATGGGGTAACATCTGGGCAAATATGCTTAGAGATGGTTCAAGTGTTTGTCAGTATTCCATCAAGGTCCCGAGTCCAATTTTTAACCTAATTTTGACTTATTGTACTAAATGTGATGCTGATTGGATGTTTTCCAGGGTTGGAAGAGGCAAGTTAGAGTGAGCAGATGCAGCTGTTTTGGAATTGGCTTAGTTCAATCTTGGATAAAGCTGCTGACTTTTTTAGGCTTGTTTATTAATTCAAACTCTGAGCAAAACTTTCATTGTTCTTGCTATAACTCCAAAATATGTTCCTGAGATACTGTATTGTATCCCTCGTCAAAATTTTAAACCGAACTCAGTCCAAACAATAATGGATATGAAGATGTGACATAGCTCTCTTATGCCATTGCAAATAAGGTTTAAATAAATACATGTATCTATATAAATTTTTATGCCTATATATAGAAGAGTGAGTGTATATGTGTTTATATAGAGTTAGGATATATACACACATACATTATCATTTACACACATCCCTTAAGCATACCATTTACCTTTTAAAAATTCCAAGAAAATTTCCTTATTTTCAGAAAACCTGCGTTATTCTTGTCCTAACACAATTGTTAGCCCTTATCGCTTCCATTCGAAATTTTCTTCTGTGGAGCTTCCTGGCTTTCTTTGGTTGTGTTAGATTGGATCCATGGCTGGCGCCACAACCTATGACCTTAAACCCCGTTGGCAAGCATACATGCTTTCTGAGTTCACTTGCAATGGCGCTCATCTAGGCTTCTTTCACAGCTGGCACAGAAGGAAGGTAATGGAGCGTTGGATTGGTATGGGTGCCTGCTGTCTGCAGGGCTCCAATCCCAGCTTTGACTGTAAAGCTAGATGAGACAGAAGGGCAGCTGGTGCCCAGTTTTGTCTGAATGTTTGATTTCCCATATGGATACATTTTCCGTTCTAAGTTTAAGGACCTGGTTTGAGAATTATTTCCATTTGCTTTTCCTTCCAGAAAATAGGTCAACATTTCACCTTTTCCCTTGACACTGACTTTACCTCGACATGTAAATTCATAGCTACACCGCTTTAATAACCGATGGACTTCTTCTGTGACCTGTTGGCAAAAAGAATTAAGTGTTATTCAACAAGCATTTACTTACTATATGTTATGCACTATGCTAGGCCCAGAGGATGCAAAGCAAAAATTGTCAGCACTTAAAAAACCTGGATCCTACTTGGGCTGGGGGAGTGGGGGTGGGATGGACAGCGTGTTTACAGGTAAGTGAATGCAAAATCCATACAGAATAAACACAAAACAATTTGGGAAGGTGGTTTCTTTGGCTATCAGTGATAAGATATCCATTTTTATCTTATTCATTTTCACCTTTTATTATCTTTTGTTTTTATACAACCTTCATTTCCAAATATACATTGCTTTTCCCTCCCCTTCCCACAGAGCCATATGTTGTAAACAAAGTAAAAAGAAGAGAGAAAGAGAGAGAGATTTCAGCAAGACTAACCAACACATTAACTAAAGAATATGGCAATATATGTACCCATCTCCACAAAGAAGGGAAGAAGATATATTTTCTCATCTCTTCTTTGGAGCTAATTATAATTATAATTAATTATAATATCCTAGCTTTCAGTTTCCTATTCTTGTTCTTTCCACTATTGTTGTAGTAATTAAGTATTATGTCCTTGACTCTGTTCACTATGCTTATACCAGTCTTCCCATACTTCTGTGAACTCTTCATATTCATTATTTCTTAAGGTGCCATTATACTCCATTACATTCATATACTGACCAATTTCACCATTTCACTGACCAATTCCTTAATTGATAGGTATCTGCTTTACTTCCAGTTCTTTGATACTAAAAATTTTTTAAAAAACAGTTTGGGTAGGGATATTTTGTTGTGTATAAGACTCTCCTTTTTTTCTTTGACCTGCATGGGGTATATGCCTAGAAATGGGATCGCTGGGTCAAAGGACATAGACATTTTAGTCATCTCCTCAGGATAATTCCAAATCATTTTCCATGATGGTTGGATCAATTCGCAACTCCACAAACAGTATATTAGTGTGCCTTCAAGGGATCAGTTTTTACCAGTTTTTGTAACTGTTTGTTCTTCAAGTTAAAATTACTCAAACAATTTAGCTTAATTCAATTCAATGGACATTTATGGAAGGTTCTGTAATCACATGGCTTTGGGGATGCAAAGATAAAAACAAAAAAGAGGTCTTTGCCCTCAAGGCATTGACAGTCTTATCCAGGATAGATGTACACAAATGACAATGAAACAAGGTACAATGTGATAAGTGAAAAGGAGAGAGCCAGACAAAAATTGTATAATATATATGAAAAGTTAAGTAATAAAAGGACATTTTCATTTGGCACAGGGGTTCATCATCTTATTTTACAGAAGAGGAAACTGCATTAGAAAGTGGAGAGGCAGTGTCACACCTCCTCATTATTATTCATGAATGCTTATTGATCTCTAAGGCCAGTACTACAAAGTTTTAGGAAAACTAATGTTCCTAGAAGACTTGTTTCAGAAAACAAAGAGCAATTGATATTTCTTATGATTCGGTCAGCGTCCAGTTGAATGCACCATCTTCAAAAAAGTGATCGAGAATGTTGTACTCCTAGTTGTGAAAGGCTAGAATCCGGATTATGCCTGGAAGGCTGGACGGGGCCCAGGATCATCTCTAGGTTTTCATTTTTTTGTTGTTGCTTTTTACCAACATTGTACCAACACTCTCTACTGACAAAACTTTTATGCAAATGAAATTAGAACAACACGAACATTAAGCTCAGCATTGAACATAGGAATTCTTAACTTTTTTTTTTTTGGTTTCATGGACCACTTTGGCAATCTGGTGAGGTCGATGGACCCCTTCATAGAATAACATTTTAAATGCGAAATTAAAATGCATAGAATTTAAAAGGAAACCAATTATGTTAAGATACATTTATCTAATATATTTTTTTAAAGTATATGGACCACAGGTTAAGATTTTCTATTTAAAAGGGATGAGAAATCACTCAAGGTTACCATGGAGGAGGTGGTGGTAGGGAGTATTTAAGTGGAGGAAGAGTTAGTCTTTTGCTTAAGTGATGAGTATGAAGGGGCTTTATTTTCACAAGATCCTGACTCTTTTTCAAAAAACAGTAATTGAAGGAGCTGCTTCCTTGTTCCCTACCAACTGCATCTCTGAGTCACTGCCTTACTAATGGCAATAAATGCCCTCCATCAAAATACAGAGATCAGAGCAATTGCCCCAATTTACTATATACCCTAGGGATAAATCTGGCTCAAGTGATGTTTGCTAAAATGAAAACATAGGAGTGTTAGTGTTGTAATAGCATGGTAGGAATCAAGCAGGGGCCCAGCTAAGTTTGGACACACATCTTATCACGAGGATGGTTGCAAGGTGGTGACATTTTTCAGTCAGATCTCTAAGATCACTACGCAAGTTGTAGAGGGGCTGCCATCTGCTGGTTGAGGGAATATAATAGCACTTAGAAACATCACAAGATCCTGAAGTATTGAAGAAGGATTAGGTTCCAGCTGCCTTTACAATACAAAGACGTGTTGTGAAGTCATGAATGGGAAAAACAAGAACACCAAGGCTGAGACTGTCTCGTTTTTATATCAATTATTGTTGAGAGAAATAAAGAATCATTTTAGTACAGCCTGATGTAGCATATGATACTTAGGAAGGAAGTTTTGAGAAGCACTAAGGGAGGGGGACACCAAAATGTTAATATTTGGTCAAAAAATGTACTTTTCTCATCATGGCTTTATGTGTGTTGCTTAAAAGATATCACTATATATAGTCTATTAAGCTTGTGAGGTCAAGGCATAGCGGAGGTTAATGAGCAACTCATTCCACCATATTTAAATTAAAACTAGTAGGCAGTAACTGAGGCTTGTCAGAAATCTATTCTGAATAATTCCATCTAGCCTCAAATAGAAGAGTATCATCAGAGCAGAAGCGAATCTGGGTCTTATTGAAGATCACTGATTGAACCAAACAAGTTATATTGGGAGGAGAAAGCAGTAAATTAGCCATGTTTTTGTCAGCTTAAATTTAGAAGGCAAGCTGAAGGAATGATGACTCAAATATTTCCCCCAAATGAGGAAGAACATTTCAAACAGAAATAAATCATCAGCAAGGACCCTTGTGGTATGATGATTTTAAAAACAAGTTGGGCCTCTCATCAGGTTCAAGGGAGACCAGCAAGGTAGATCTGCTCAATAGAAGTTGTTGCAGTAAGCAGCCCTTTTATTCTGAAGGAGCATCAGATAAAGAAAACTTATAAAGGGCATTCCAATACTTCAAAGTATCTGTGATTTCAATACCAAACTCCCTTTATCAAGACAGATCCCAGCCTTTCCATGACTTACTAGGAGGTCTTTGTGACTTACTTTTGTTGAAAAAAAATGTTACCCTATGGCCAACGTCCTGGTGATGAGCCTTTCTACATTCAGTGAGGCTGGCCCTAAAATAGCAGATTCCATATGTGACTGGACCTATGAGAGTTTGAAATCCTTTGATTGTAGTCTGAAAAATCAGAGAATGTTCATGGAATGATGAGAAAACAGAAGATGGAGACTACAGATTACATTAACTAGAAGCCAGAGGCAATGATGCAGTGATCATGGGGATAGTGGTATGGAAGGAGATGTCTCACAGCACATCTTCTCCAAAGAACTCAAAAGAACAGTGACTTTTCTAAATTCCAAAGTCTACATGCTGAGAGTGAGGATAATGGGCAGGAAGTCTCAGAGGTCTTCATAAGAACTTTAAGTTGCACTGTAAGTTTCAATTGTTTGAAAAAACAAGGAAACTATGTTATGAGTTTCTTACTCCAGGAAAAGCTCCAGAAGTTTGAGTCCCGAAGGCAGCAGAAAAGTCTATGCTCTGATCCCAGGACTGGTCGACTATTTTAAAGTTGAGGAACCACAATGTATTTGTGATGATATTCAGACCAATAGAAGCTTCCATTATTAGTAACCCAGAGCTAATCCTTCAGAGAAAAGAAGAAAGTTCCCCAAACTACTCTGTAACTTAGAAAAACTCAGCCCCACTCAGAGAAAGACTAGGACAGAAACTGAATTATGGCAGTCAGTCTAGCCTCCCTTGGATAAAGCATTCCCTACTGGTTTTGTATCAACAACTAATTCAAAAGTTGTAATAGTTAGAATTCTGATTCTGGAAATATTTGAAATGTAGCAAAGGTTAAGAATGTCATTGGATCTGAATAGGTTTTGGGGTGGATTCTTTCAATTAAGGATTTCTAAGGTGATAAGTGGACCAGCAACTAGATGCTTGCATAATCCTTCCAATGCCATGTCTTAGAGTGAAATGCTTAAGGAGGAAACGATGAGGTGGGCAATTAAGTAAATAACAATATGACATGGTAACAACTACCTCATATCACTAAATTTGGCACTGTTCATATTTCTTCATAGCTCTGTTTTGAATTTCAGACTATTGTGAAATATTTTGAAGCCAGATAAGAATATGTAAAAATAGCATGAATAAAAAGAAAGTTGAGTCTTATCTGAATGACAGGAGGAAAATAAAAATGCATTAGAAAAACCTCTTAACAGTACAAATATCTGTTAATTTTAAATCATGTCTTGTTTTTATTTCAGCAGAGTAATCATTCATAACTCACGCATTGCACTGTTTGTTCTTAAAGACTGATCACTTAAGAAGATGGGAGAATGTCTGTATTTCTTCATAATTTTGCTAAAGGAACCAAAGGGATCAAGGTCTGCTTAGCTAAAATTGACTATGGAGCACCATCTAACAGTGATCCAAGGGAACTGCAGCTTTACAGTCACTCAACTATATTACATACTTGCATATAATTGTGACTCCTTGACCACAAGTCATCTATGATGATGACTTCAAAGTGATAGCCAATGGGTTACACTTGAAAAAAAAAGGAGGGAGACAAGAAGAAAGGAAACTAGTGGGCGGGGTGGGGAAGGCATGGAGAAGGAACATGAGAATGGCTTGTAACAGTGAGTTGACTTTTGTATTTAGAAGACCTGGGTCTGACTCCCAGCTTTCTGATTTGCTACATGTGTAACTTTAGGGCAATTCATTTTACTTTTCTGGGCTTTAGTCTATACAATAAGAGCATTGAACTAAATGATACTAAAGGTCCCTTCTAGCTCAGACCTCTGATTCTAGAAGTAAAGATGGAATAAATATAGCGTGCAGGATAAGGGAATGGAGTTTACTAAAATAGTCTAAGAAAAAAAGAGAGAGAAAGGCATATTCAAGTTGCTTTAATGGAGATAGCAAGATAAGATTCACAAGCTGGAAAGAGGAGCTGGGGAGAAGGATTTCCAAAAGGTGGAACTAGGAAAACCAGATGAATTGATAGGGGGAGAGAATAAGTGGCATCAGTTTCACCTAGACATCGATAGAGCTGGACTTTAGATGCCAAACAGGAGATAACTTTACGCAGCAAACAGCAAGGGTAGGGGAGAGGAGATGGACATAGTAACTTGGCTGGAAGGTTTAAAAAGGGTTATCAATTTCAAGAAGCATAACTAAAAAATAAGTCGGGGGGGCGGTGCCTAGGACTCATGGACTAAAGCAGAAATGGACAGAACTCTGATTGCGCTTTTAGAAGGAGCTGTTTGGCATTTTGAAATACCTCCCACTCTATGCTGCCCCCTTGGGATCACATAATTTAAATCTAGGATAAAGAGAGTGATATACTTGACTTTGTGGGAAAATACCTCATCTATATATTGTTTGTTACATACAACATCCCCCACCCCCACACACAGTTCCCTCACATTATACTACATCCCCCACACCATTTCCTCACATGATACAACATCCCCCCACCCCCACACACCATTTCCTCACAATCATGTTTAGCTTTTGAACTAGGATCATAAGAAGGGGATAAAGAGAGAATTGTAATGTTTAGCAGTAACTAATTAGGGAACATGAAAGTATAACTATTTGTTTATTGCAAGTAGGGAAAAGTTTTTCAAAGCTCCACATATTTTCCATTGAGAACAAATAGGAACATTTATCCAAAGACCTAAGCGCCAATGGGATAAAAGATACATGTCAGTTACTCCCAGATCTGAGTCACTCCTATCTGCTGGCTGATCTCAGAATGAGAAACCATAGAGTCAAATGGAAGTGGGAGGAAATCCAGTCACAATCATGATTCCTTTTCCTGTGCCAAAGGGATCTGCCCATCAAAATGAATCACTCAGACAAGGGAGTCCTACTAAAAAAGCTGGATAGTAGATAAGCCAATATCCAAAAGGCCAAATATTTGGTCGTGACTTAAAGGAAAAAGAAGACCAACCTATTTTGTAGTTGAAGAAACTGAGGCAGAGGTTAAGTGACTTGCCCGGAGTCACCTAGCTAGTAAGTGTCTGAGGCTGGATTTGAATTCGGCTCTTTTTGACTCCAGGCTCAGTGCTTCATCCTCTGTGCCACTTAATGGCCTCAAGTATGTTCCTACTTCAAGTAGGGGCCACTCTACCATGTTATAATGAAATCCATTTCAATATTTCAAGGGTATGTGATGTCATGGGTGTGGAAATATTCCCTTAACCAATGCAGATTGCAGTATAGTTATGCCTTACTAGATGGCTTTGGGGGTGGGGGATTCTGGGGCCAGAAATGCAATATAACCAGCCAGTTGAGGAATCTCTTAAAAACCACTTAGGTTGGTCTTCAGATGACATTCCATTTCTGGGCCAACACTCGAAGCTTTTGTACTCTGGTAAGATCTGTCAGAACTTGTGCTTTGTCAAAACAGCCATTCAAGTCAACTATAAAAGGCTTAGTAACTCTGATCAGCACAATGATCCACCACAACTCCAAAGGACTCATGATATAAAATGCTATCCACCTCTAGAGAGCAAACTGATGGACTCAGAATGCATATATTTAAAGCATATTTTTTCTTTTAAAATTTTTCTTTTATTTTTTCAAAACATGGCTAATGCGGAAATGTTTATGTATGATGGATATCACATTTCTTGCCTTCCCAATGGGTGGGGGAGGGGCTGGAGGGAGAGAGTGAATTTGGAAGTAAAAATAAAAATTAAATTAAAAAATCAAAATTAAAAAAAAAACAACCATCAAGAATATGAGGTCATTTCAATAACAATGAAAGTAGACACCAGGGTAGGAATTTACTATTCTTATTTATTAGTTTGGTAAGAATCATATCAGTGGCTGCATGGAAGAAAAGAAAAAGAAAGAGAAGGAGGAGGAGGAAGAAAGGAGAAAAGAAGAAATCACTGTTAACATTTATATAGCGTCTATTATGTGCCAAGCACTTTACATATATTTCTTGTTTGATCCTTCCAACAATAGTGGGAGATTTTACATTTTACATTTGAGGAAACTGAGGCAGACAGAATTTAAATGAATTGCTTAAGGTCACACATCTAGAGGTATCTGAGGCCACATTTGAACTCAGGTCTTCCTGACTGTAGGCCTAGTGCTCTAACCACTGAACCACCCAGATGTGGTGATAAATCACTTAGCCTTCATAGGCATTAGGCAACTTCCTAAGATTCATATTCTAAGTCAAAGGCATTTATAATTGTCAGAGAAATTTCCCATATTGGGAGCTCCCCCATGTTGATAAAATTATAGACCCTTTGTGTATTCCCTCATTCATAACTACTCACAGTTATTTAGTGCTTCGATATACAAAAATAGCTCACTGAAGAAGCCTAGAACTAAGTTAAACATTATGGTCATTTCCTTGGAGAAGGGAAAATGATGCTTTGAGATGGGATGAAAGGTTCAGTAACCAGTCTCTTTCATCATAGGCAAGCTATAGGTCCGCCTTATACAGAGAGAACTCTACCCTGATCATTGAAGGAACAATTCACAAAATCAAGGCCTTCTGGGTGAAGGCTTCCATAGATTTATGATAGAAGTGGGAGAAAGAATGAAGGCAAAACTTTCTTTCTTCTGTGGATGGCAATAAATTGGAATTGGGCTAAAGGATGAAGGTGTGGAGGACAGGGAAGGTGAGAGAAAGCCAGTGGTTATTTATACTTTGCAAGTCTGGAATGGGAAAATCAGGTTGAATGATTTTATAACATTTACTTCGGGGTTCTTGTTGAATCAAGAGTGTGCATGCACACTAACAAGGCAAGCTTATGGTATAATGACCTTGTTTTTGGCTACATGAACTATATAAATATAAACACCAATTGCTATACAGAAGTTGACAAAAATCCATGGGGAAAATTTTTCTAACAATATCATACAGATAATGAATACAGTTGAAAAAGTCAACAGAAATTTTTTAAAAGTCCTATTCCATAGGACCTTTTGTGACTTATAACAGGTCAGTCCAGCTTTTTATTATTTTTTAAATTTTATTTATTTTATTTTTAATTTATGAAACAAAACAAAAATTTCCATAACATAGAATAAAAAAGATGATTGCATTTGAAAATGCCAAGCTATTATGTACTATTTGCTATACCTTTTAAGTATAAAGTTATTGTGTAACTTTTTTTCCTTTTTTTTAATCCCACCACCCCTACCCCAGTCCATCTTTTAATGGCCACTTCAAGGATATAGGACTTGGAAAGATCTTATTCTATCAAATAACGTAAGGCAAAAGGTTTGGGTGTGAAGATATGGGGTATGTATGTTTGTGTGTACGTGCATGCGTGGTACGTATGTATGTGAGAGAGAGACAGACAGACGTCAAAAAAGCAAGGATAAGTAATGACTGGCAGTATGTTGAAGCTATACAAAGAAAAGAAAAAAAACAGAGAAGGAATTCTTCTAGAAGGAGAATATTCATATCTTTCCACTATAAAAGCCTGTGTCAAATGAACAAAAAAATACTTTCTTTTCCAATGGCAATTTCCCTACATTTGTAGGAAATTTAAAACATAACATTAGTGATTGAATTCAAAATAAATCCCTTAAACTCAACAATGCTATAGAACAGATTTCAAACTCTTTAGAATAAACAAACCTGAATTTTCCCCTGCACTCCAGTACTATCCATTCGGCTGGCAACATTTACAGTGTTTCCCCAGATGTCATATTGAGGTCTCCTGGCACCAATAACACCTGCAACTACTGGACCTACATTAATGCCTGGGGAGGGGGAAAACATATTTGTTTTACTTTGATAACACTTCACTTAAACGTAGAAGAAAATCGATCGTGTTCTAAATCATTCATTTAAAATACTGTTAATGTTATTCTTGTTATGTTAATGAGCATTTCTTGGCTTATGACTTTCATTCAACCTGCTTCCTATAATGAGAATTTCCATGACATAACAAAAAGAGCCCTGGATTTGGAGTTCGAGGATGCAAGCTGTAATCCCGGCTCTGCTGCTAATAACTACCTCTCTGACTTTGAAGAAATCATATCTCTAGGTCTCTGTTTAAAAAGACTGAACCAGGTTGGAGTTGGACTTTTGATCTCTAAGATCCCTGAGAGTACCAAATTCTGTTATGTTAAGAACAGTTAGATGTATCCAAGAGCAGAAGTTTCTCCAAAAGGGGATGTATTTGAAATATTTGTTAAGAATTTTGTTGGGGAGAATTTGTACTAGATTACCTCTGATGTATTTTCCAATTCAGGATTCCATTTCTTGTAGTCCCTCTCCCATATTTCGAGAAGCCAAATACATGTTTTATGATTATAGTATGAATTCAGAATTACATGGTACTCTCAATTCTTTGGCTGCTACCATGATTAGGAAAAATAGACATGGCTAAACATACTCTATTTACTTTATAGTCATAGCTTACCAACTCGGAGGACAAAGTCGTTGTAAGATTGGTAGTTGATTTCATCAAGGACATCGAACATCTCTATTGCAAAATCAGCTAGTGTGCTCAGATGTGAATAAATTGACTTCTTGGCCTAGGTACAAAATAACCATATTCTTACAATGGATCTTGACATAAGAAAAGCTAATCAGTCAACCATGTAGACATTTTGCTGTCAGTTAGTCACTTATCTGTGAATTACCAATGGCGTTCAGGATTCGTATCCTATAAAGATCTCATGACAAATAAATAGTTAAGCATAGGGTACTCTGGATCAGCTGGCAGCTCATGTGGTTCCCTGGACTAAACTAGATGCCCTCCGGACTTCTTCACATCTACATTTTCCGATGGGATTTTATTTCACCAGACAAGGTAAGGATTAAAAAAAAAATCCTTTGTTGTACTACATTTTCACAGGTTTGTCGTGAAGAAAGCTCTTCATAAATCTGAAAGTGCTATGTAAACGTTAGTCGTTGCTATCAGAGTAGTAGTATGATAACTTGGAAAAAGTGCTGGACTTGAAGTCAGGAAAGCTACGAGACTGCATTCTTCCTTTGGACCATAGAAAAGAAAGTCACTTTACCACCCTGAAACTTAGTTTACTCACCTATAAAATAAGAATAATAGTACCTCTTAGTTCCTACCTTACTGTTATGAGGACCGAATGACATGTTATGTAATACATATGATGGTAATACATACAAGAGTTTTGTAAATCTCAAGGGAAAATATAAATATCGGTTGTTATTATTCTTTTACTTTTCTTTTATATATTTTTCCCTTTTTTTCCAGTTTGGGCTCATAGTGACAGTTAAAGTAAATGCAAAAACGAGTTGTTGAGTCTGCGGAATTCCGAATTGTCACCGAGATCCAAAACCATATTAGCTCTTCTAATTCCTTTGTAGATAGTAAAAACAAACAAACGAAAACCCTATTTCTCCTTCCTGGTGAATAAGACTGAATTATAGAAAACGTCACCTACCATCATGGAATGACCTTTACCTCTCTTTAGCTGATGACCTGAATCCATGACCTTGGCTTACATAATAGATTTGTTTTTGTTATTCATTTAATCAAGTCAGCAAGGTAAGTTGTTTGGGTTTTGATATGTGTGTGTGTGTGTGTCTGTGTGTCTGTGTATATGCTTGCCTGAGCGCTAAATTAGTAGGTCTAAGTGCTTGAGTGTTCTTTTGAAGCAGAAAATTTAGAGTTGCAATAATCTCATTTATAAAAAAATGTAATGTTAACTCCATTAAAATGAGAAACATTATTATCCAGGATAGCCAAATCCATAAAATGAAATTATTCTTTTACTGCAAATTCTTCTTTTGTTGATTTCTGCTAATACTTAGATCCGATCCTCTATGTCCTCTGAGTTTTGTTACAATCAGTGGGACTGCTGGGGTGAGACTATGCTGTGCTAGAGAAATACATTTTCTTTATTGTGTCCCAATAATCTGAAGAATTCCATATGTTCTTCTGTTTCACTCATTTTATTTGACCCTCTATTCCCAGTTAACCTTCCCTGAGGAAATAATATGGTGAAATCAAAATGCAAATATGTTTGTCCACTAAAACGACCTGAATCCAAATGAATGTTTTGGGTTTGAACTTCAGATCTCCTTGACTCACATCAGCTCTGCCACTTTGTACCCATGTGAACTTGTAAAAGACACAACCTCTCTACACCTTTGTTTCTTTACACGTTAAATGAGAGGACAGACTTGATCACTAAGGTTTCTTCCATTTCTAGATCCTATGATCTCTTCAGCTTTGCCATTGTAATATTAAAGAAGGTAGCATGGATTAGTGATTCAATGCTCTGGAGAGCCACCTTGTAGGCAGAAACATGGGTATCAGAATTATCCCTTGAGCCCAGATTTCACCATTCTAGCACTGTGGTCTCAGCCTCATCCCTGAAAGCAGATGCTCTCCATCTCTTCAAATTCTCTTCTGTCTGTTGCTTGTATGTGCTGAGAGCTGGAAGGTATGCTGTGTATAAGCTATAGCTTTAGGCAGCAGGTCAGGGATAAAGGTAGATCAATCACAATAGTGGTTCGGGTCAAAGACCAGCCATGCCTAAAGCATCATGATCACAATCTGATTCTGTCTGTCTTAAACAGAAGGAATTAAAAACGCAGTCAATCAGCTAGAGAAATAGAACCTCCAACCTACTGTGGCCTGTATGGGTCATCTGATTTTTCGAAGATATTTCGTATACTTTTAAATTGAAATTATTCAGACTCATTTTCATTCTGCATTTATATAAATGGATATTGCCTAAATCTGCATAGGATTTGAATCAGAGGTGTGAAAACTTAGCGGTAAAAAAGAGCTGGACTGACATTAGACAGGACCTGGGTTTGAATCCTCTTCCTCCCTCCTTCCCGTGGGATGTGGGTCAGGTCATTTTATTTCTCCGAGCTTGATGGAGAAAACAGTATTTTCAGTATGACCCTCACAGGCTTGTTTTAAGGATCAAATGAGATAATATATATGTAAAGCACTTCATGAACTATAAGGTCCTATATAAATGCCAGTTATTATGATTTTCATAGCTTCTACCTTTTGGCTTGTAATGATTTTGTCAAGGTTTTGATACCTGCACTTTACTCTGTATCAAGAGGATTCTTGTGAAAAGGCTGCTGGTAAATATATTTTTCCTTTCCACCTCCCACTCAGGCAGGGGTGGAGGGGGAGACTAGAATGTGTTCTGTTGTTTACTGATTACTAACATTAATTTTTAACTTTGGTTGCAGTTAAAATAGAGGAATTGAGCTATGTGGATGAATGCCGAATATATAAAAGAAATCAGATGTGTGGCCAAAGAACAGAACTTAGGCTGTTGCAATCTACTTGTATCACGTAAATATACACTGAGTCCTCAGCACATCCTGATAAAACTTTCAAACAAGTGCTTTCCATCCTGGACTAGCTCACCTGCACTCACTTGCCATTGCCAAATCAAAAGCGCACGAGGCAAACACCTTCTAGTAACATCACTATGCTGCGATTTGATATTGTGCTTTTTTGAGGGTCATAGTTCAAAGGGCAATCAGCTTATTTGCCTGGAAGGATACTGATACAAAACTCAAGGAATCTGAGGAAACAAATAACAACTCAAATCTATCAAAGGAAAAAATAATAGTTGGCATGCAGTACCTAGCGTTTCAAAAGCAGTTTAAGATTTGCAGAGCACTTCACATATATGATCTCATTTGATCCGTACAACAACCCTGAAGGGTAGGTGCTATCATAACCCCCATTTTATTTATGAAGAAATTGAGGCTGAAGGAGGCTAAGTGACTTGCCCAAGGTCACAAAGCTATTAAGTATATGAAGTGGGATTTTAATACAGGTCAGCTTGAGTTCAAGTCTAAAGATCTATGCGCTGTACTACCTGTCTGAAGGAAGGAAGGAAAGAAGGAAGGAAGGAAGACCAAAATGGAATAATTTGTGCCTCATCTATGTTTCTGTATTATTTCCCTATTATAACTTAACAAAAAAAGGGGATAGGGAGAACCGTTTATCTAAGTTATATTACCCCTAGGACCTAGTGCTGAACTCTGTACCCAGCTGGTATTTACTGTTTGTTGAAACGATATAATGAACTATTGATCATTCTGCTATGTGTAACAAGATGATTATCATTTGGGAATACAAGTATATCCAGTCAAAGATCTGGACCTTTAGGAAATCTCATGAGATCCAAAATGAAAGGCCTGCATTCATTCCTTCCAAATATTTTCTGGGGCTTACCTTAGTCCCTGTGGTCGGCACCAATCCCACTGCAGCCATATACGTACTTCCAATTGTCTTGATCTTTTCTAGGTCCTTATAAAATTCTTTGTCCATGAGCTTTGTTTAAAACATAAAACTGTTAAATATTACATAATATTTTAGAAAAGATACCACAGTTATCAGTTCTCATGTGCAATAGTACAGCAGATTAAACACACTATGAAAATCAAATTTTAGTAGATAGGCCTGTCAGTCTATGAACCAATGAAGGATTTAGGGGAATTAAAATGGGCTTGGGATAGGAACTCAGAAATATGATCATAATGAATATGTTTTAATCTCAAACACCTGACAGCATCACAGAGGTCTTTCAGAGACTTGTTTTTGTAGTAATATGCATTATTATTGCTGATGTTGTTAGGAAAGGAGATGAAGACAGAAAGAGTATGTGTCTTCTCCCTGTGTTTCTATGGTTATATTCAAAAAAAGCCTGGGACTAAAAGTGGGTGGACTCATGAAAAGTAAAGGAAAATTCAAGGTATTTCCTGATTCTGGTTTTGAAAAGTATATTCTGGGGGGAAAAAAGACCAAATTTGAAAAGGAGTCTGAAATTAGAATCTGATGGCAGCTGTGGGCGTGAACAGGAAGGGAATACTGATTCTCAAGATCTGACAAGGGAAAACAGTAAAGACATTCTACAAGAAAGAAGAAAACATTAACATTTCTCTCTACTCCCCCATTATTAAGAAAAATCACATCATTATGGAAATTTCCCTTGTATGCTTCCCAATATCTCAAAAGTGACTGTTGGGATAATGCTAGTCAAAGTTCAGAAGTCAGACACAATTTAATTGACAGAGAGAAAACTAGTTAGACATTAAATGAATGGGTAGGTAAGGATTCAGAAGAAAGTTTCATGGTACCACAACAGAAGAGAGAGAATAACCTCAGCCTGATGAAACGCAGGTAGGTCAGTGCTGCCAAAACTAAATTCATTGTAAGTAACTGCCATTTGTGGTATTAAAAGCTTGAGGAAAGGCAGCATCCTCACTGTTCAGGGAGTATGGTGTGTTGGGCAGAGGGCTGGCTTTGGAGGTCAGATGTCAAGGGCTTATAAACTAGCTCTCCAGCTTGCTATGTCTTTTCCCTTGGATGAATCACTTCCCATCTCTAAGCTCAGTTTTCTCATCTTTAAAATAAAGAATTTGGACTAAATGAACCCCTCTTCTGGCTTCAGTTCCTGTATCAGAATGAATTGGAAAAACTAAACCATTTCAAAGAGGAGTGTTTCTTTCACAAAGGAGGACTTCTTTTTGAGACTAATACGCTAGCAGGCTGGGTAACTACTTAAGCCGGCATTACTTCACCATGCGTTGGAATTTTCAATTTCATCAATCAAAAACTGGGTATGTGACTGGATTAAATGCAGGATTTAACATGAAAAGAAGCTACACAGTCAACTGAAAAAGCAATTCCGTGCATTACTATAGAGATCTAGACCCCCTAACAAAACATTTTCCAATCAATAATATCAAAATGATTGAAAATGGAGACATTACCTCATCAAAATCAGCAATAATTTCATTTAAGAGGCGCAAACACTCCACTCCCATGTTATTGCCATCCAGTTCGATGTAGAAATCGTTGAAATTTGGGATGGAAGCAAACATCACGCCCACTTGCGAATAGGACTGGTAATAAAGGTCCTGTAATTTTAGAATCATGATTTGGCTTGCATAACAAACAAATGGGCATCACAATAAGCAGCTTGTTATTATTAGGAAGGTGATGAGAATACAAAGGCATGACTTCTATAAGGATGGCTGTACTATTGTATGTGCATATGTTATGTGTGTGTGTGTGAGAGAGAGAGAGCTGTTGGATTCAGTACTAGCATTTAAAAATACACAAAGCTCAAACAATTCAAATGTGAAACCAGGACTTAATAGGTACCTTTTTGTTCCAACTTGTCAATCTAGTAGTCTTTTACAATAGTCACAATATTGATTCAGAAACACTTAACTTCTAAAATGATATGGTTCTTTGACTCATTTCCTTTACTACACTTCTTTGCCTTCTGCCATTGGCCCCCTTGTCAGAACACTGGAATCAGCCCATTCAAATTTAAAGGTCTTGACCAAGTCGCTCTTCCATGGCCAACATAAGTCATGGGAAAGTAAGAAATGGTGTGATTTAGCGTAACATCTAAGTGAATATGTGTTTGCTGAACTACTCCTTAGCTTCCTTAGGTGTTCCCCTCAGGTGTCACCTCCTACAGGAAGCCTCTCTGGATTTTGCCAGGTGTAATTGTTCTCGTCTTCACGTGTCCCTCGCTTTATTGACTCAAATAAATATTGTATACTCCTAGGAAGTTTGTAAGCCCTCTGAGGGCAGGAGATTTTGTTTTTGCCCTAGGATCTCTAGCACTTAGTATAACACTTGGTGCATAGCAAGTGCTTGATAAAAATATGCTTCCTTGGATTGCACTTAACATCTATAAATAAGCATATATCATTGGCAATATGTAATATACATGAAAACATTATAAAAATTAATTCCACAGCTAGTTTTCTTAATACAGAAAACCCAAGTTAACTTAGAGAGAAATCAATGCAACATTTTAAAGTTTTTTTCCCCAAGATTTATTGTTAAATCTTCGATTTAAAGCACATAACTTTCTCAGCATCATATAATTAATAAATGTCTGTGGCTGGATTTAAATGGAGGTCCTCCTGACTCCAGGGTCAAAGCTCTATCCATTGTGCCACCTAGCTGCCTCTAAATCTGTGATTTTTTAAAAAAAACTTCTCTCTTTTAATAGATTTATGTGTCTGTCTTAATCATTGCTAATATCCTGTCCTAAAACCACACATGAGAAGATCAGGATTGTTGGAAGGGTCAAATGTGAATGAGACTTGTAAAGTGCATGAATCCATTAAAACAGAAAGTGATTGCCACCATCATCACCAACGTGATCTTCTGGATTATGATTGTCACTGTCATCACCAGTGTCATGGTCATCACTGATAGTGGAAATTTTTAGAAAGATGACAGACACCTATAGAATCTGATCCTATCTTAAGGGCAGGGCAGGTTATGGGGGTGGGGGAAGGAGTGCCCAATGGCAATTAAAATCCCCATAGGAATTTCATTTCAAGGAATGGAAAATATAACTCTTTGTAATCTTAAAAAGAAAAGGTTATAGTATATGAATAACTACAGCCTAATTCGTGGCAGCTAGGTGGCACAGTGGATCTAGAGACAGATCTGGAGTTCAGTCAAATCTCAGAACCTAATTAACTGTATAACCCTGGGCAAGTCACATTCACTGTTTGCTTCAATTTTCTCATCTGTAAAATGGGAATCATCATAACACTTGTGAAGATTGAGATGATGCTTTTAGCACAATGGCTTGCACATAGTAGGTGCTATAAAAATGTTATCTATTATTATTATTATTAATTTTCTGCTATGACTTGTGATATTATAGGTTCCATATTTCAGGATGTATATTTTTCAACTTTTAAGCCCAAAGCTCAAAAAAATAAGGTTTTCAATGTCTTTGGATTTTGCATTATGGTCATTTCTGGAAACACTTGCTCTATCTCAGTGCCCTCTAAATTGAATCCTCCTTTAAAGAAAAAAGTGCTAAACCAAAATAGCCAATAAGTGACCATATCTGAGAATGTACAAAATCCTTTGATCTAGAAGTCCAACCTCTTTGCCAGGAAAAAAAGAAACCTGTTTCATTCACTGTTCTCTGAACTTCGTGTTTTTTTTTTCAGTTTTTTTTCAGAGTTTGGCTTCCTTTAAGAAACCTTTTCAATTACATTGTTGTAGTCATGGTTTGATTTTAGCATCCCAAGCTGTAGGCCTAGAATGGTGCTATGTTGCCTAGATCATCTGTGTAATAGTTTTTTGATAGATACCCAACCAAGTTTTCATTTCTTACCATATTCCTGGGATTGGACATAAGAAAGTGTTGTGCAACATGGGCTGGCAAAAGGTTGAAGAGAATCCGCTTATTGTCCAGTTTCACTCTCTCCATGTCATCTCGCTCCTCTTCCGCCTGGGTTAGGGATAATAATGTAACATTTATCCTTCTTTTTTTTTGCATTCAATGAATTTTTTTTCAGGCTTAGTCTTTCTAAATATCGCATCACCACTCAGCAACTACTGGCAGAATGTGCCAATTAAAGCGAATTCTTGAGCAAATTTTCTGCTTGTTTATACTAAATAGTGGAAAAAGTGCTTGACCAAGAGTTTGAACACCTACCATCTTGGGCCAATCACTCTATGTGTTGGTCATTTCATCTGTAAAATGGAGATAACAATACTTCACAACTTCCTGCACATGGATGTTGTAAGCAAAGTGTTTTGTTTTTCCCCCTCCTTAAAGCTTTGGGTGCTATACAAAGGTGAGTTGATAACCATCAATTATTATTCTATAGGTATGTGTTGCTGATGTGGAAATGTGAAATTTCTAAAACACAGAAGTTATTTTAAAAGATGCTTCTGTTATCACATAAGCGTATCTCCTTATTTTTTAAATGTCAGCTTATAGATCATTAACTAGAGAGGCTAGAGACAGATAAAGCTAATGGAAAAGACAACATTTATCAATAATCACTGAAAAATAAGGATGAAGCAACTGTGAAAGGATAATGCCATATTTAGAAAAATGTAGTTGGGTTTCTGAATATTTACTTTATATAAACCTTTTCGGGGACACATTTATCACACAAAAAAGAATATATAAGTAAAATTTGTTACTTTATCAAGTAGTACAATGGAAAGCTAGTTGGATTCAGAGTCACTGGGCCTTCATTTAAATATCAGCTCTGGATGCAAGGTGGGGGGAGGAGCTAAGATGGCAGCTGGAAAGGAGGGACTTGCATGAGCTCCCACCCAGGTCCCTCCTGGCTCTGAACAAATTCTAGAACTGCAGAACCCATGAAATAGCAGAGGGAAGCAGGGCTCCAGCCCAGGACAGCTTGGATGGCCACAGGGTAAGGTCTATTGCACGGACCTGGGAGCAGGTCGGAGCAGAGCCCAGTCTGGGCCGCCCGGACCAACCAGACTGGGAGCCTGGTGGAACAGGCCCTAGCACCCTGAATCAGTGAACTGTGGCAGTTACCAGACTTCTCAACCCACAAACACCAAAGACAACAGAGAAGGATAGTGGGAAAAGCTGCTGGTACAGAGTGAAAGGAGTTCAGGTTAGGCCACCACCTGGGGGCAGCAAAGGTGGTGCAGCTACAGAACTACAGCTGCAGTTGCTTCCAGCCCCAGGCCCACCTGATGGGAGGAATTAAGTGTGGGATCTGAGCAGGAGTTCAGAGCCAGCTTAGATCTGGGTCAAGTCTGGGTTGGTGGTTCTTGGGGGAGGAGGAGAGCTGCTGTGACAGAGCTTGCTGTGTAGCTCTGAAAACAACAGCGCAGCCCCTCAAGCTTGGAACAAAGTACTCTATACTCCACAAGCAGTCATACTCCAATGAAAAACTCAAGGGTCAAGTAAGTTGGCTGGGAACATGGCCAGGCAGCGAAAACGCACCCAGATGCAGTCTCAGACTTTGGAATCTTTCTTTGGTGACAAAGTAGACCAAAACATACAGCAAGAAGAAGTCAACAAAGTCAAAGAGCCTACATCAAAAGCCTCCAAGAAAAACATGAACTGGTCTCAGGCCATGGAAGAGCTCAAAAGGGATTTGGAAAAGCAAGCTAGAGAAATAGAGGAAAAATTGGGAAGAGAAATGGGTGATGCGAGAAAACCATGAAAAACAAGTCAATGACTGGCTAAAGGAGACCCAGAAAAATGTGAAGAAAATAATACCTTAAAAAATAGACTAACTCAAATAGCAAAAGAGCTCCAAAAAGCCAATGAGGAGAAGAATGCCTTGAAAGGCAGAATTAGCCAAATGGAAAAGGAGGTCCAAAAGACCACTGAAGAAAATACTACCTTAAAAATTAGATTGGAGCAAGTGGAAGCTAGTGACTTTATGATATCAAGATATTATAAAACAGAACCAAAGGAATGAAAAAATGGAAGACAATGTGAAATATCTCATTGGAAAAACCACTGACCTGGAAAATAGATCCAGGAGAGATAATTTAAAAATTAGTGGACTACCTGAAAGCCATGATCAAAAAAAGAGTCTAGATATTATCTTTCAAGAAATTATTAAGGAGAACTTCCTTGATATTCTAGAGCCAGAGGGTAAAATAGAAATTGAAAGGATCCACCAATTGCCTCTTGAAAAAGATCCCAAAAAGAAAACTCCTAGGAATATTGTCGCCAAATTCCAGAGCTCCTAGATCAAGGAGAAAATACTGCAAGCAGTCAGAAAGAAACAATTTGAGTATTGTGGAAACACAATTAGGATAACACAAGATCTAGCAGCTTCTACATTAAGGGATCAAAGGGCTTGGAATATGATATTCCGGAGGTCAATAGAGCTAGGATTAAAACCAAGAATCACCTACCCAGCAAAATATGGATTTCCAATAAAAATAGAGGACTTTCAAGCTTTCTCAGTGAAAAGACCAGAGCTGAATAGAAAATTTGACTTTCAAACACAAGAATCAAGAGAAGCATGAAAAAGTAAACAAGAAAGAGAAATCATAAGGGACTTACTAAAGTTGAACTCTTTTGTTTACATTCCTACATGGAAAGATGATGTGTATAATACATGAGACCTCAGTATTAGGGTAGCTGAAGGGAATATACATATATAGAGAGACAGAGGGCACAGGATGAGTTGAATATGAAGGGATGATATCTAAAAAAATAAAATAAAATTAAGGGATGAGAGAGGAATATATTGAGAGAGGGAGAAAGGGAGAGATAGAATGGGGTAAATTTTCTCACATAAAAGTGGCAAGAAAAAGCAGTTCTGTAGGAAGGGAAGAGGGGGCAGGTGAGGGGGAATGAGTGAATCTTGCTCTATCGGATTGACCTGAGGAGGGAATAACATACACACTCAAATGGGTATCTTACCCCACAGGAAAGAAGGAGGAAGGAGATAAAAAAGGGGGCATGATAGAAGGGAGGCAGATAGGGGGAGGAGGTAATCAAAAACAAACACTTTTGAAAAGAGACAGAGTCAAGGGAGAAAATTGAATAAAGGGGGAATAGGATAGGAAGGAGCAAAATATAGTTAGTCTTTCATAACATGAGTATTGTGGAAGGGTTTTACATAATGATACACTTGTGGCCTATGTGGAATTGCTTGCCTTCTTAGGGAGGGTGGGTTGGGAGGGAAGAGGGGAGAGAATTTGGAACTCAACGTTTTAAAAATAGATGTTCAAAAACAAAAAAAAAGTTTTTGCATGCAACTAGGAAATAAGATACACAGGCAACAGGGCATAGAAATTTATCTTGCCCTACAAGAAAGTAAGGGAAAAGGGGATGGGGGGTGTGGAGGGTGACAGAAGGGAGGGCTGACTGGTGAACGGGGCAACCAGAATATATGCCAACTTGGTGTGGGGGGGGATGGTAGAAATGGGGAGACAATTTGTAATTCAAACTCTTGTGAAAATCAATGCTGAAAACTAAAAATATTAAGTAAATAAATAAATAATCACAAAAAGTGAAGAAATAAATATCAGGTCTCTCACTTCCTGCACATCTTTGGTCAAGTCACATAAACTCCTTGGGCCTAAATTTACTCTTCTATAAGATAGTAAAACTTATAACAACATGAATTTCTCACAAGACTTTTCAAAATGCCATGGCTTTGCAATTACTATATGCATTATTATTGTTTATTTTTATTATTATTATTTTCTAGTAGTAATATTAGTAACGGTGATTTTAAAAATATGTAAAACCTACAAATGCCAAAACCAATTGGAAAAAGTTCACCTTGTTAGACACATTAGCTGTTAGAACAAGCTGGCTTGGTTCAGACGGTATGCTGAGAAATGTGAAAACATGCAAATAAAAATTCCTAGAAGGCCTCCAGCAAACTGACTAGCTCCTTTGTCAATAATCTATGGGAGTTCATGAATAACAATCACACGTCATGACAAGTCAAGAATAGGTTGTGACTGGCACTGATGGAGAGCACAACCGTAGAAATGGGATCAGATATCCATTGACATATTGTAACTTATACCATGCAGGAATGATGTTTGGCACTTCCTCCATATATACACAGTCATTTCTGTATTCATATTAGGACTCCAATATGCTGATATTAAGAATCTTCATTTAATATACACAATGCTATACATATATATTAAATACTGTATGTGAAAGAAAATTAATTTACCAGTGAACTGAGAACCCCAAATTATAGGATATAGTCTAAATTAGCTTTCACTAAAATCTTGCTCCAATGCCTCACCTGTCACATCAGTGACACAGCACATATCTTAAACCCAACATGGCAAGGGATGCCTCACTTGTTATTGAGAATGGCTAGACAACGATAATGAAATGCGATCTCCTAATGGCAAGTCAGTGATATATGATTTATATATCTATCACCTAAGGACCAATTCAGCTAAATAAGGAGCAGTTCATTATCAGCTTGGCTATATAGGGTGATGTATGTTTTTTTTACCGACCACAACTCTTGAAGATTCTCTACCAAGCTACAGACAGATCAGGATCTGTATTAGTGGGGGAAGTAACCTGGAAAGTGTCCAGAGGAGGGGGACAAGGATTGTAAAGGGTCTCTAATCCATTTCATATTAGGACTGAATGAACTGGAGATGTTTAGCCAAATGAAGAGAAGGCTTAGTATGGAACATCATAACTGTCTTCAAGCATATGAGGGGGGATGTCAGGTGGAGAAAAGATTAGAGTTCTGTTTGGCCACAGTTTCAGAGACATATTAAAGCTTTATTATAAGGGGAAAACTCCTCTATCATGAATAACATTCAAAAGTACAGTGGCTGCTTTGACAGAAAATGAGTTAAGCCTCCCTGGATGTCTTGAAGCAAAGAACGGACGACTGCTTAGCAGATATAGAAGAGATTCTTTTCCCTTATGGGTTGGACTAGATGGCCACTGACATCCCTTTCAACTCTGAAATTTTGTGAGTCTGTGATTCTGAGCACCCACACCAATAAAACCATAGATCACTGAAACACCGAAGGGATTAAATAAAATGTGGTTGATTGTGTTCCCATTAGGATAACAGAATTTTTTTCATTGTCACAGGGAATGAGGCATGACCTTGTAGACATTAACTGGCCTTTCTCTAGCATTGACATAAAGTGCCTAAGCTTTCCTGATGTTAAAATAATGCAACATCTTGCTCTTGTAGAAATTATAGCTATCCTCAAAATTCAGAATGTAAACCTCAAATGAAATCGCTTTTTTCCAATCTGGAGTTTCATTGTAGTAGTTTTTAAAAATCAAAGCCTCAGGTTTCATTGAACATATTTGTTAAAAATCGGTGACATACAACATATCTCCAACCCAGTATGGCAAGGGATGCCTCACTCGTTAGTGAAAATGACTAGACTTCAAAGGATCTTAGTAAAACATCATTAAGCCAACAGAATGTTTCTCAGCTACTCGACTGTATACAACCAAAGCCAGTGCCATAAAACAGACTACTTTCAATGAAAACCATCATTCTAAATGAACTTATAACATTACCAATATCTTCACCTACACTTAAAAAAAAGAAAAAAACATGGCTTCAGGCAGTTCTATGCCAAATATAATGAAAGGCTTCAAATAAGGGAGACTGGAACATCTGGCAAAAAAATTGCCAGGAAGTCCTCTTCACTACTTAAAAACAATGGAATCAGACAACTTATTTAACTGTAGTATTGCTTCTTGGCAAAATTGTTAAAAAAGAAAGAAAATACATTGAGGGGAATTCTGCTTTCTTTAGAGAGGGTAACTATATATCTTATTGTCATTCTGTGGGGGAGGAAGGAAGGAATCTGCTACAATTTTGAAATGTGTCATTTGCATTGAAAGGGTTGTGTGCCTTTCAATATGCACTCAGTGATATGAGCCGGCTCCAATTCTATGTCTTCCTACATTTTCTCCCCATGGACTGTATGTGCCCAGGCGAAGGTTACCTTGGTGACATACAATGCATATATTTCTAAATATAACACTCTATTTCTAGTTTTAAAGACTATAGCTCGTTCTAGCTGTCATAATTTCCAATGCTTCAGTGTCACCTGATATTTTTCTGCTGAAATTACATGTCAGAATAGTTCATACGCTCAAAAAAGTATATAATTGGCTAGAGGGGCCCAATTATATAAGCAAGAAAGAGAAACAGTGACTCTTTCCTTTCCTTCCTCCCTTTCTCTGAGTCCTAAAATTATGCGGCCTCAGTTCCTTATGTATAAAATGAGGGTGTTGGACTAGATGACCCTGAAGGACCTTAAGTTCCCCTGTTGCTTTAAATCTACAAAGCTATCATCCAAAGATTTAACTGCTAAAGAAAAGAACACATAGATCTTATTTATGATATTTCTGTGAGAGGTGATTGCTACATGCCAGGAGCAATTCATAAAATTTTGGCTCCATATAGCAGAAAAATCTTTTTATTTTTCTTTCCTAGGAAGTAGCCAGTGTTTCAGAATCAAATATGCTATTTTTTACACAGAAGCTAATATTTTGGAAGTATGCAAGTTATTAAACATTCATATCCTTTGACTCAGAGATATCACTTTTAACACATAGCCCAATGATCAATGACAAAATGAAAAGTTCCATATAGACCAAAATATATGGACTACTTTTTTGTGGTGGCAAAAAACTGGAAATAAAATTGATGTCCATCCTGGGAATGGCTAAACAAATCATGGCACATGAAAATAATGGAATGGTATTGTGCTGTAAGAATGTGATGACTACAGAGAAGAACAAAAAAACATACATACACTGATGCAAAGAGAAGTAAGTAGAGCCATAAAGTGATATACCCAATGACTGCAATAATGTAAGTTGCAAAAATAACGAATGCAAAACAATTTTTAAAAATTAATGTTGCAAAATTATAAGGGCCACGTTTGGCCCCAAAAAAGAGAAATAGGAAGATATGAATTGCCCCTCTCTCCACCTCCTCCCCCTTTCCTTTGGTGGATGGAGAACATTGCTTATAAATGTCACAGGGTTTTTTTTAAAATTGATTAGTTTTCCTGATTTTCTTTTTGGTCTCATCTTCTTAAAAAAAAGCTATGAGTTGGTCTTTTGAGAGGGGGAGGGGAAAAGATATAGGAGGAAATAAGAGCTATGTAAAAACAAAAGATAACATTAAGACATCTTTTTAAAAAATAATGTTGCTGGTTATTCAAGGGGACAATCATAATATAGAAAAGCCAGCTGTGGTTTAGTGGAAAGTGCTAGACTTGGAGTTAGAAAATGAGATTTTCAGATCCAACTCTTGTCATTTTCTGCCAGTATTCTCATGGACAAATGACTTAGCATCTCTAAGCATCAGTGATTATTTTACATCATAAGGCTGATATCTCTGTTCAAAGGCTAAGTTGTATGCCAAGTGCTTCACAACTACAAAACCCTAAATAAATACCAATCATCAGCATCAGCATCATCACCATTACTGACATTTTAAACTGCTTAAACAGAACCTGGGCTGGGCTGTGTCTATCACTTACCATTCCTAGTTCCTAGGCTAATGTTCTTTACATGACACCATGCAAGAAGAACTGCAAATGTATTACATCTCTGATTCCACTTCCCACCCCCACAAAAGGTGAATGCTGCTTAAAAAAAAAGATTGCTATTAAAATTTACCAGCACCTAGCCACAGACAAGATGCCTCTTTTTCTGTCTTTCTTTTGTTCAGGGGAATGCATTTCTTTTTTTAAATTGTATTTCTTTTTAAAAAATTTATGAAAGAAAACAAGCATTTGCATAACATATTAGAATAATAAAAATATGATTGCACACAAAACTGCAAATTATTTTATGCCACTTGCTATTCCTTTTAAATATATAATAAATTTATCATGTTATTTTCTTCTCTCTCTTCCTGCCTTAGAGATAGCTACCATTAGACACAAATATATAATTATATGTAAAATCATTCTACACACATTTCTATTTATCAGTTCTTTCACTGGATACAAGGGCCTACATTTATTAGACAATCTGAGATTGGAAATCAACATGTGCCTTTAAAACAGTGTCAAATGATGAAATTCAGAATAAACTGTAACTCTGAATCATGCTCACGTTGTCCTCGAGTATTTAAAGTTATGTCACTGGGAAAATGGATTGGACGTGTTTTGCTTGATCCTTGAAGACAGATCTAAAAGCAACAGGTGCAAGCTGCTAAGAGGCAAATTCAAGTTTGATGTCAAGAAAAGATGCTTAATTATTGGAGCTCTCCAAAAGGGGACTGTGCTGCCTCAGAAGGAAGTGGGAGTTCCCTCACTGAGAGTCTTCAAGCAAAAGATGGATCACCACTCGTCAGGTGTGTTGGAAAATGGATTTTGTGTGGGTTTGGGTTGGACTAAGTGGACGCTGAAGGTCCTTCCGACTCAAATATTGCATGAATTGGTGACTATTCCATGACTGTGTTACATATGGTCACCTTATGTGCCCTGATTCAAAGCTCTAGCTTGCCTGCTGTAGCACCTCTGAACCTTTGAGAAATCTGGAAACCATGTGACAAATTAGATATCACATGGCTCACCATTCTTTGTGAACTAACCATGTTTTTGAAGGATGTCATTTCTTAAGGAAGTACTGTGATGCTTTCAAAAATCCAGCTGGGTGGCACAGTAGATATTTCTTCTATCTACTATTTACCTGGGAGAAGGGAAATAGGACATCTCAATAGATGTCTGTAGAATTCTGCTTGTTATTTATTAGAGAGCCCTCAATAACCATGAAGACTATACAGTGATTCCACAAGAGTGAAACTCAATATTTATCCACTGACATTAAACATCCAAATATATGTGGCAGGTTTGACAGAGAAATACAAAGGAACTCTTGGAACTAAAGGTGAGAAGTGGTGTGGAGTACTCTCGTGATTGACATGAGTAAGCACTAGTGCTTGTTACTTGAGCTTCACAGATGTTAAATGATCATAAACTGCAAAGAAGATCCAAATAGCCCATTGAGAGTAAGAGTAAGAGAGAGAGCTATAAGAATAGGAAGAAACTAGAACAAAATGAGAAAAGAGAAGGAACTCCATAAAGATGGGCAATGAATATATCAGAAGTCATTTCATTTATTCATTCATCAATGCATTTGTTCATTCAGCGAACCATTTATTAAGCATCTACTATATGTATACACAGTGCTACTCTAGATACTGGGGGAATCATTAAGATCTAGTCACTGGCCTTATGGCCTAATAGTAGAGACATAATACAAACACAAATATGTAATATTCTACAAAATACTCTTGAATCCGTATCCCTGTTGTAGCAGATGGAAGTCTGGACTTGGAGCCAAGAAGAACTTAGTTTGAATCTTGCTTCTGATATTGACTAGCTGTGTCACCATAGGCAAAGTCACTTAAGTTCTCTGGGTCTCCATTTTTCCATCTCTAAAATGGGTAGAATAGCTATAGTATTTACTTCACAGGGTTGAACTGAGATTTTGATCTATATCAAGTGCTTTATAGATTGTAAAGTGTGAAATGAATGCTGTTATCATCATCATCATCATCATCACACCAAACAGATTATCTTCCTAATTACTACTAAGGATTTATAGGAAGGAAGAATGGACGTCATCTAGCTCAATCCCCTCATTTTACAGATGAAGAAACAGGTTCGCTGAGATAAAATAACTTGCTAAAGATCACGATAATAGTTAAGCTACAGGGGTCAGGATGTAAATCTGTGTTTCTAGAACACTGAAGTCCTCTTGTTGCTATGGTGTACACTATGGCACCGTTAAATTTTAGAATAAAATGAAATCTAGGTTATAATTTTTGTGTTTTTTTTCTTGAATACGCAACTAGTTAGTCAACTTGATGCTGGTCTATTCCACTTAGCAATTTTGCCTATGAAGGGGTGATTCTATGAAACCTCCAAGATCTATGTGAAAAGGAGCCTAAAGTATAATAAAATTGCACCTTTACCAGTAAGTTTTCAACCACAAGAGGGCAGGGGAACCACAAATAAGATCTGGAGCTATGTGAATATAAGACACTATGTGAATATAAGATACTATGTGAATACAAACAACAATTGAAATAAGCCCTTTTCCCGACATTTGGCTCAGAAAATGGTATTGGCAATTGACTGTATTTTCCAAAGGGGATTTCCAAAGAAACCGTGCAATAAGATACTTTTATCTTTTTTTTCTCCCTCTTCAAGAAAGAGCATGATTTAAGAGAAGAGATTTGTCAGAGAAATGAACTCGCTAGCAAAGCCTTTGAGTTAAACTGAAGAGGCTTAAAGTACTGCCCTGAGTAACTCAGTCCAGGAGTGCTTACAGATAAAATTTCCAAATTTTCAGTCATATAAAAGATTTTAAAATTTATTTGTTTTCCCCCCTCATACACCAATGAATTTACAATTTTATTGATGTAGGCATGCTCTCTAATGGTGGATGCTGAAACATATCAATGTCTGCCCTCTTGTCTACTGAGCTCCCTGAAATTTACCAAAGGGCAGTTTCTCAGCATTCATTGAGCCCTCGTGGCTTTTTTCTTGACATCATGAGGATGCCAACGAAGCATGCTCTTATACTGAGCCTATCTTCTTTTCTATTCTTCTGTTTCTCTGGTAACCTTATGTCCATCCCTTCTCTATAGTAATTTCCTATTTTGCAGTGTGTTACAGCCTGCTCAAACCTACCCCGTAGTATCCACTGCCCTTCAATTGACATTAATGTCATACTACATTTCAGTTTTATACTATACATTTTTAAATCTGAGAATTGGACATCCTGCAGAGATACCAATTTATAACATGTTTAACATAAAATAGCATATAAAAAATTGTGTGAATGCATTTTTTCCCAGAGAGCCTGGTTGTTAAGCATAACATCCCTGATCCTCATGTTCCCATTATTCCCAAGAAGAAAACTCATAGCCACAGAATGTTGGTGATGGGGTGGGACCTTAGAGATCACCTAGTGACCAAACTCTTCATTTTACACATGGTAGAATGAAGGCCCTTACACTGTGAGCGATACTGAGGATTAATGTTAAAGCCAGGACTAGAATCCACATCTCTTGACTCCCCTTTTGATGTTTTCCTCTACTGTACCATGCTGACACTTTCTTCCTACATGACGTGAATTAAAAGCAATTAGGTTAGTCTTTACGATGTGTTTTCTCCTTGCACTCCCCTACCCCCAGAACACTTATGATATTGGTTAGAAATCCTTTCTGTGAGGATGAGTTCTTTTTGAAAGCTTTTTAATTTTTAGGAGGCTCCTGTTAAGAGACAATCCTCTTTAGGAATGTAATACCTCACGTTGATAAATCCAGCTAATAAATGTGGGATAGAAACAATACCTGAAAGGTGAGGGAACCAAAGACAAACTGCCTGTTTCACAATTTTACCTAGGGACTTGGTTCTCTTCATGAAAATATAAATGGTATTCTAAACACTAGGACATCCTAGCGAAAGAAATGAAGGAATAGGCTTCATGCTTATTGAATCTGCTGGGGGCATGAGGTTGGGAGGTGTAACCTAACATAGCAGAAAGTGGAATCAGGCTCCAATATCTGTCACTGGGCTAGGCCAGGAATTCTGAACTTTTTTGTGTGTTTTGCCAATCTGGCAAAGCCTATGGACCCCTTCTAAGAAATATTTTTTTAAATATACAGGATTACAAAGGGAAACAATCATATTGAAGTATATGAATCAAAATATTAAAGAGACAAGTTCACAGACCTCCAGCAGAATTCCAAGGCTAGACTAATGACTGAAATTGAAGATGAAATTTTACTCATATAAATGTAAAGTCCTACATGAGTCCAAAAGATCAATGGCTTAATTACAGAATAGAGACTATAGAGCTAGACAAGAATTAGTATGAAAAAAGATTTAGAGTTTTTAATGGAGTAAAAACTCAGGCTAAGTCTAAAGCATGACAGATTCAAAAAAGTGAATGGAATCTTAGGCTTCTTTAAAAGAAATACAGAATCCAAAGCAAAAGAAGTGATAGTTCTGCTGCAGTTTATCCTAGTAAGAAAGGAGAGGGATCATAGATGATAAGAAGGCATGGAGGGCTCATGATAATAATAATAATGGCTGTTAGTATTATAATAGCAAGTATTGATACAGTGCTTTAGGATTTGCAAAGCATTTTGCATATGTTAAATCACTTGGAATCCATCCTTGCCAAGTCACAGGGAGACAAAAACAGAAGAGATCAAATGACAGAAGTTAGAAAATTGAAAGCATCAAAGATTCATTATGGTAGAGGAGGATGCAGCAGGCAATCTGTACCATATTTTCCCCTTCTGAAGTGGTTTGTGGACTGATCTACAAGGACCTCAATCTGGATTGCCACTCAGCCAAAGTGACATCAGTGAAACACGCATTTAGGGTTCCTGTTCCTGTCTGAACTTTTCCCTCACCAACACCTAGGGCTCTCATGCTAGCTCCAAGACCCCTTCCAGATATTCAAGTAAATAGAGACTCAACAAGCATTTATTTTGCACCTATGTGCCAGCTGCTAGCAGGACTTGGCATTAACCAGGACTTGGCCATGAAAAACTCATGCACCCCATTCTTCCTTCTATTGAAATAAGATTTTTCAGTGTAGTATAGTTGTGGGATTTTTTGGGGGGAGGTAGAATAATAACTTTATTTTAATATGGTTAATTACAGACAGTGAAATAACTTGGATTAGGAAAGGAGAGAAAGGGATGGCTCTGGGTGGGTCTGCCCTCAGTCTCTCCCTGGGGAATCTGGGAGGTGTAGATTGATCAGCGTAGACTGAGCAGAGTGGATCCCTAACACCCAGCCCTGTATGGAGCCTACTGTATCTGCGTGGTGGGGAAGAGACAGAACCATGCCAACAAAAAGGCTATAACAACTCTGCTGGCCTTGATCTTCTTCCCCCCCCCCCTAGCTTTCACTGATTCTTCCTGGAACACTTTGGGATAGTGAGCCACTAAAAGCCTCAGCACACAAATGCCATCATTCTAGGGGTATGGATACCATGAATCAAAATATGGGAATAAACAGAAAGTTTTCATAGTAAAGGCTGGTGGAACAGTGCTGCTCCCCAGCTTTGGGGCCAGGATGACCTCTATGCCCTGGAACAGGAGCTAGGAACTGCCTTGATGGGAAAGCTCTTGGCGGGGGGTGTTTAACCTCCATACCCCTGCCTCCCCCCTCACATCATTCCCAAATACATGAACGTCTTGGAATAGCTTGCAGAGGTGTGCTAGAAAGAGCCCCTATCAGCTCTCTGGAGATCCATTTTCAGCAACAACATTTACAATTCAGAAATCTGCAAATGCTATAAATCAGTGATTGATTTATTCTTTTCTTGATTGTCTAGACTTAAGAGAGTAAAG